>NC_092214.1:42628720-42657333 GCF_043381705.1 Parasteatoda tepidariorum | reverse complement strand
AATAAAGTAGGAGTTGTTTTATAGCAAAGAAACTAGCATAAAAAGCATAATAGAAGCTTTTTATGTTACATATATATATATATATATATATATATATATTACAAGGAATGTCATTATCATCCTGTTCATTTTACCCCTATTTTTTTCTCTGCGCAGTAAATAACATTTCGGAATTATGAAATAAGTTCTTTTCCCGGAATACAATTCTTTCGTTTTTACCATCATATTTTCTTAATAATTGAGAAGACGTATAATGATTCGGTACAAAAATGTATTGCAAAGCACCTTGTTTGTGATTAAATTTTACTTTAAAATGTATTGAAGTTTGTAACTCCTTAAAAACAGTTCTTTTCTTATAAATCCATAAAACAAAACAAAAACAAATGGTAATTTGTTTTTTCTTCCCGAAAGAAAATCTTTTGATCCATAAAAAGATATTTTTCATTGAATTTTTTTTTATTTTTAAATTAATTTTGAAGCTTTAAATCAATCTTAGCTCTATATGCATGTAATTGCCTCGAAGTATTTAAATCAAGTTTAGCTCTATATACATGTAGTTGCATCAAGAAGTTCAAAACGGTGAATAACAACTTAAAAAGTGTTAAATTTCAATATTTTAATACGATGTTTAATATTATAAAATTACTGTACGCAAAAACATTGAATTTTTAAACACAAAGATAAATCATATAAATTTTGAGTTTCATAATTGTTTTGCACTGTTTTTATTTAACAAAATAAATACTATACCCCAGAATTCTTTAATTCTTTTTTTTTAATATGGTTAAATTTTTACTTTCTATCAAAATCAGCTAAGTCTGGGTTACAGTCGCTCTTATACATCTTATTAATTCAAAACTCTTGTTTTTAACTATATAAAACTTATTCTCTTTAGGACAAGTATAACTTTAAAAAAAAAGAAAAGGATTATGAATTTCTTTTGAGTAACAAACAATAATCACGGAACTTTACTAGTTAGACAAATCCCCTTCTCTTCCTGACATTTTTCATACATGTTTTAAAAATGTTTTAAGGGGAAAAAAACAGAGGTTCATGATTTTTTTAAAAATAATTTTAAACGCAGAAATCAGTTTCATTTTTAGCCAAATTTAAAAAGTATTTTAAAATGAGGTGGTTTTAATACAAATAATTTTTTTTATCTGTTTAATTCTATTTAAAAAATCTGTGGTGGAAATAGATTCAAATTTTGGAATGCGTTGAATCACAACATTTTGCAAACTTGCAGCAACTTCAATATGGTACCAATTTGTACCATATTAAACTATTTTTAAATTGATTTCCAATGGAAGTATGGTTCAATATAAGTCTTTTTTTAAGGTTTCAGTCCACTGTAAAAAATTCCGGATCAAACCACAGAGAAAAATAACAGCACTCAGTGTGCTGGTAGATCAAATATATCTGATTGATGCAACTAATTTTGAAATTTTTATTATTTATGATACATATCAAATATTAGTTTGATAAAAAAAAATGATCTTGTATACATAGCCTAGCTCTTTAAATATATGCAAGAAAATGAAACTGCTTAAAATTTTGGAATAATATGCATAAATCTATAATTTTAATAGATTTCCAATTTATTGACACTGTGATAAATTCCGGATCAAATGATTCCAGATAAGAGTGGAGGTATTTCTTAATTCGTTTTACCAAAACATGTTACAAACAATAATTTTTAAATGTAATAATTACCGTAAAATCGCTAAATCACTCTAATTAAATAAATATTATTGTAAAAATTACGATGTAATATTTTACAGTAAAAATGGATTTTACGAATGATGCATTCAAAGTGTCGGTGCATTATACCATAATTTGATCCGGAAATTTTTTCAGTGGGAATATTATAGTTGAAAATATAGTGGGAATATTGTATACACGATATTACACTTCAAAGTATCGATATTATAATTTAACTTTGAACCAGTTCTTTTTAGAATACATCTTAATTAGTGTTTGAGATGTATATGAACAATATCTAAACGAGAATAATTGTCAAGATTACTTTTTTAAGCAATAATATTTCTTTCGAAAATTATTTTGCAATTAATTACACATTCATTTTTTTTAAAAAAAAAAAAATTTCGATTAAATATTTTTTTCAAAAAATATTTTTGAAATTAGTTGGTTTTGAAATGTCTCAAGTAAAATAAATTTGGATTCAATATATTTTTTTTCTTCTAACTTGCAAGTTTTGTTTAAATTTGTTTCAAATTTTTTGCACTTTCATCCTTAAGCTATAGCTGCAAAAAAGTAAATCATTCACAGCTTATATAACTTATTGAAAAGTTAATGAAGAGCAGAAGCCTACTTTCAAATGATTGATAAAAATTTGCGGTCTTCCTATTCCAACCGTCCTGACACCTCATTTCCTCCGCAAATGCACGGCTCGTTAAAACCCCGATATGCACCGTTCAACTTCCCTCATGTTTCACCCCAAACGAGAAAAATGTTCCGATAGACTTTTACCCCTGATAACTTTTTTTTTTATTTTTTAAATTACTTAAAATAAAAAAATACTGTTTTATAAAGATTAAATCTTAAAGGGAAGATGTTTTATTTATTTTTTTATTGTTGAAGATACAGTGCAATAATAAGTTAGAAAAAAATATTGTAAAAAAAAAAAAAAAATAGCGTGAAATATATTTTTAATCTCAGGATAAATTGTTATTTAGTTTTTACAATCTTCATCTTGTTTTCATAATCAATTTCTTCAAAGATTTCAAAAAGCATTTTAATCTGAAATGATTTCAAAAGAATGGTTTAAGAGAAAGTTCTTTTTAACTAAATGGTTATTTTGAAATTTTTTTTTTTATTATTGTATTGCAGTGATTACAAAGAATTGGGGATGCTTAATGGAGATAATATTATTAATGAAATTAAAAATGAAATTGTAGAATTTTTTTTAATTTAGAGAAAGTTTTTTAATTAAAATTTTTTTTTTAATGAAATTAGTACCATTGTATTGCATTTGTTACGAATAACTAGGGGTATCTAATGAAGATAATATCATTAATGAAGTTAAAAATGCAATTGCGGAAGCTAATAAGTTGATTTGTACGGAACATTGATATAAAAAATATTGATTTACCTTTTTTTCTCCTATTTTTTGCTAGCACGAATGTAATATATTACATTTGTTTTAAATGATCGAGGCATGAAACTAATGTTTAAACGAAACGCTTTTTCGTCGACTGTTAGCTTTAGAAATAATTTTTCATATTCAGAGGTTTTTATTTAAATATATAAAACAAGATTTTTTAGAATAACTATTTTTTGTAAAACAATGGTTTTTCAAAATAATTTTTTTTTTCAGGAAATCTACTACTAAGTATTTGGAAAAGATTTTTTCGATAAACTAATAAATTGTATCTATTTTGCTGAGTATTTGAATATAATTTTTCATTTTAATCTATAATTTTCAATAATAAATTTACGGTTTAAATACCCTATATTTATTAACCAGATTTCTGTTTTTTTATTTTTTTTTTTATTTATTTATTTTTTTATCAGAAATATCATTGCTATGCAGCACGAAAATTTATCAGATATTTTTTCTTCTTGCATGAAAAACATGTGTGATATCGCAGTTTAAAACTAGCTGAGTCTATAATTTATCAACAGCAAAAAATAATAGCACTATTGTTGCAAGTTTCTAAATTTCATGTATTTTTACAAAAAGTAACAATATCTTGCCTAAGTCATTCCAGTTGACATTGGGTTTCAACATCATTGACAGCATTTCAACATCATTGACACAAAACATCATTGGGTTTTCTTAAATTTTTTGATTAAACGTCTATTTTATTAAACGTTTTTATGATGTTCTGACAAATAAAGATAGTTACAATTACTTTATAATTTGGTGCGTTTTGCTTAGTTACTCAGAAATGAGATATTACAGCAATGAGAGTAAAATCAATTCAAGTATTAAGCTAAACTGAAATTAATTTATGATTTTGAAGCAAGGACTTTATCAGTCTAAATATAATTTCACAAAATATTGAAACTCATTAATGTCACTTAATCGAAACTATAAAGTTGCAATACATTACAGTTTTTATTTATAAAATTGCAACATTTTAAATTTAGATTTGTAATAATGACACTTTAATGTGCTGTAATTTGAATGCATTAAAATATCATTGAATGTATCAAAAGTCATTAATAAATATCGTAAGAGAGCGAAATGTGTCCATGTATCACAAATTTAATGCTTAAATCATTAATTAAATGTGTATTCTCTAGAAAGAGTATTTTTTAATTTATGAAAAAACAAAAACAAAATAAATTTTGTAAGATAAATTTAGTTTTTTGATGAATGTGTAACTTATAAATTTGTTATATCTACTGACTAACAAAAACTTGAAGAAAATTTATGTTAGTAAATTGCAAAAAAAAAAAAAAAAAAATTAAAAAAAAATAGTAATAATAAATAAATTAATAAGCTAATAAATAATAAATGTATAATAAATAATAAATAAATAAATAAAAACGTAATAATTTCTGTTTCTCGTTTAAAAGGACAATATATTTTTAAAAAAAATGGGATGGTGAGATTCTCAAGTTAAAAAATGTTTCTTTTTAGGTATTTTTGTTTNAGGATTGCAAAAATTATTTGGATTCCTTATGATTATGTTATTTTCCTAATATTCAAGTTTGGGTCTGTTAAAAAATTATTTTTACATAAGCTATTTAATTATGTTTCATATAATAAATAACATGCTTTATTCAAATTTTTATTTCTTCAGGCTTTTTAAGGTAACCGGGAAAAAAGTTACTTAACGTTCAGATCGGTGTACTACATAATATATAATCTATTATTTTTTACATATTTAATAAAAATTTTGCAGTAAATATGCATTTTCATACTTATCAGAAAAAATATCTCATAGAGTACTCAAAATCATGCTAATTTTTGCAATATTTTTAAAAAATAGTTCCTGTCCATCTTATCGAATCGAAATATTCTAGAAAGCAGTCTCATTTACTTCTATATCCATTTATTGTTAATTTATACATAGAAAATAATAATGAAGATTTTTTTTCTTTTTATAATTGAAAAATATAATGTTTCACAAACCTGCAAAAGTTAAATCCATAGAAAAAATTTTCAAAGAGTTCAGAATTAAAAAGCAACTTGATTAAAGAGCGAAATAAAACTTGAACCAAAACAATACTGCGTACATTAAAAATATCTTTCGCTATAAAGATATGAGTAATTAAGTAGTTAATTAAGTAAAAATAAAATATATTCTTTCCCTATTGTGAAATTTCTTCCTTATCTCCCTCATTGAAAAAAAAACTAAAAAACTGAAAACTTCTTGATTGGAGGGATGTATAAAAAATAAAATTCTATTATTTTCAAAAATATCTGTTAATACATTTTTTTAATTATTTTATAACATTTTAACAACAAAAATACACTTCGTTATCTCTTCATAGCAGTTATTTATTCTGTTTGACATTCAAATAGTGTTTTACAATTTCCATTCCATTTTTTATTCCAAAAATTATGCATTTTTTTTTTAATTAATAGCAAAGCGTTGTTCATTTTTTTAATGAATTAATATATGACCAAAACAAATGCTGTTTCTAATATTAAATACAGTTTAAATCAATCAATTCACTTTTGATTAAATACGCAACTTAAACTTGCTCTCTTTTTATAAAGAGTTGAAAACCGACTCGTAAACTGTAAAAAATTCGGATTAAATTACGGTCAAAAGTACCGTCACCCTGATTGCCGGTATTTTTTTAAAATTTCTTATTGTTTTATTCAATTTTCCTTTTCAGGAGGGAGAATTTTCAAAAACCCTTAAAGTTCTTTTATATTCTTAGATCATTTTAAATCTATTTCTTATATTCCAGTTCAATTTCAAAATCGGCTGATTTGTCAAACGAAAGGTCTTTTCTTTTTTAAGTAAGTAAAACACATAAAAATTGGAAAAATTGAGATTTTTTTTAAAAATTATTACAGTGAAGCTCCTTTTATACGTCTTATAGGAGATCAATGTAAACTGATGTCTAAATTAAGAGAAGTATAACTGAAAATTAAACAAATCAATTGAAATTCATCGTAAAAATAATAATTTTGATAACGTAATAGCAATGTTAATTTGACACTTAATATTATTGATACAGAAAACAATATCAGCAGTCCTTTTCAGCAATCAGTCTAATTACTATGCTATGCACTCTATTCTCAACGCCTACACTTTTTTTGACTTTCACTCATTTCGAATAAGGATAAAAATTCTTTTCAAGAGAAGAGTTAAGAATGAATTGAGACTACAATAAAACGACGTATAAATGAGAAGCATAAGAACGGTGCTTCACTGTATTATTTTAATAAATAATACTATTGATTTTATTTCGACAGCTAAAAAAGTTATGGTTTTAATTAAAGTAAGTCCGGAATATGAAAAAGCTTGAAAATTAAGAAATTTTTGCTCTTACTATTCAAATAAATTATAACTATTCCGAACGCTGAAAAATTTATGTCTTTAACTAAAGTGATTCCGAGGCATTAAAAGTTGGAAAATTGAGACACTATTGCTATTCTAATAAATAATACGATTGGCTCTCTCTCTCTCGAATATTAAAAAAAAATCATGTCTTAAATTGAAGTGATTTCGAGACATAGAAAGTTTGAAAATTGAGAAACGTTTACTATTACTATTCTAATAAATAATGCGATTGGTTTTCTTTCGAACATTAAAAAATCATGTCTTAAATTGAAGTGATTTCGAGACATAGAAAGTTTGAAAATTGAGAAACTTTTAGTATTACTATTCTTATAAATAATGTTATTGGTTTTCTTTCGAATATTTACGAAACCATGTCTTAAATTGAAGTGATTTTGAGACATAGAACGTTTGAAAATTGAGAAACTTTCACTATTACTATTCTAATAAAAAAGGCGATTGGTTCTCTTTTGAATATTTAAAAAATCATGTCTTAAATTGAAGTGATTTCGAGACATGGAAAGTTTGAAAATTGAGAAACTTTTATTACTACTATTCTAATAAACAATGCAATTGATTCTCTTTCGAATATTTAAAAAATCATGTCTTAAATTGAAGTGATTTCGAGACATAGAAAGCTTGAAAATTGAGAAACTTCTACTATTACTACTCAAATAAATAATACAATTGTTTCTCTTCCTAATGCTGAAAAAGTTATGTTCTTTTCAGAAATGAGTATGAGGCATAAAAATTCTTTTTGAATTATTCCGTGCTCATTACGGTGTTTATTGTTTTAAAAACAGTAGATATCAAAAACTGTTGAAAAAAAAATTAAAGCATGAATATTTTTTATTTAAAATAATGAAAATCACATTAAATTATGGTATTTTTATTTATATCAAAAATGAAAAATGTAGTGTTTTCTAACGCAATTACAAAATATGAGAAAATGTTTGATTAATTTATTAAATAGTATAATCGTATTCAAAGGAACCTATGCTCTTTTAATTTTTTTTTATTATGTGTCTCGAATCCCCTTAAGAGTCTTATAATTAACACTATGATATCTCTTTAAATGAATACAATAAATTACTGTTTCCCGTGTCTTGGAAATCGTTAAAAAATATTTAGTTGATTTTTTTAAATGCATAAACAGAGTTGGTAAATTCATGGCAAAACATATTCAAAAAATATTTCTCCCTTGGAGGGTTTGATTGATTACACCTGACCTGAAAAGTGGTCAGTGGTCATCACCTAAAGCATCGATCATTTCCTCGATTTATTTATTGTCGGGTCAATAGCTTAATACCGTTTTTACTAGATAGCTCTGAATTATACTGTTTTACTTATAATTTAAAGAACAAAATATGTTATGCACTTTATAATATAATAAAATTTTTTGCAGAAATGTGCTTGTTAATTGTAATAAATTTATAATATCTTTAATAATTATATGATTATTTTGTTGTCTATTTTATGCTCCAGTTTATAATTACGAATACTACTTGCAAAAAACATTCAACTGCTACATTACAATGAATAATAATTTTATTATTTACACTCGATGAATTAAAATTGAATTATTATATTTAAGAGAGACGAAACCATTAAATGATACGCTAATAACTGAATGAAAATCATAAAGTTGTCTTTTTGAAAAGTTTAAGATGATAGGAACCGTTCTTTAAAATGAAAACCTTTAAAATGGTAATTTTTTCTCATTTCAAATTTTTCATAATTTCGTGGAAAGCAAGATAATTTTTATTATGTGGTTTTTTATTATTTGGCATTATGTGGTTCTTTTGGAGACCACTCAGCAATGTAACTACTACTTTTCTTTATAGTTTCAAATACTTAATGAGTCCACGATCATGTCAAATCTCAATTTCAATAGTGTACACTACATTTTAAACTAAAATTTAACCACGTATTCCTTTAAATTGTAAGAAGATATGCTAATATTGTTCAGCTTTGCACCCTATTATGGTTGCAAATCTTTTAAATGATATTATGGTGTAATACGTTTTAAAATTTCTATCAGTGTTGCTTTCGGTATAAAAATCTGTGTATTTATTATTTACTTACATTTATATAATGATTACTATAATGTGGGGGTGATTTTTATTGTAATTGTATCGGAAAATACTCTTATAGGGTGAGTTGGGCTCACCCATTTATCTTGATGTTTAGACACTATCATTGCTTTTCACCACAAATTTTACGTACAAAAATTTTTGAAAAGTCTTGAATTTTTTTTTACTTATAAGCTTATAATAATAATGCAACATTGTACCATAAATTAAAATTGGAAAGATAACCCATAAACATTTACCAATGCTTAATAGCTAAAAATTTTGAATTTCATTCAGAACCTTAGAAGTTGCATAAAGTTAATTTTCGAAACATGGAAACGGAAATATCTATACTTTTAACTCTGTGACAAAAGATACTGAAACTCAAACTAAAGGACATAAGCTCACTTCGAAAAATTCAAATGAAAACCATTAAAACGAATCATCTATCTAATAGAACAAAATATATTTCAGAAATAAGTAAAATAATTTGAAAATTTTCAGAATTTTAACTCTTACTGATTAACCATTTGAACAGAATTTCTTAAACTGTAGGTCGCGATCTCAATCGAGGTCTCGGGACCTGCAGCAGGGTTTGCTAAATATCTTAACAACGTTGACATTTCTTTAAGTTATTATAATTTTGAAATTGCTAAATATTTTTACACAATCTATCTAGAAATAAAATAAAATATAAGACAATACAGACAAAGGAAAAACGAAAACGTTTTGATACATTTCTTTATAATGGAAACTTGCTTTGCATGTGACGCTGTCAGTTTGGCGAATGTCAGATTCGCGGATTGCTTATGGGGTCCCACAAAATGTTGTAAATATTGTGGGATATCCACACCGGAAAGTTTAAAAAACCTTACACAAGACGAAACTGTTAGAAATTTTGGAGCGTGTTGAGTAATAATATCGTTTAAATTTGCTGCAACTTAATATGGCGCTAAGATGAATCTTATTAATGAATTTCTTCAACTTGATTACACGATTAACTTGATGACTCAACTTGAATGGAAACAAGATTGAATTTATTATTTTATTGGTGTTGCAGAAAAGTTGCTCATTATTATGATTTAATGTACCGATATTATGGTTCAACATTGGGCTGCTTTTTAATTGGTCCCATAAATTTTTCTTAAATATTATGAGATGATTGGGATATGATTGAGATACGCACACCGGAAAGTTTGAGAAACCCTGCACTAGAAGAAACTGTTCGAAATTTTGGAGCGTATTAATTGATAATATCGTTTAAATTTGCTGCAACTTAATATGATGCAAAGATGAACTCTATTAATGTACTTCTTAAATTTGATTATGCAATAAACTTGATGATTACGCAATAAACTTGAATAGAAACAAGATTCAATTTAACATTCTATGGATGTTATAGAAAAGTTGCCCAATATTATGATTCACTGCACCCATATTATGGTTCACCATTGGACTGATTCTTATGCGACTGTTGATGATTACTACTAAGTTACTGCTAGTTAAGGTTTTCCGTAAAAATAAGAATATAACAAGCTTTTTTAAAATATGAAAATACATGAGCATGATGCAACAATTCTAATATCTAATATTATTTACAAAATGAAATGATCAAAGCAACAAGTAAAAATCTACTTACTTGTTGTTGCGTCTGTTGGAAGATATCTTGAAAAGTGATCAAGTCCACCATAATTAGAATTTTCTTCTACTTCATTGCTTGATGGAAAACTAGAAGGAGATTTAGTTTCAGATAAGTCCAAAATATCACGCACAGAAAAACTACTGGATTTAAGAACAGACATTTTGATTTAACTTTTACATAGTTGGATGAAAAAAAGATCCCGCAGAGTGACTTTTCAAGTGGAAAATGATTTTACCACCACATCTTGTCACTTACCCTCATTCTTTTTCCTGGCTTATGATTGGTTCACTACTTATTTGTTCGTCCTATAGAGGGCGGAGTTTAAAGAAACGATATTTCTGTAGATTGGGATATGATTTGAGGGGAGTGATTTATTAGTCTTTCCTATTCAACCCTCTTCCTTCCCTGAAAGTTACCTGGGACGCCCTTTTTGAATTTTTTTTTCTTTGTTTCTCATAGGTGAATTTTATTTCTACTGCAGTCTCATTGCATTTGTTATTATGCATACCAGAGAAGCTCTTCACACCACAATGGATATTATTTTACTGAGCTTCGAGTGATTGTTCCAAGAAATAATCAAAGGTTTGAATAATTAACGCTTACTCGGAATAAAGCTTAAAACTCGATAACTGATTTATTTGTTTGGGATATTATTTTGGACTATAATTTGTTTTATTTCATTTATTCCATCATAACTACTTCTCAAAGTTTTGTAGTGGTTAGATTTTTCTGCATAAATATTGCATTGTTTTAAACGCTTTGTTTTAAATATCGAGAGCACATTCAAATAAATTATTTCGTTTGCTTCGTATCGAAAAACTAATACATAACTAGCTAATACATAACTGATGAGGCCTACATTGAATGTTATTAAAACAATTATCTTTTAATCTGGCAATTGAAAAGGATTACTAACCAATTATAGTAAAGACTTTAACACTAAAAAGTTCGATTTTTTTCCCTATTTGCAAGAAATAATTCGAGGTTTGAATGATTAACGGTTATTCGGAATAAAGCTTGCCACATTTTTTTTGTTTGGAATATTATTTTGGATTATAATTTTTATTTTATTTTATTTATTCTATCGAAAATACTTCCCAAAATTTTGTAATGGACAGATTTTCTGGATAAATATTGCTTTGTTTTAAACGCTTTAATTGTATGTTCTATTTCATACTTTTACTTAGATTTATTTATGTATTATTTTTTAATGCAAATATTTAATTTCTAAATTGACAAAAAGGCTGATGTAATTTATTTTTAAAAAATTATATAATGTTATGAAATTTAGATTGCCAATATGATTGATTTAAAATATTTTTATTTTACATTTGCTCCATTTTAAATAAACGTAAGAAAAAAACGAGTTTAATTTAAAGTTTAGATAATAAGGTTAATAAGGTTAAATTCTCAGTAACTACATAAAATTTCCTAACGAGCAGAGCTGAAGAAGAAATAAAAAGTTTAAGACTAATATGAGATACGTTAAATAAATAAAAATTCTATTTTTTATATTCATAAAATAATGCTTGTGCTTATTTCGTAAGAAATGCAATATACTATACTATTTATCTGGGTGTAGCAAAAAAAACTCTTACAAAGTCATTGCACCATAGAATAGAAGTTAACTAATTTTTTTTTTTAAATTTGTGTGTTAATTTCTTTTCGTTCAACCACTTTAATTATAAAATATTTTATAATCAATTTCTTAGTTCACTTATTTTTTTCAGTTTTTTCACAATGTCAAACAAAAGATTAGAGTTGTTTAAGCAAGGAAAACGACAGTGTAAAATTGTATTTACCTCTGTTTACATTAAATGCTATTAAAACAATTATTAATTTAGAAATTCATTGAGAAAAGGACTGCAAATCATTTATAGTGAAGACAATACTTAGCTTGCTGTTCTGATCAGAAAAATTTTAATTCCAAGAAACTCGATGATCTTTTGTTTCTTTTCGGAATTCAAACTTTTTTAATGAATTTTTAACAAATCATTTTGATAATTTTTTATTCATCTTAAACATAAAGTTCAATAGTTATGGATTTTTAAAAAAAAAATTGTTCAAAAGTTTACACTCAATTTAGGAGCAAATAATTATTTGTCTTTATAAAGTATAGTACCTTTTTCTATTTATAAGTAACAATAAGCTTTGTTCCTCTTTACATCGTTATCTATATCACCGAAAATAACTTTTGAAGCAAGTACTTTATAAAAATGTGTTGTTTTTTGACGTCTTAAAGAAATTATGACTGATTAAAAGCTTTAAATGCCAAAGTCCACTGCCTAGATCTCCATGTTTTATGAATGTCAGATTTCAGTGCATTTCTCGGAAAACGTTGTTCGTAGATATGTCACCGTGATCAAAGTTGTTGATAGGCAAAAATGTCTACAGCTAAGTAATTTTCAACATTTAATGATAATTGTCTACATATTCACGAAGATTTAATAGGAGCTTCATCTAAATTAGACAGTGACAATGTAATATTAATTTGAAACATCTAGAAACTTGTAAGCCTGTGAGCATTTCTATTTTATAACTTCCGTGCTACTATTTCCCTAATGTATTTCGTGCTAAATTTTAGTGATGTTGCTATTAAGACCACTTTTTATGTAAAATATTGCAGAAACAATTAAATTTCAACTTCAGCTATTCGTTATTTAACAATTTGCAATATCAACTTAAGAATTCTCTGGCATTAATTTTAAGCTGAAAGATCGAGAGATATTCTTATGAAATTAAAATACTTTTATCGACTTCCATGTAAACATGGGGTACAATTTCACTTGAACAGCTGTTATACTCTTTGATTTAATAAAATGAATTCCAAAAGAAATAAAATTTTATTTTTAAAGCGATTTAATGTTATTAAACCCTGTATAGGCGTTGTTGATGGGGAAAGGGAAGGTGGGTATAAGTTTCCTCAATCAATAGAAACATTTTAAAGACTCCCTCAATGTTTCGAACAAATAAAATTTTAATTAATCATCATCGATTTAAACTCGTGAATGGTAAAATCAAGGAAGAAATTAAACTTTTTGCAGATGTTTAGCAGTTTTAAGAAATATTTTTTGTTATTTGTGAAATTTAGAGAACTAGTGAGACTATTTATTTTAATTTCATTCCCCTCTAAAATTGGATACCTGCTCCGTGCCTTCTCAGCATTCATTTTTTTTCTTTTTTTGAAGAAAAAAAACTACGAAAAAAACTACTACTTAGCTTATAAATTATAACTGTTGTCTGAACCGATTGTTAAAAATGTTTGACCTTGTTACCATATGAGTCAAAAAGGAAACATTTAACGATCACAGTTTCACCTAATTATATTCGTGATTTTTTTCAGACCAATAAAAAACATGCAATTTATTATTTAAATTAATAATATTTAGTTGATTTTTTTTTACAATTGAGAGGTGATACACTAATTTCTTAACATTTTTATGTAAGGGCTACTTTAATTAAAAATTGGTGAAATAAAAGTTAAAATCAAAGCCATAGATAAGATTTTCAATAAAATATCGATATGGTTAAAAATGCCTCATGTCAAAAATATTAAGGAATTTAAAAAAGTTTTAAAGTACTTTTTGTTTCATTTATATATATATATATATATATATATATCACACTTTTCAACTGTGTTCAAGAGAGTAAACAGTGCGCATGCGCGTTATTTTTTCGTTTTATATGTGATGCTGTTCGATTGTTTTACATTATCCAATTTCTAAAATTAAAGTGCATAACTTGAAGTCTTTCAAGATATTAACTTGAAATGTATATTTTTTTTGTTGGAAATATCAAAGAATTATTTATTAAAATAAAATATTTACCATATAATATTATAAATATCTATCGAATATATCCCAATCATAGATAATCTATATAAATTAAAAAGCTGTAACTCGTATCTTTGTAATATCGATTAGATAATACAATTAAAGACAATGGNGGAAAATAAAAGATATAATCTTTTCATCAGCCCACACGATTATATCCGCAAAAAAGAGTGCTTTCTGATATTGTATCAATATAGCCAAAGCAAAATATATTAATACAATAGTGTGAGGAGCACTCAAAAATTTTTTTACAAAAATTACAAAAAATAAAATAGAACACAATAAGTAAAAATAACACGTAAAAACAGAAAATAAAATTTAAAAAAATCTAATGACTCTCTTCATTCAGTTCAATTTTATTTTCAATTTTGCATTTCTCACTGTATGTGTGGTTAACTATAATTTTACAAACCAGAATTTCTGGTAAACTGTTACCACATAAACGAAGAAATTACCAAATAAATGATTTATAAATGGAGATATATTATATATCTCCTCGTATGAAAGGGGAGCTTTATGTACCTAAAAAGTAAGTGACATAATGCTTGAAATGTTTTAAACTGAAATAGCTTATCCTAAAATGAGCTTTGAGGATAGTGCGCGAAAAAAAGGTCATGCTCCCTGTAACTAAGCACAAAGTATTTTAAATTTTAAATTTGATGTCATCTAATGAAGATATTCATAAGTAAATAAATAAATAAAATAATTAAAAAAGAAAAGAAAGGAAAAAGAAAAGGATGAGAAAAAGAATACCTTTTTCCATAGGTAAGATTCAAATAGGAGATTATTTTTTTAGTTAACTTTGATACTTATTTTTGCTCTTGAGCATTAAATTAAACGGTTTGCAAATATAGAAAAAATAGTCTCCTTATAGTTGATAATAAAAACTTCGTTTTCTTCGTGAAAGCAATTACGAAAATTCGAGCACTGAAATTACGAGGCTCCTAGTCAGGGCTACACGTTAATGATTAAAACTTAAAATCAATCACTGATGCAGATTGATTGATTTTAAGTTTTAATAGAGAGAGAGAGAGAGAGATTATTTTACTTTTATTTAAGCATACAGCAATTAGTTTATTTTAGTTTTATTTAAGCATACAGCAATCATATTTCGTTAAATCTTTGGATTGCGAAGTAACTCGGGATCAAAATGGCAAAATATCTCTAAGGGCTGTTCCCGAGTGTATTTGGAGCGGAAGAATGATTTAAGTGGATTTGGCAATTAACAGCCGATGAAGTAACCTTTGGAAACTTGTCGTTTGAGAGCAAATTATTACGCCAAAAATTAGCGAATGTGATGAATAAAACATTTTAAATCAGTGTTGGGGTCGGGTTAGCCAGGATGGTAGGAACCTGGACTGGTGTTCGTGAGACTTCGAATTCCCCCGACCGAAGAATCCCCCCGTTTATTAAATGGTGATTGGTACACGTTAAATCTGACGAGGTAACAAAGTCCTCCAAATCCCTGTAACAAATCAATATCTCCAGTGGTATTGAATCGGAAGTTGATCACTCTCTGGTTCAGGTCAAAATTATGATCTGTGGATGAATGAATGAAGTATGATGGGTCCTCCCTATAAAACGGACTGTGACATGTGTGGAGCTGAAGTTAGATTCATGACCACAGATGGCGCCACTGAAAAACCAAAAGCGCACCATCTGCCTTAAATTCGCTTGGATTCCCATAGCAAGCTTGCTAATCTTGGCAATGGCATTAGTAACAATAATAACAAATGAGTGCCGAGGATTTATACATTTCGCCGTCAGTTGGAAATTTGCGAATATGAAATAAAGGAAAGAGTCTTTATTGCGTACTGTCAACACATAAAATTTCAAGCACAGTTACTGAAACTTACAAAAATTTCATCCATTCAGCTCTTCAGTTGTATTTTATCTTATATTATTTTATAACCGTCGCCATAAGCAGCTGACCCAATTTTGACTTCATGACAGCTCCGTACCCTTGTAATTTTGAACCCAATCCAGAAGACAAGGAAACTCCTGGATCAAGTATTGGAAGAAATTTGTCCTCGAGGAGAGCTTTTTGATGTAACTAACAACATTTGCGTTACATGGAGAGGAAAACCACAAGAACTTCCCACGGTTAATTGATGGCAAGGGCATGCTAACCCCTTGTCCGACAAAAACTGAGGATATTTTGCGTCAGCAATGTGTTCAGGCCGAGCCGGGATTGGAATTCGTATCGACCAGCCATCGCTGGGATTCGAACCTGGTGCACCTCCTCGGAAGGCGCACACTCTATCTCTTGAAAAACCATGACTCCTTTAATTGCATTGTAATTGTAAATTTTTTATGTAAACAAACTGTATAGCGCAGGCATAAAATGCACGCACCTGTACATCGACCAAACCGTAGAATAGCCCCAAAGTTTTCTTTATTTATTAGCCGTTCTGACGAGGAAAGTCGTGTTTTGATTGCTCAAAACATGTTATTTCTTATATGAGTATAAAAAGCAAAAGAAGGTTTTATTTTCAATCGTAATTTTTATCTCAATTTCCTTAAGATTATGTGCTTGGGATCATCATGTAGGCTTCTAAGAACGACGAATACAACAATTTCGAGTCACATTTATCTAAGTATTGTTTGCTCGCAGTATTTAATGAGACTGACAACAATGTTGAAACGAGCGCATATCTTTGCGAATGAGAACTGAAAGAATTTATTCAAAAATGAAATTTTACTCTGATTTTTGGGATTATTTTAAACGTTGTTAGATAATTCATTATGAAAACTTCGAATTGTAAGCTAAATAAAGAGGAAACAGTAATTTAAGTATTTAATATGATTTTACTAAATTTTTAACCTTATTAGATTTGTTATTAATATATTTTATTAGATCTAACTATAATTATATTTTATGTATTTTGCATATTATATTTTACTAAGCTGTCACACCTTCTTTATTGTAATTCAACAGTTTTTAACTATTTTGAAATTTTTTATTAGTCATTTAAATATTTTATAATTTTAATCGCATAAAACTATACCTAATAGTATGTATTATAAATAGATAAATGTATTGGGAAATTATCTTTTTTTTAAATAAAAGTTGATGGTTTTATGAAGAGAAAATTAAGCTCCCCAGAGCTCTCCTCTATATATTAAAGTTCATTTTTTTAGATTATTTTTTTCCTTTTCTTCTCATTTTGCTTGATTTAAATTTACACTTAAACAATTACTTAGATAAATAATATTCTGCTTCGGGTTTATTCAAAACGGATTGATGTGCATTTCACACCATTACAGCTCGGTATGATGTATCTCATATATTCAAAATTACAGACTGAAGTTTACAGCTATAATTAGACATCGTTTTGTGTAAGTATGAGATAGTTTTTGAGACTAATATTAGACCGTGTTGTCAGAGACACTGCATAAGGCTACCATGAGAGAGAGTATGAGGCTAATATGAGACAAGGTTTTAATTCTTTTACAGTTTCATTTTTACGACTTTCAATACTACATTTACATTTATATTACATTTAAATAAATCAAAAATAAGGACAATTGATTTTTTATAATATAATCTAGTTTAAACAAATTATAAGCAACAATGAAAGTTTAGAGTTTTGTCAATGATTGATTTTAAAATAAACTCAATTCATTTTATTAAATTTTACAGACGAAAAAGAAACTTCTCTTGCTCATAAAATATCGATTTTGAGCTAATTCGTTGTATAGAATTGAAACTTGATCCAGTAATCTGGATCAAGTTAATTGTTATTTAACCACCGAAATTGAAACTTGACAATGATCCATTGAAGATTTCATCCCTAAAAATATTTTTGATTCAAGTTAATAAAAAAAAGGTTTTTACAACCAGGCTGATACCTGAACCATTTCGTTGATTTCATATTTTGAGGACGAGTTGCATTTTTTTCAAGAAAAAAAATATAAATAATAAAAATATTTTAATTTTGATTTGACATTCAAGATTATTATTTTTGTTAAAGTAGTATAATTTCGTAAAACAAACTGTAAAAGCCACTAGAAGCTTTTTTCAAGAGGCCTTTCTTTAAAGGAAAGGCATTAAAATTAAATAATATTATATAGGAATTAAGTTCAGCATATTTATAAATAATTAGCAACTAAGCTAATTACATTATTTTCTTTACATACTCTAGATGTAATTTTGAATCGTTAATATTTTTTTTTCAAAAATATATTTCAAAACAAATATTCTATGCTGACGCTGTGAGAATCAAATTTAAGCTTATTTGATGATTAATTTCTATTTAAAAAATATAATGAAACTCCATAAGCGTGACATGATTAGAAGTATTCAGAATCACAATGTAGATAAAGAAAGATAGTAAATATTAGAAGTATCTAGGATAAAAAAAAAATTCATGTGTTTCATCGTTCATTTTGAATCAAATATTTCACTTTATTATTTACTAATCTTTTGTGGTTTTGCCTTTCTCACGTTTTTATTTTCTTGTAATATTTATTCTACATATCCTTTATGCCAAAATTCATAGCTGAAAGATGCAACTGAATAGATCCGGTAGAAATAATAGTGTGGAATTCTAGCTTTGTTAAAAATAGCAGGATTGTTTAAAGACAAAAAAAGTTACGTCATCAATAAAAATAGATTTATATTTTTTTCAATGAACTTTTTTCCAATTTTTTGATGGAAAATAAAATAATATAATAATAATAAATAAAATAATATGTTGAAACTACTTTTGCATTATAAAAAAGTATTACAACAGCAATCTTAAAAACAATAAATAAAAAAAATCTGACGAAATGCTTATATGCGAAATTTTTACTATATGCAAACAATATTTATTCCCTCAAAAAAAATTATCCCTAAATCAAAAATTGCACTAGAATGAGACCTGTAACATCTTATGACACTAATATATCATAAGCTTTTACAAGCAATATACATGGTGTTCCATAAAGACAGCCTTTGATAATTATCTTTAGAAAACTTATCAAAAACAAAAAAGTATGCAAATTGGGAGTAGAAAAAAAATTGAAAAAAAAAATTATTATTTAATCCTGTCAATTTATCTATTTAAATCTGTCAATTCACTTAACAGTAAGAAGGATATAATAAGCAACAAGACAAGATTGAATGCGGGAGAAAAGAGAGAGACGATATTTGAAAGATGATCATTATAAACATTTTAAAGTTTTAATCTACAATTAAACTTGTTTTGTTGTTTATTATTATATTTCCGTTTCGTGTTTTGTCAGATTTTTATAACAGTTTTATTTTTCCTTCCTTTAAATATTAGTCTTCAACCCCCATAATTTTCCACTTTTGATAAAGATTTTTAAAAAAAATATCAAGGTGGTCTTTTCGGGACACCCTGCATAGAAGCACGAGTCTTTATTTCACTTGAGGAATTCAAATATATTAAAAATATTGAACCTTATTGAACCTTTTCTCGAATAAGGGAAATATAACTTTATTTAAACCCATCCAACATCGCATTTAGTACAAGCTCAAGTTTGATTAAGTATTTGTTATTTATTGTCTTCTGAATAAATAAATGAAGAAAAAAAAACGTTAAATTTTTTTTAAATAGTCACATAAAATACACAATTTACATTATTTTAATGTCATCATTGTAGAATTTACTTTAACTTTTAGAGGACAATGCACTGCAACAAAATAAAACGACGAACTTATGACCTAGTGATTGGATTTTCACGTACTACGAAAACAAATCGTAAATCTTCAAAGGTCTAATTTTTGAATATGCTGATTATCTTGCATAGCGAAATTAGACACAAAAACTAACTTTTTACTGAACAAACATGGAATTATTTTTTTAAAAAAAGTTTTGTAGTTTCTTAAAAATCTCTTTGATTCCCTTAAATAGATTTGGACCTTTGGCGATAGTTACAAAAAGTGAAACTAACTCGACTTAAAGAGGTTCAAGCATTCAACCACTCTCTTGAACTGAACTATTGGGACTACATTTTCAGATTGCCTCATATTTTAGGAATTCAAAATCTTAATCCACCAAAAAATAAATAAAAGTAAATTTATTAAGAGAAACTTTCATAACTTAAAAAAATTTTATGTGAAAATCAATTAGTATACTTAAGGCTTGACACAGGAACCGTTAAGATTGTTTGAACTACTATATTGAAATGTTTGTTAAATTACAGATGGACTATATGTCAACCATAATGAATTTTTTAAATTTTTTTTCATGTATGTTACCTTTAATATATGAAATCCTATATTTTAAAGAATGCTTAGTCATTGCGCGAAAAACCTATGTAGAAAATTAATAATGTTTCACTAATTGTCTAAGCATTCCATAAAATGACTAATGAGAACCTCACAAAGTAAGAAACGATTAATATTTCTTATATTATATGTATAGTGAGGGAAAAAAAATAAAGCGAAACACCCTAAATAAAATTAGGTCTAATGATCGGAATTTCACGTAGTAAGACTCAGTTTCAATGGTTTGAAGGCTTTACCTTAAATATGATAATTAATTAGGGTTACGAAATCAGACTCAAAAGCGTACTTTCTCTGAACAAGCATACTTTTTTTAATGATGGACTTGGATATTTGACCCCCAAAATATTAGGGTTAGCAGCAATCTGGGAAATATGGTCCCCACAGTTTGGTCAGGAGATTGATCCAAAGTTTGGACCCCTTAATGCTAATTTTACTTTTTGCATATTTCACCATATCTCAAGAACTTTTTAAGCAGATTGAAAACTTTTTGCACACAATTATGAAATTCGTTTATGCAAAGATAATTCCATGCGAAAAATATATTTTGATAATTACTTATTATTTTTCATTATTTTATTTATATTCAAAACTAATGCAATTTAATACGTCGAGTACAAAATTTGAACAAAATCGGTTAATAAGTTCCTGAGAAATCAAAATATAAATGGCATTGCATTTTTAAAATTTGATAACGACTTTTTTCAATATTTTATTCTTTGCTTGCTAAAAGTATTATAAATGAACGAGACTTTACTTTAACTATAACCAGCAATTAAAACTAATAAAAAAAATCTCCCTTCTTATTTTGGAAAAAATTCAGTAATGTGAATAAACCAGTTGGTTATGATGCAAGCCGACTTTGATTTCTTAATTACGATTCATAAAACTAAAATTCCATTTCATATAATACAATTATATAAATATATTATGTAATTAAATTATATAATTATATTATATAATAATATTATATAATTATGTTATTGTAGGTCATTGCTTAAGTGATTTCTCATACTTTTATAATACTTTTATAAGGCAAAGAATAAATTATTTGTCCTTTTCATAAAGTATTATTCTACAACAATATCGATAGTATTCAACTAAATAATGACGTATATCAAATATCTCGAAAATTTTAAATATCTTTGAAGAGATGTAAAGTGATATAATATAATATAATATAATATAATATAATATAATATAATATAATATAATGTAATGTAATATAATATAATATAATATAATATAATATAATTTTTGAATCGAGTTGTTAATTTTTCGCATATATACTTTTCGGGAAAATCCAAGGTAACGAACGAATCTATCAGATCGGTTCTTAACAGAATAAAGACAAATTACAAAAGTTGTCTCTACCCTCTATTTTTCTTTAATTTTCTACTTTATAACCTGGTAGCTTAGTTATGGAAATGTGTTTCTAAATCATTTATTTAAAGTTAATCTTAAGTAACATTGTCTTCTTTTCACCACTTATTGCCTTCTTTTCACCAAAAAATAAGTCTTTATTTTCTGGTGTATTATATTTTTGGTTTTCTATTGTTTTGGTTTCCTATTGCATTGGTTTTCTATCGTATTAATATATTTTGCTCTGGCAATCGATATTGATGCAATATTAAAAAATGCCCTTTTTGCAGTATAGCCGTGTAATTTAAAAGAGAGATTATATCTTTTCGCGGTTGATATTTTTATATTTATAACTCTCTTACTTTTGATTAAATAATTTCTAATATACAATTTTTACATATTTTTTTACTAAATATTTACTTACCAATTAATTATTCTAGAAAATTTTTTAATAATTATATATTAAGGGTATATATTATCTAACGAATTTAATATAAGTTCTTAGGAATTGTGCTAGGAGTTTTGGCATAGAATATCTAAATCTTTTCAAGAATACAACAGTTTAATTTACACCCAATAAAGGTTTTTTTATATTATTTTACTTAAACTTTAACATAAATTTCTAAAAATGTTCTTCTGTGTGCAGCGAAGTAAATAAGTAAATGAAAAATAATTGAAATTTAAAACAATAAAGATCAAATTTTATTTCTATATTCCTTCCTTGTGTGTAGGTATACTATGTATCTTAAATGTCTTTTTTACTTTCAGAATCAATTTTTATAAAAGTTTTTTTTTTATTGTACTTGTTTTATCTTCATAAATCTTAATCACAGTATTTGCTTACAAATTTCGACAACAGATCGCAGCACTACTGATAAGATTGCCAAAATTTAAATTGCGTTTTGTTCTTTTCTCTGCCAGACTTCGACTGTTCTGAAGAATTCTATTCTGAATGCTATCTATTCTGAAGAATTTTTTTTATAAATAACGCTATTTAGTATGGCTTCTTTTAATTAATACAGGGAACTGATGGTCGTTATTTTAAAGTTTAAAAAAGAAAACTACAATGCAGGTTCTATGTATAAAATCACAAAAATAAGTAATAAAAAAAATTGGATGATTTGAAATTTTCAAAACAATCGGGCATATTAATTTAGTAATTATAACTTAGAAAAAGTTAGAAAATGGACATTGTTACATTTATTTATTCTCTTCAGATTTTGATAGCATGATTGAAAAAAAATTGACATTCAAATTAGTGTTTATTACAGAATCTAATTCATCCCATAGGAAAAAAGAAAGAAAGAAAGAAACTGGCATTCAAACCATTATTTTGTTTATTTCATTACGTAAAATTTTCCCATTAAACAATAATTATCTGTAGTTTCACATTTTAAAGTACAGTACCCAAAATTCACGAAATCGAACACAAAAATGTACTTTCTCTGAATAAACATACTTTTAATTATCTTTTTCGACAAATTGCGACCACTCTAATTTTTGACCCTCAAAATATTAGAGTAGCGCAAAAAAAAAAAAAGAAAAGAAAATAGTATATAGTTCCAATAGCTTAGTCAAGAAATCGGTCGAAAGTTAAGATTCTTAAATGTTAAGTACACTTCTTCTGCATTATGTTATGTCTATAAAACTGTTTAAAAGAATTTAAATAATTTTGCTCACAATTATAAAACTGGTTCATCCAAATATAATTTGATAATTACTCATTTAATTTTTATAATTATTTTTTATTTTCTAATTTAAAAAGATTCAAAGATGTACAAGCTTTTAAGTCTTTTTAAACTATGTAATTTTACATGACAAAATTTAAAATTTGAATGGAATCGCTTCTTCAATAAAACATGAAAATGCACCTTTTTAAAAGTTTTATTTTACAGAAACTATCCCATTCAAATTCTGTATTTTGTTAATTTGTTAAAATTACATAGTTTAAAATGAGGCAAATATTTGTATACGTTACTGTTAAGGAAAGTTTTGGATATTACTTATTTAAGTAATATAAAGTAATAAATAATTTTAAAAATGTATATTTTGAATGAATTTGTCTTTGGATACATGAGTTTTATAATTGTGTGCAAACATTCCTAGATTCTTTTAAGACATAGCATTTATAAACATTTCTTTGCATAACTACGTTTATTAAAAACAAAATTGCTTGAATAGTATCGAAATTTTGATTTTCTTTAAAGCAAAAAATGAATTATATTAATTTTGGGAACACCGTTCATTTTTAAAATAAAAACTCAACTGATTTAAATTATTTTTTCATGAGTAAACACAAATTATAAGTTTTTACTACGAAAAATTGTTAACTTTTACTAGATTTTAAAGTGTAGCACATACTGTACAAATGTCTAGTAAAATTGGTCAACTTTTTTTTTAGCCATTTAACTTTGGGGCAGGATACATTTTATTTTCATTTTTTCTAAACATTTTAAACAAAGTAATTCTTAATGAAAAAATAAAAAGTTTGAACAAGTTCGTCAAATAATTCGGTTTAAATAAAAATTTATAAAAACATTTTTTTTTAAATTTTGTAAATCAGAAACTATTTGACGGATTTCGCTCAAATTTCGTATTTTGTCACATAAAATTTATTAAAAAAAACTAAAGAAAATTATAGAAACATTTTTACGCCTCGCAAAACATCTGTTGATTTTTTTTAATAAAATAATTAAAAACTTTAAATAAGTATTAATAAATATTTATTCCACTGAACTATCTTTGGATAAAAGAGTTTAATAACTAGGTAAAAGATTTTTGCTATTGCGCATATAGTTTTAGAATTTATGACTAAAAACGTGAAAAGTGAAATTAGAAAGGCCCAAACTTTCAACCTAACTCCTTACTAAACATATAGAACTTTATTTTCAGAGAGCGGCCACTCTTACCCCACCTACGATTTCAATGATCAAAAATCCAAAGCCATTGAAAAATGCACGTTTGCTCAAAGAAATCATGTTTTTGTATCTGATTCCGTAACTTTATTAACAGTTAGTATTAATTAATCAATATATTTGAGGCTGGCACTTTCAATTATTTAAGACTGATTTTCAGTGCGCAAAAATCGGGCAAGAACCCACACCTCCTAAAAGAGGAAAGTCCTCTGTACGGACCAATAGAGTAGTGCAACGTAACGAACATAAACCAAAGAACATACATAGGGGAAGAAGGCTAGCTTTCATAGTCATAACCTAAACCAGTTCCCCGAAGTTTGGTGCGGTCCCTGAGTATAAAGGAAAAAACAACATTTGGGAACACAGCAGCAGAGGTTCTTGAAACAGGAATGTATCTAAGCTAAGAACTCCTCCAGCCACAGCAGGATTCTTCTTCAGTGTAAAGAACTAAAGGTATTCAAGAATAGTGCAGAGCACAATTTTCTGACTTTCTTCCATCACAAGACTGGCTACTTTAGTCGCCATACTTGAATCAAAAGGATTGTTCCGTCGAACCATCTTGGAAGCAAAAGTTTGTTCTGAAAGAACTTTGGCATCTCAAAACTCTTCGACATCTTATAAAAAATCCTTGTGGAAGAAATAGATAAAAATGGGTAGATAAGTGGCAGCTAACAGCAGAGGTTTTTGCAACCCGTTTACAGCTTGGAATTTAGGCCAAAATTGTTAGTTCTAAATTTGAAAAATTGTTACAGTTGCATGTTTTAATTAAAGAAATAACTTCAATGGCTTCAAAAACTTGAAGATTGAAATAGAAGTGGACGTGTTTCCATGCTTCCAGCACTCAAAAATAGAATTCCATTTTCAAGACTAGCCAGATGCGAATGAGAAGAAATAAAAGTGATTTGAAGTATAAACGTACAGTTGCCAACAAAGAAAAGACAAATAAAGGTGAAAAACAAAACTAAAAAAACCTCAATAGCCAAGAGTGAAACAAAAATAAAGATGAAGAAACAGAAAAAAAAAGGAAAAAAAAAAATCCCACAGCGGTTTAGAGGGCGAATCAAGGTAAAATGAATTTCCACTTGCTATAGAGAGGTAGTGAGGAAATAATGTCGTTAACAAGGGAATTAGCATTCATATGAATGAAACAAGGTTCCAGGAGATCAAGATGACCTGATGTGACTGGGGTGGAAATAATCTTGGAATTGTCGAAAGTGATTTTATGCCCAAAATTCTAACAGGGGCAGCAATTGATAATTTATTATATTATTGCTAACGGACATATCTATAGTGTTTAAGTCTAAATTTTAAAGCTCGTCTGGTTTATCTGATGTAGCCAACTTTTTTTAATCAAGTAATTCCTTGCCGCTTCATTTTCTTGGGATTACTTATTTAAGATGCATGTTCATTCGAAGGTTTTGCTTCAAATAAAACTTTTTTAACCAAATTTTGCAAACAAAACCCAAAATAACCAAAAAGCCAAATTAAGACCAAAGAACAAACCAACAGCCAGCCTAAAACTGAATCAAAATAAAAGAGCAAAGCTCAGACTAAAGAATAAAGCAAGATTCTGTGACCAAACAAACCAAAATCTAGGAACAGAACTAAGCACTAAGGTTATAGGGTAGTACACGAGTCCAAGATATATCTCATTACCATTTGTGTGAATGCTTTAAGGTAATTATTATCTGCTTTGAACCAAAATAATGAACGTGAATTGGAATGTCATGCTTTTTAATTGTACTGCGTTGATTGTGAAGTGTACTAATTTAGATAGAGCTGTAAAGAGTTTTTGTGATTCCCTATTTTCGTATATCAAATAAATTGTTTATATTAGTATGTATTTAAATTTATTGTTGACTTTAAGTGTAACTACATTGAGATGACAAAGTGTAGTTAAAAGTTTAAATTTCAAAAGCTTGTAAACGTTTTCACCAGTAAAAATGTTATAACACATTTGCGTGATTTGCATATAATACTAATGTCTTGGATAAAAGCAGAAATTTGATTGATTAAGTTTAAACAAGAGTACGCAATTCATTTAATGCTAGATGACAAATGCAAATTAAGTAGAGATAACGTCACAGACGTCAAGTACTAAATCAAGTACAAATGATATCTCTTATTGACTAGATTCTGCTAAACGAAGAAATTTTAGGTACAAGATTACGAAAGCTTGGCAGTTGAAAGCTGAAGGTAAGATTTTTATGAAAATTTTCACTAATATTAATCAATCGAAGAAATCTTGTTATCGAGATAGTTGCAAGCATAAAAGAAAACACATATTTGAGATTGAGCATGAAATAGTTTAATATGTATCCATAAAATGACTATAAGTGATTTTCAATGGTAGTCAGGACTCTCTATATAAAAAAATACAATTTGTAGATGAATATTGGAAACAGGTAAAATATTTCATAGAATGAAAAAAAAGAAAAATGAAGAAATAGAAAAACAGGTTTGAAATCACGTCATAAGTTAGACATAAACTAGTGATCTCAAAACTATGGGTCAGAATGGGCCGAAATCGTAATAGGTGTTATTTTATAACGTTGAAAAAAGTGTAACATTAAGTTAATCAAATTAATTATATATAATACATTGTCATAAACGTGATTATATATTACAATAAACGTAAGTTATGTATAATTATAAACGCAAGCTCTAAAATATACCCATTGCTATAAAAATTAGAGTATCTAGAAAAAAAATATATAGAAAGGAGTATATTCTTCGCCTAGAATGTATATTCTGTGTAGATGTATATTCTGTTCTGTCTCGAAAGAGTTGTCAGAATGGAACAAAATTTGCGTACACAAGTACAATGTTGATATCAGTAAGTGATTAAAAATCAAAGCAAAATGATCATTTATTGCAGGAAAAATGCAAATGAACGGAGATTTTTGTATCCTCTTGGACCACCAGCAGTGCGAATGCAGGATGCGATACGTTTGGGCATTGAGACATACGAATCCCTCATGATGTCCAACAGCATCTCACTCCATAATTGCTGTAAAATCACGGCTAAATCAACTCAACTGGAGTGCTGTCAAAGTTGCCGTCCCAAGTGGTCCCGAATTTGCTCGTTCGGTGACGAATCCAGTAATTTTTCAAAGAAAGAAGAAATTTTTTTTAGATAAAAGTTTTAAAAGTTTCAACGGAACATTCCATTACATCTTTTTGTCCTTTTTAAACAATGGTTATGCTACCTCGGGAAAGTATTGGTTTTAGTTATAATGCACTTCCAAAACGTACGTAAATTTTGTTTTCTCGTTTAATTCTAATTTCAATTAAAAAAGTAACTTCCTTAAATCTATGAAATAAATTGTACCTTTTTGATAATTTTACAGGGAACTTTAAAATTCTATAATTTACTGTAACGTAAAGACATTTATGGTAAACAAAAGAAGAAAAAAGAGTCATCATTCTAGTAGTAAAACCAAAATAAAAAATATTTAAATCATTCATATGGCAACGGCTCATATGATAACGGTTTTCCACAAATTCTGGTTCATAAAATTATAGTTATTACCACACATTTACATATGCACAAAACTGAAAATAAAACTGAAAAGTAAAGGAAATAAAACTGAGAAGTATGGGAACATAGAACATACAAAACTGAAAAGTAAATTTAATCGAATAAATGATTTTTATGCCATGCTCTAAGATACCATGATAAAATTACCAAATTTTACCACATTTACCAAAGTTTATCACATATTTTAGAACCAAATTTTATTTTCATTTTGCCAAAATAATTACAGGAGTGCTTCGGTAATAGTTATCAAGCTTTTCAGTCTTCCATATAGTCAAAAACATGGCAAATTTTACCAGATTCTGCTAGTTTTAACCATACTTTATTTCTCAATGTACAAAAATTTTAAGTTGGCGAAATAAAAATAAATAAGTAAAATACAAACGAACTACCTATTTCAGCTCCTGTATTATACCTGTATTATATATATATATATATATATATATATGGGTCATTCTCACAAAAACAGGCATTTTCATGTCTCCAGTATATTTTATGTTTGTTTTACAGCTTACGAAAAAAAAAATT
>NC_092214.1:42530856-42628483 GCF_043381705.1 Parasteatoda tepidariorum | reverse complement strand
GGACTCTAAATCATGATCCGTATATATATATATATATATATATATAATCGCTGAGTAAGTTTACTATAATCGAGTGCTCATTATATGCATTAGTATTGCTATTATAAAATTATTATTATAAGCGTGATCTTTAAAATCTTAAAAGAAAAGAAAGATGATTTTTGGATAAAGAAGATGCAGAAGAGACTCACCGATATTCGGGTACAAAGTCCGAAGTTCCGTCTTCCGTCGTACCATAGATACAATCCGACCACAGTCTATCTCCAAACATAGTGACAGACTCAAATAAATTGAAAAAGGATTTCGCAGCATCTATGAAGTCGATAGTGAAACTGATAGTGGCCCTGGATACTATCGGCTTACCCCACGTGTTCGCTGATTATACAGACTCTATTAAGAAAACTAATAAAAGCACATCTGGTCATTTTAATTCAATTTTAATATTAATTCTTAATTACTTAAGCCATAATTTTCAAGTAAAACTCATCGAGCTTGATTGAATTAACCATAAAAGTTCAAAAATTAAACTATGGAATAAATTTTGTGTATTTATCAAATGGAATTAATAAGATATATATCTCTTCAGGTGCTTTTAACTTAAGAACTTTTGCTTTCAATGTTTATCATGAGTTATTTTTGCTTTTGAATCTGCAACATATATATAAAATTAAGAGTGCGTTGAACTACAATATCATGCTAATTTGCTGCAACCTAAGTATAGTTCCAAGTTGAAACATATTACGTAAACTAAGTCACCTGAAACTTAATTAGATATATCACTAAAGTTCTTAATTCAAAAATAAAACTCGTGAATAAATTTTAAGTATTCAAGCGAAATTAATGAGATATCTAATCCGTTACATCATACTCAAGAGCTTCTGATTTCAATGTTTATCATTTACTTTAGAGGCCACGCAAATAGAAATGGAAGGGCACCAAATAAAGAGTTCATATTTACTTTAAAGGGTACAGTTAAAACTAACGCTAATAAAGGAGAATATTTACACCAACCTCGAGGGCGCATTTACACGATGCATTCCCAATTAATCAGTAACTAAATAGAAAATTCATTTTTCTTCTGTATATAGAATAAAACTATAGTTCGTTCACTAGTAGTTGACACTTGTCTCCACCTTTTCGGACGAAGAGTTCATTTCAGCGCTGGAGTAAGAGGAGAAACGTCTCCACGCCTGAAATTGAGACAACCCTTAATGCGCGCCAAAAGCAAACAGTGAATTTTTTTTTCAGTCACTTACTTCGCTCTATCACCTGCTATTATACCTTTCCTTACTCTAAATTATTAAATACATTGCAGAAAAATGTCTCAAAAAGGACGAACTATTCACTCAGAACAGAGAACTATCAAAGTTATGAAATATTTAATGTTAAAAAATGCGCATAAAGATTGCGAAATAAATATTTTTATCATACGATCTCCAAATAGCAACCTTGTTCAAGATTGTTCACATCCTTCTCCCAAATATAGCGAAATGGTATAGCCAGATGCCACGTGATGAAGGCGGAGCTAAGGGCCAACTCCTGGTGAACGAACTATACCTCAGTTGAGTTGGACTTAAAAATAAGTAATGAATACATATTGAACCAAAAGTTTGGTATGTGTAGCAACTTATATAAAGGAAGGAATGCTTAAAAACAATTTATGCCAAATTTAAGTCAAAAAAATATATTCCCGTAAATTCGTGATGCATTTTTCAAAACATGCATAAAAAATTCCATAAAGCGATTCGAGATGATCGGTTAAAAATGTGTAGAGAATTCAAAAAATCTTGTTAGGCTAGAAATCAAAGAAATTGATAGCTCAAATTCACATATTCGCGCAGTTAAAAATTCTCACATTAGAACACTCGCAGGAATATCGTTGAATCTTCGTACAATGCAAATCTATTTATAATTTCTATTTTATTTTCGACATTGCTAAAATCCCTTCTTGCAAACTTTTTCAAAAATTCCAAGTGCCTAAAAAGATATTACTGATTTTACAAGGTACAGTACTGTTTTATTTTACAACCGTCGTTGAACAGTCGACCCAATTTTTGGCCTACGACTACCAATGTTCATCTCCGCAGCCTTGTAATTTTGACCCAATCCAGAAAACAAGAGAACTCCTGGATCAAGTCTTCGTGAAGAACTTTTTGATAGAACAAATCCGCATTTGCGTTACATGGAGACGAAAACCACGAGAACCTCCCACTGTTAGACTGAAAGCAAGGGGACTCTAAATCATGATCCGTCTACCACTTAGGATATTTTACGTCAGCACTGTGGTTGGTGCTAGCTGGGTGTAGCATATCGATCAGCCCTCCCTGGGATTCGAATCCGGTACACCTCATTGGAAAGCAAACGTTCTATTGAGGACTCAGGAAGTCTTCGCTCATTGAATCTTCCAAACTTTCTTACGAGAATGACGGAATTTCTCCAAGTAGACAAAATAATTATTTAAAAGAATTACTTATACCATTAACTTTGTTCTAAGACACTAAATAGTTGAAAAGTTCGAATGCATGAACAGTGTAACAAGGGGTAGATTTTGAAGATATAGACCCCTTAAATTAAAATAAATAGCTTTTTTTTCCTTGCATTTAACTTATTTCCTACAAATATCTGTTATCAAATCCTTTTTCCTGCCCAGCCATCCCCAAATAATAAAAATTTTAATTCACAACTTTGGCTAAAAGTGGGTGAGGGAGGACGTCTTAAAGCTCTCACAAAAAAGATTAGGTTTACCGTATGAAAGCAATTTGAGCTCTCAATCCTCACTCGCTTATAGCTCAAATTGAGACTTAGAATTTTTTTTTAAATATTTGGGGTTGCTTAGGAGAGGAAAAAAGGGTATAGAAGCTAGAATATGTATAAAATAAATATAAAAAAAACTTATGAGAAAACAGGAAACCTCTTGCATTTTCTTAGATTTAAATTTTTGTCTCTCCCCTCTAATCCTCCCTCTTTAATTTTTCCGTTTTAAAACTTTTCATCGCTATAGCATATCAGAAAAAAAAAATTATGATTAAAATAATTTTTTTCCTACCCATGGAGAAATCCCAAAAGGACTCGCAAGAAAGTTCGTAACATGTGCCCTAGAGCTTCTTGACCTTTACTCCTTTTTTAACCAAAACGGGGGCTAAATTTTTATATTATTTAGAGGTTTTTTAGGAAGGAAAAGAGGAACTGGGAGCTGGATTATAGTAGCTAAAAATTGTGAGCCCCCGAGAACAATAATTTTCTTTTTAATATTTGAGAGGACAAATATACTTAAAGTATCTCTCTGTGCTAACTGTTCAGGCACTGCTGTGGAAATTCTTATAATTTACTTAACAATGTAATGTCACAATTATACACTCATGGACAAAAAAATTAGCGCACCAAGAAGGAGTCGTCAAAATGAAACGAAATTTTATATACGTAATAACTACATTGGTATAAGTAAATGATTAGAAAATCAAAGAAAAACAATAATCTTTGATTTTCTAATCATTTACTTATATCAAAGTAGTCATTACGTATGTAAAATTTCGTTTCATTTTGGCGACTCCTTCTTGATGCTCTAATTTTTTTTTGTCCATGAGTGTATATTAAGCATAGATAGTGAGAAGCAATTACATAAAAATCTTCACGTAACTATATGTTTGAAAATATTTGGTTAATTCGATATTAATGTTCAATTTGATTCAAAACTTCTTACAGTTAATACGCTAGCTCTGAACGATGCTTAAAAATAATTATTTTTCTTGGAAGAAATGGAAAAAAATAATCGTCATTTTCAAACAATGCTTCTTTCATCGTCAAAAATTAAATCTCCAATATCTTATTTTACATTACGCCATCCTTTAGGCTTGTAGCAAATTTAATTCGACTGCAAGTGAATATCGTGCAAATTAGTTCTTCCTAAACTTGATTATACGATACTATGATTCAATTTGATTGTAAACATGATTCAATTTGATTGTAAACATGATTCAATTTGATACCTTAATAAGATTGTACACTAATTGGATGAATAACATGGTTCAAAGTACCAATATCATGAGCAAGCGTTGAGCCAAGTTTTCTGATGCTTGTAAATATGCAAACATAAACAACTCCATGCATAGACTCTGCATAAATATAAAACGGCTATTTATTTGTCGAATTCTCTTCGATTATCCAATTCCGATTCTTCGATTATCCAATTAATTTTGATGACGAGTATTTTAGAAAGATTATTCTTTGTACAACAAATATTAAGCGACTGTCAAAGTAAAAAAAAAAAACGGTAACAAAAATATTAAATACAATCTTTATGAGGCTTGAATCATTTTTTAAAACGTCATTTATTTCGTACAACATTATTGATCCATAAAAAACATACATTTGTAGTGTTTCTGTTTGATTGTAAGAATTTTAATAGCTTATTTTAAATCTTTTAAACATTTAATTAAATGCAAATGCAAAAACTTTTAATGTAACGTAAAAAAAAGTTAACTTTTATATTACTTCTACATATACTAATAGATTGTTATTTTGCTTCCCTTCTTTTTAACTGCTGAATTTTCCTACAGCAAGAAGATATGTCATATGTTATATCAAATGTGTTCAGTTATCATTTGACGTAGAAGGGTCCATAAATTATTTTTAATTGTTTCTATTTTATTGTAATTGTTTCTGTCGGTTGTAATAATTTCGAAACTTTTTTTTAATATTTTTTTTTATATATTTATTCAAATTCAAACGCCAAGACTTCCGCCAATTTCTTTAATGTAACGTCTGTAGAAGATTTAACTTTTATTGCTTTACTTTTAAGAAAAAAATATGCTTATAAATTTTTTATTTCGCTTAATTTCTTCTGAATTTCAGATTATTTATTTATTTATTTTTTAATGACAAGAAAATAAGTTCATAATTAAAATGGTCCAAATTCTACTTGAAATAAAAGGGTGCACATTTTTTTTGTTTAACTTTAATAATTTCAAAACTTATTTTAACTCTTTTTATATTTATACAGATGCAGACGCCAAGTCTCAGTTAAGATTTTTAATGTAACGTCTGTATAAAACTTAGCTCTAATTTTTTCGTCATTTACGAAAAAGTTTAGAGTAGATTAAAAATTAAGCTAATGGATTGCTATTTTGCTTTTTTTCTTTAAAAAAATCAAATTTTCTTGCAACAAGAAGACAATCTTCTTAACTAAATGGTCTTTTTTTGAACTGGTCAGCAGAAATTCTCTTCCCTTATCATGAAAAAATANAAAAAAAACAGTAAGAAAAATATTAAATACAATCTTTATGAGGCTTGAATCATTTTTTAAAACGTCATATATTTCATACAACACTTTTGATACACTAAAAACATGCATTATTTGTTGGGTTTCTGTTTGATAGTAATAATTTCAATAACTAATTTTAATTTTTTTTAACATTTAATTAAATGCAAATGCCAAAACTTTTAATGTAACGTAAAAAAAAGTTAGCTTTTACATTACTTCTACATATACTAATAGATTGTTATTTTGCTTCCCTTCTTTTAAACTGCTGGAGTTTTCCTACAGCAAGAAGATATGTCATTAAAGATTGTCATGCCTATTAAATGAGTTCAGTTATTACTTGCGCTAGAAGGGTCCATAAATTATTTTTAATTGTTTCTGTTGGATTGTAATTGTTTCTGTTGGTTGTAATAATTTCAAAACTTTTTTTATATTTATTCTATATTTATTCAAATTCAAACGCCAAGACTTCCGCCAAATTCTTTAATGTAACGTCTGTAGAAGATTTAACTTTTATTGCTTCACTTTTAAGAAAAAAATATGCTTATAAATTTTTTATTTCGCTTAATTTCTTCTGAATTTCAGATTATTTATTTATTTATTTTTTAATGACAAGAAAATAAGTTCATAATTAAAATGGTCCAAATTCTACTTGAAATAAAAGGGTGCACATTTTTTTTGTTTAACTTTAATAATTTCAAAACTTATTTTAACTCTTTTTATATTTATACAGATGCAGACGCCAAGTCTCAGTTAAGATTTTTAATGTAACGTCTGTATAAAACTTAGCTCTAATTTTTTCGTCATTTACGAAAAAGTTTAGAGAAGAATAGGTTAAAAATTAAGCTAATGGATTGCTATTTTGCTTTTTTTCTTTAAAAAAAATCAAATTTTCTTGCAACAAGAAGACAATCTTCTTAACTAAATGGTCTTTTTTTGAACTGGTCAGCAGAAATTCTCTTCCCTTATCATGAAAAAATACAAATTTTTAAAATTATCTCTTTCAAACACAACAGACAAGGTAAGAAAGTATGAATCAATTTTTCTTACCATTCTTTAATACAAAACGTTGTATGATAACAATTAGATATCAAAATCCATTTCATAAGATAGATAAGAAACTTAAACAGTGAAGATAAGCAAGCAGTTACCATTTAGCATTTGGTAAACATGACACCAATCACAGCACAAAAAGAAATGAGTAGTTCTCCACTTTTCTGAAGTTATAACATAAATAATTCTTGAAAAACTCTTTACAGAAATAGATAGCGTATATAGAAAAGACGAGTAATTTTAGTTTCTGTTTTAATGATTTTTTACTTGTAGCTTTATTTCTATTAAATTGTTATAAATGTCGCATTGCGTTAACCATATTATAGTTCGAACTTGCTGCAACCTTAATACCATAGTGAACCATATTATATGGCCAATTAGTTCTCCTGCAGCTTGTTTGCACTATATTAGGGTTAAACTTGAACGAAAATAGGATTTTATTTAGCACAGTAAGGTTGCAAGTACTCCACGTGATATTATGGTTCAAAGAAACGATATTATGGTTCTACGGTTACTGATTTTTCCGTGAATGTTGTGAGCTATATTTTTTTAAAATTAAGTTTTATTGAAACAACTCCTCATGCTCCACAATGTATGTATAACATGAGGCTTACAGAAATAAGTGGGCAAAGTACACAAGAAAAAGAAGAAATTGCAAAGAAACAGAATAAGAATTAAAAGTTTAAACTGTACACAAAATTTCGCAATATAGTAAGGTATTCAGTGCACATAACTAGAGAAGATAACACAAGTGGCCAATAAATTCCAGAAAGTCTCAACTCCTTTTTTAATCTCTCTCTTTGGCTTGAGTAAAGCTTACAATAAAAAATAATATGTTCAACAGTTTCAAAGTCCTGTTCACATGAGCAAGGATTATCATTAATCAAATTAAACTTAAACAAGAAACTTTTAAAATTACCGTGACCAGTAAGAATCTGGGACAGCTTATTGTGAACTATATTAAAGTACGATTTAATAGTTCATTAGCTTCACTGCTAGAAATTTCTCAGTAAAAATGGCTGAATAGCAATTTATTTACTTATTGCTTTATCATATTCAACAAAAATTGCCAAATAACCATAAGAAAATGATATTCAAATTGTTAATTGTGAGAAGAATCGTTTATTGATTGTTCTTACCTAACGCGGTTTAACAACTAGAATTTTATCTTCGCCAACTAAGCCCACCTTGTTAAGCCATTTTGTTCCATGCAGTGAGTGCATGTTGTAGCTGAGAGAAATCATCGGCCAATCTCATGAAAGGCTGATTGGAAGTTCGAATCCAGCGTTAATACCACAATATTTCTTCCAATCCCTACCGTAATTTCAGATTGTGAATTTTAACAGTGTGCATTGCTGCAATGATTTGGTTGTTTGATTTTTTAATGTCTAAATGGGAAGTTATTATAATCATTTAATAAACATATAAAAAATAGCACAAGTTATTTAATAAAATTATGAATGTTTATTTAAAAATGTTTAAATAAACTTGAAAATAAAAATATCAAATATTTAACCCTGAACACGTCGACTGAGAATTGTAAAGTCACTTTTGGATGAAAAAGTACTTTTTCTGGTATTTTTTCTCGTTTTGTAAAAGAAAATAAGATAATCATAAAGTTAAAGGAACTAGCCTATAAATTAAAAATTAAGTTTAAAAAAAAATCATATATGACACCTTTTCATTGAGATAATGTGGTATACTTGTTATAAAAACTACTTTTCGATTGCCTTGTCTAATTTAAGACCATTGTTTACAAATACGAAAGATATAATTGTTTTTATCTAAGAGCTATTTTCAACATTCATACATTTCCCCCCTTTTCTTTTATTTGTGTACTTGGTGAAATGACAATAAGAAATTTTCGATGCAAATTGCATCAGAATAACTTCACGAGTTTACATTTCTCACTAAACTTCCTGTAAGTTGCTTTATTCTGGGGCAACTAAATTATCAATGAAATTTTTTATCGCTTCTTCAGGAAATAGATCAGTTATTAAAAATTTAAGTAAAATGACTGCTTTATTCATCATACTAAATCAAATGAATTTTTCCGTTTGATCCATCTTAGAGACAGAATGAAACCTCACCAGGAGTTAGGAGTGAAACCTTACAAGACTTTGACGTTCCTGAACAAATTCCTAGCAGTTGCAAAATGTATGTATTTAGTTGTGTAATAAGGATACCTATATTTTAATTTTTAACATCTGTCAATTGTGTTAAATAATTTTATAATATTTATTTTCTATCCGATTCCGCATTTTTAAGCCTAATTCGTCTCAACATTTTCTTTGTTATTTTTGAAATATAAACTAATTTTATTTTAAAGAATAGGGTGTGTATATTTCCTAAACTAACTGTTTTTACTTTAAATTGTATCTTAAAAATGATTGAATTGCATGTGTACCATATCTTTTTGCTATTAAAAATTTAACTGTATCGGAATGTTAAAATCATGGCAACTACTTTACACCAATTAGTGTAAAAGAACGTTCTTGGTTTTTGTTTAAACGAGAAATTATTGTTGGTTCTTCGTGGAGTGAAACACCTTGAACCAAGAGTTATCTGTGATTTTTTAGAGTTATTTGTGTGTAGGTATTTTGGGTTTACTAAGTTTTAAACAGTATCGTAAAAATAACTTAAATGACTTTAATTTGTTCAATATCTTACTGTTATTATAAATTTTAGTGTTACTGAATATCAAAATATTGTCAACATCGAAAGCAGTGTAAAGGAAAATTCCTGTTGTTTCATTACATCAAGAACTGACTTTGGATTTAATTACACCAAGAATAATGAGCGGTGTTTCGGTCACCATTTTGGTTGTAAGGTAGTTGCCATCATTTTTGGTATTAAGATACCCTAAAATTTTATAATCTGGATTAATCAGCATTGTTTACACTAAGTTTGTCTGAACTCTTTTTTTCTATACTTTAAATCTTTCATTATATAGGTGAAAAAGATTTTGCCATGAAAAATTTCTCATGCAGCATAGCGTCCTCTTAAGCTTATTGAGTAAATATAAAAGAAATTGAATCCTCTTTCTTCTTTTGCTCGGTAAGTATAATATTGTGGCATTGTAGACTTGGATTTAATTACACCAAGAATAATCTGTGGTGTTTCACTCACCATTTTTGGTATTAAGATACACTAAAATTTTATAATCTGGATTAATCAGCATTGTTTACTTTAAGTTTGCCTAAACTCTTTTTTTTCCTTCTATACTTTAAATCTTAAACGACTTATGCAGATGGAAGAGATTTTACCATGAAAAGTTTCTTTTGCAGTACAGCGTCCTCTAAAGATAATTGAGTAAACATAAAAGAAATTGAATTCTCTGTCTTCCTTTGCTCAGTTAGTACAATATTGTGGCATTGTAGACTTGGATTTAATTACACCAAGAATAATCTGTGGTGTGTCACTCACCATTTTTGGTGTAAGGCAGTTGCCCTCCTTTTTAATATTAAGATACACCAAAATTTTATAATCCGGATTAATCAGCATTGTTTACTTTAAGTTTGCCTAAACTCTTTTTTTTTCTATGCTTTAAATCTTAAATTACTTATGCAGATGGAAGAGATTTTACCATGAAAGGTTTCTTTTGCAGTACAGCGTCCTCTAAAGATAATTGAGTAAACAAAAAAGAAATTGAATTCTCTGTCTTCTTTTGCTCAGTTAGTACAATATTGTGGCCTTGCAGACTCGGATTTAATTACACCAAGATAATCTGTGGTATTTCACTCGCCATTTTTGGTATTAAGATACACTAAAATTTTATAATCTGGATTAATCAGCATTGTTTACACTAAATTAGAGCTCTTTTTTTCTATACTTTAAATCTTTAATTATATAGGTGAAAGGAATTTTGCCATGAAAAATTTCTAATTCAGTATAACGTCCTCTTAAGCTAATTAAGTAAATATAAAAGAAATTAAATCCTCTGTCTTTTTTTGCTCAGTTAGTATAATATTGCGGATTTGTGAACTTGTCTCACCCACCAAAAAGTAAAATGAATTTGGCAGCGTATGAATTTTCTGGAATTAATTTTCACAGAAACAGGTGGTGAAAAAGTTTTTAAAGGCTTTATAATCAATTGAGTCACAATTAAAAAAATTGAAATTTGGAACCTAAATTGCTGGGTTTACAGCATTGTCAAATTGAATACGTGCTGCTTTAGCAGATAACTTAATAATTTGGATATCGAGATGTTTCAAGTGTCGATTTTATCTGAAAGACAAGGAATCAAACCTTGAAGAAAAGTTTCCAGTTAACTAATTGAGTGAAAATAAGCAATTTTATTTTAAAATTACTTCTTAAAATGAGGAATTGGCGGCTTTGTCGCAACGTGAACGTGACTTCTTTCTAGCAGGTAGTATACATATCTCTTTGCTCGCCAAGATACAAATATTTAACTGGTTTTGCATCGAGATATTATTTATGATCCGATTTTTAATTGTTGAATTACGTCATACAATATAAATGATACATAATAATAATAATAATAATGATAATAATATAAGACTTTTCAGTTCATATAGCTCACTTGTTATACTAATGACGTGATTCATTCAAAAGTTTTTTCATTGTTCCAAAATTTTTAAAATTATTTCGCAATGAGTGATGTTTTTAATACCACTTTTGTTTTATCTGAAAAATAAGCATCAAACTTTTGAGAGACATAACGATTTTTAATAATATCGATATAAAGTACCTAGTTTTTAAAATTTGAGCTTAAAAGGCCCAAATGGTTACCTTGTAAGCTTGAGGATGTGACTTCTCCATCTGACAGTTGAGGATGTGACTTCTGCTGATTTTATGAACTATTTTTAACCACGAGAAGCTTGTGGAGCTATTTTTATCAGAGAGAAAAAGAAGATGTCAAGCATTCTGTAAGTATCATAGATTTTCTAATTGAACCAAAATACGTAAGAAGTAATCCATTAGTGAGCTTGTCAATTTGTAACCGGCTGAGTTGACTTCAACTAGACCGAAGATCAGAGTACTATATATCTCGCCTGATTCCAGATTTTAACTAAAATGAAAATTTTTGCTGCAACTTCGCTCGAAATCTAAACAAATGTCAGTGTTTAACATGGTTTTTCGAAAATCTGTCATTAGGGAGAATGCAAAAGTCACTGTTTAAGTGCCTTACACTTAAAGCAAAACGATGATTTTAAACTATAAATGTCATCTTACCCTGAAGAATTATCTGGGCTTTAAAACTGACAAATAACTTAAATAAGGATAACGTAAGGTTACGCAATGGAGAAGTTCTCTTTCAACAATTTGCTTGAGTTTTGATATTTTGAATTTTTTTTTTTTTTTTTTTGAGTAATTGAAACTTCTTAGGTTTGCCTGCACTGACATTTTCTATACTTTAAGTTAGTTTTGTTCATTACAGAAAACTAAACTTCTAGAATTTAAATCTTTATTAGCTAAATGTTTAGAACCCTCTAAAATGTTTGCAAGCATATTTACATTTTCCCTTTTGAATCGTCTGGCTAGAATTCTGAAATTAACAAAAATTGAAATCAATATTCGGTTAATTTCTCATAATATATTTCTATTCTCTTATGTTATAAATCATTTAAGGTTCTTAAGTGTCTTCTATTCAACTAAGTATTTAATAATGAAGATAAATACAATTTAAAGCAAGAAAAGGTATCCTAATTTATTCTATTTTCAACTAAGAAGTTTTGAGAAATCTAAAGAAAGTGCAAAGATCATATCGACTTGTGAAAACAACGATACCATTGTTCTACAGTAGTCCATATACCTGCCTTAAGTTAACAATCCAAAGATCGCAATCATCGGTTCTAGATAATCACATGACCAAAATGTATCGCCATATTTATCTTTTGAATGGTAAGTTACTGCACAGGCTAATCACATAAAAAGAAAATATCACCGTATCACTTCTGTGCGGAGGTACGCATGATAGGAGTTGAATATTCAATAAAGAAAAATAAAAAAAAAGTCTTGTAAAGCTAATGTATTAAGACAGATAGTAGCTTGATTTTGTTTTCTTTACAAATCGTTATCTGTCATTATTGAAGAGATAATTTTCATTTTCTTTCTCAAATCGTTGATGGCACAATAAAAAGATTTGAAATGAAACGGTAGGGAAAAATCCTTAGGTCTATTTTCAGATTGAAAACTTTTTCTTTTGACTCTTCAAAGACTTAATCTGTAAGTAAAGAAACAGGAAACAAAGTACGTTTCATAATTAATATTTTCGGAAATATCACGCGAAATATTGATGGCTAGGTAGTAAAGAATCTAAAATTACATACGAAAAGATGCGTTTTTATTTTTTTGTGTCTCAATTGGTTAACCCTTTGACGCAGAATTTTCATTAAATACATTTTTCATATTTTTTTTATTATTTTGTATTAATTTGCTTCAAACTAAGAGAAAAATATTACACATACAATTTTAATAATTTTTGGTTATGAAATAGGGATAGAAAGGCACTGATAGGCACACACGTGTCATAGGCCCATACTTGTCGAAGGACACACACGTGTCCTTTGACAAGTATGGGCTGACGACTCACTTCCAAAGAATAATTTTTCAAATTCGCTCTTACTTGAAGTTATTTAGATCTAAGATAAACAGTAATTCCTCATTGAAATTTCTTTACTTTACAAAATCAATTATTTATACATTTTTGAATATGAACGGAAAAAAAATTCAAACTACTTTATTTGGATTTTATATTTCAGTACAAATATAATTCCGATAATCTAACAGATTTATTTTTGGTAACTATTATACTGTTTTTTATATTTAAAAAATATCAAAATATATTTTTATTTGTAATTAGAATGTCCGAAAAAATATATATATAAAAGAAACGCTGGTGTCCCCTCTACGCCAAAGGGTTAATATACATTTCCGAATGTTTGGCAAATCTTCTCAAATCTGGATAAGTTCGACTCTTCAAGGACTTAATCTGTAACTGAAGAAACAGGAAACAAAGTACGTAATTAATATTTTCGGAAATATTACGCAAAACGTTGATGGCTAGGTAATAAAAAATCTAAAATTATGCGTGTAAGGATGCGTTTTTATTTTTTGTGTTTTAGTTGTTTAAACCCTTGACGCGGACTTTTCATTGAATTCATTTTCATATTTTTTTATTATTTTGCATTAATTTAGTTCAAACTAAGAGAAAAATATTAGACATACAATTTTAAAAAATATGTATAAAATTGACACCGGTGTCCCATCTGCTTTAAAGGGCTAATAAACATTTCCGAATATTTGGTAAATCTTCTCAAATCTAGATTAACACGTTCACGCCGGGAAAAGTGAAAATACTGGTATAAGAACTATTTCAATATTAGATAATATTCGGGAGGAGTTAATCTATTCTCAACAATAACAATTCACTGTAAGGAAATTTATCACGGCGAAGAAGCAATTCAATATAAAAATTGCATCCGTTAAAAACAGTTGGTAGTTATGGGTTTTTATTATTCCCGGAAAAAAACTAAAAAATGAAATTTATTTGTTACCAGTTTTTACTCCCGCGCGACGCCAAGATGAGAAAATCTAGCGTGACCCCCCGGTGGGTCACCCCGGCGTGAACATGTTAAGTTCGTTTAACTGATTTATTCGTTAATTGAAAAGATAAAACAAACAAACAATGTGAGAGATTTGGGAATAATATTTGAGGAAATATCAGCAAAATATTGATAAATCAGTTGAAAAAATTAAAATTAGGTATGAAAATATGTGTTTCAATTGCTTAATTTGGATTACTTTACCAGAACTTTCCAGGACACATAACAATTCTTTTCAAATCAAATTCATGTTTTTTTAAAGGACTTGTTCTTTAAATGAAGAAACAGAACCATGAGAGTTTTTTCATAATCAATATTTTCAGAAATATCACACAAATTAATGTTTTCGGAAATGCCACATAAGTAAATATTTTTGGAAAAGTCGCTTTTGTTGAAAAAGAATTCCGCTTCTGTTGGGGAAACGTCACGATCGAATAACTCAGCTGAATAACTGACGTAATAACTCAGCTGAACGCAAGTAGATTCTAGAATATTTTGGCATTGAAACGATCAATGTGCTGTTACAATGATTCCTACACGCCGTCTGATCTGTGATTGAGTTATCAAAATGAAGGTAGGACGCCGAAAACACCAAAGGTGAGGGGGAACTAGATTATTGAAGGAAAATAATTTTCAAAAAAGGCAATTTTTAAAATTTTGTGAAAAACGGCATAATATTTACCTTTTGGACTTATAGCAAGTTTTTAATCTGAAAGAGAAAAACAAAAGATACAAACATTTATTTATCTTTTATGTTCTCGTTCGGATTAAAAATTTGATTAAATCAAGTTTTAGTTCATAAAAAGACAATAATAACAAACTGCTCTCCATTAATTGCCCCACTAAATAGCTTACAACGCTTCCATTCTTGTCAAATCAATTATGAAACATTGAATATAGAAATAAGACAATGCGTACACGCTACTCATGCGTTCACACACTAAATACAATTTTATCAATTAACATTTTCTTTTTAAGAAACACGAAAATAAAACTTTTACTTTCTTCTATATTTTTTAAAGAATGAAATAAAGCAAGCAGGAAAGAGGAAGAAAAAGATAATATGGATAAACTGATTACATAAATCCTAACACAAAAAAATGAGTGACTAATATTGTTAGAATCTTAATCGATCGTTTCTCATGGGACCATTCATTTCGAAAGATGGATACGAGAAAAAGACGAATGCTTGTCCACATAAAATGACAAACAATGACTGAAAAATTTATGAAAAATAATAAAGTAATGGACTTGACGAATCTCGATCGATCGTTTCTCATGGGACCATTCATTTCGAAAGATGGATACGAGAAAAAGACGAATGCTTGTCCACATAAAATGACAAATAATGACTGAAAAATTTATGAAAAATATTAAAGTAATGGACTTGAAGAATCTCGATCGATCGTTTCTCATGGGAATATTTATTTCGAAAGATAGATACGGGAAGAAGACGAATGCTTGTCAATATAAAATAACAAATAATGACTTAAAAATGTGTGAAAAATAATAAAGTAATGAACTTGAAAATTAATAATTGAAAAAATAATTTTAATTAAAATAATTATGCCAAAATATTTACTATGCAAACCAAAAATGAATAAACACATATATTTATTTAAAATATTTGAAAATTTTGGTTGGGACATGCTTTTTTCTTTTAAGTGCAAACAATAATTTTTTGACATTTTTTACAGAGCGCTGCTCATTTTCTGTAAGTTCAAGTGAATAAAGAAAGTTTCTCATTATTTCAATGGCTTCGAGACCTTGCTCATAGCTTGCACTGGTTGCAGTTTCATTTCGCAGTCTTTATCGGTATCACTTTGCACTTCTTCAATTTCTTGAACTGACAATACCACAGGTTTCAACACTTTCTTCGACTGATGCACATCAAATGTGCTGTTTGAAGCGTTGTCTTTAAAGTGTGATAATTTTCTTCCTCATTAGCATCAGGCATTACTGTTTTTATTTTTATAAAAAAACTTTACAATATTTCTTTTAATTTTTGTGGAATTTTTACTAGTTTTAAAAATGATCCAAACGGGGATTGTTAATATTATAAGAATATCATTTGTGGCTTGATCGTTAAGCTGTATAGGAAATTTATAAATATAAAATAATTTTAATGGATAGAAACGCATAAACATGGCAAGCGTGATGCCTCATCAATTAGTGATCACATTTATGAAATAGTTAAAGATTGTCCTGAATGACAACGATAGCATGGAAAAAATTTTCTCCAATAAAATTTTGCACTTGCTTCGAAAAATTAAACTAAATTCAGAAGGGTCAAATTACAAATCTTAAAAGCTAATTTAGCATTAAAAGATGTCGAAAAATTTTTAAAATAAATCAATAAATAAATTAATAAATAATTATAGTAAATAAATAAACAAATAAATAAATAATAAATAAATTTAATTTTGAAATAACGTACTAATAGTTTAACCTCCTTCTCTTCTAAATAATAATTCAAGAGTTCTTTAAATTTGCAAAATGTAACAAAAAATGCCACAAAAATTTCACTTTTGTTACTATAATAACTTTTAATGTACCTAGTGTTTCAGGTCAAATCACTAATTTTCCTGCATAAATACATGAGGGAGGACTCAATGTACCACGTTCTCCAGATGATTTTCCGTCTATTGTGAGACCTCTGTCAAGTCACAAATTTTCATGCACAAATGCATGATTATTTCATGTATTACGTACTTTCCAGATTATTAACCGTCTATTGTGAGATTTTACACTAAAGCAGAGCTCTTCCATGAAGAGCATGATGCTGTACTTACCTCTTTTCTATCTTTTCTATTTTCCTGTGCCCATTCTTATGGGTGGTTTCTTATCAACAAAACACAAACCATTGATCTCCAATTATAGTAACCCACATCGTGGAGTTAATTTTGGACAGTTTGAGTTGAAACTCTGATACAAGTAGCCTTCTGAGGGTGCTGTTGCAGTAAAGTATAGCATCCATAGTGAGGTTTGTTCTGGCCGTTAGAGCTATATACTGTTGCTTATTTTGTGTTGTTGCTCGCGTATGACCTTGTTCAGATCGCTTCGACAACGGAGGACACTTCGACACTGCTTGTTACCAAGAACCGATTCCACAGACTCCAAATGACACTTTGTTTGGAAATAATTCATTGCAATAGTGACCCTCCAGGTTACCGCTTCAGGTCATGTTGCTGAGCGAATGCGTAGTATTCGCGGTTACAAACATTCAACGCGTGTAAATTGTTTTTAATCTAACTCCCATAGAACAAATGCACGCGGTCATTCTAAATCTAAAATGTGTACTTATTTTTAGTCACAAAAAAAATTTCAATATTCCCAGATTTTTAAACGTTGTAATTTTCATTTTAAAACTTTTCCACTTCCTTTTCCTTTTAACGTTGTTGATTATATGGTTGTGCCATGCTGAACTAACGATATCTCCTAATAGTTTTGAGCAAGTAATTTCAAAGCAAGCTTAGTATCTTTTTAATGCAAAAATTTAATTTTTGCGTGATTTACAATGAATTGAAATAGAATTATCTATTTTCATGCAAAAAAGTAAAAGATCCAGTTGAAACCATTCCTTGAATAGTAGGGCGATTGAATTTTTATTTATTTTAAGAAACTGATCCTTAAAGTCTTTTGAATGTAATGTTTGTCTAATTTAGCCTGATTTGCGGTGCTTTCTGTGTAAGGAAGAAGCTGGAGGTGTACTAATATTAAAGGAAGTAGAAATTATACTTGCAATAACATCAAGGTAAGACTTACTTTATGTAACTAGAAGTAGGAGACAAACCTGATTTTTTTTTAAAAAGTTGGTCCGCCACTCTGTAAAAAATGGCTCTCATATTTATAAAGTACTATAACTTTTTCAGCATATAATCAATCTTTAAAAAATTTTCTGATCGGAATCCATACTTATCTGGACTTGTACATATGTACACATGTGCAAAAAAAGAAAAAAGTCGGATTACCCTGAAAAACTTTTATTCTAAAGTCTGGATCATTCAAGTTTTCATTTTTAAAAATTCGAGATGGTGACCTCAAATATGCTAATTAATTAGTGTAGACGAAATATCAAGCTACGAAATCAGACACACAAACATATACTTTCTCTACATTAACGTACTTTGTTTTCGACGGATTCGGATTTCTGACCCCCAAAATATAGGTGGTGACCACAATCTGGGAAAAATGGTCCCAATAGTTTGATCAAGAGAGCGGTGCAAAGTTTGAAGAACTTTTTAAACGAATTGAAACATTTTTGCACGAAATTATAAAATTCGTTTAACTAAAGATTCAATACAATTTTTAATAAATATTTATAATTTTTTATTATTTTATTTGATAATAGTCAAAAATTTTGAATTGTAAGGTATATAATTTTTAACATGATTTTAAAGAATGTAATTTTAAGTGGCGAAATACAAAATTTTAGCGTAATCGGTCAAATAATTCTTGAGAAATCGAATTTTTAAAAAGTCGGCATTTTAAAACTCGATTTCTCAGGAACTATTTGACCGATTTGTCTATAAAAATTACCTTGAGCTTCAAATAAGCAAATTGTGATTACTTGCAGAGCACCTACCAGAGTTTCAAGGAAACCGAGGTTTCCACAGAATTCAGGTTGAAGACCTCTGTTTTAGAGTTCATTTCCTTTTAATGTTAATTAGAGATTCAATATAGCTTTGTTAAATTTCATATGAATGTATGTCCCAAACCGGAATTTGTAAAGTGTTACTTTAAATCAGTGTTTCCTAAAGTGTGGTACGCGTACCCCCAGGGGTACGGGAACAGTTTAGCGGGGGTACGCGTTCTTATACGAAATATCTTGTAACAAACGAAAATTTCAAATTTTTTTTTTTAGGAACAAAGCTAGTCATGAAATTTTCGATTGCATATTTTTCTATTGGCTATTTTTTGCAGAGTTAACAGTTAATAATTAGCGGTGTCAACAGCCAGTTGTGATTTGTAACTTTTGTGCAATTTTTTTTTATCGCAGCAAAAACAATATCATTCTTCTCACTGATGAAAATAAACTTATTAACAAAGCTTGTACCAAAAAAAAAACATATTTTATAATAAAAAACATATAAAATAAACATATTTTTAAGAAAATACATTCATTTTTTTTTATTAGTAGTACACAGCGATACGAAAAATTTAGAAAGGGTACACAACAGTCATAAGTTTGGGAAACAATGCCTTAAATAATTAATTCACAAGAAAAACATGTATTTATTTTGGTGAAACTATATTAGTTTGTTGCTAGTTTATAATAGTGATTAAAACTATGATTGGCTATACTTTGAAAACAGAGAGCAACCATTCATGCAACGTGAAAAAAAGTCATTTGTTTTTATCTAGTTGAATTTAATTGGTTTCACATTGAAAAGGGCGGAGAAAATGTTATCGCTCAAGCTATCATTTTTCTTTCCTCCTTCATTTTAGTTTAAAATATCATTCAAAACCCAGACAGTTATATCAGATTTCATTCATTCTTTTTTATTATTTCTTTTTTTATTTTTCAATAATTTTTTGTTTTGGTCGCTAAACTTATTATCATGATTGTGCTGATAAATATTCTTTAACTACATAGTAAATAATAATGATAAAAAAAACTATTTCTAGTTTTTAATTTGTTAGTCAATGATTTTTAGCTGCTCGTTAATCTTGTGTTAATCATTTTTTAATTGTTGTCTTAATCACAGTTGAAATTCTTCTTTCAAGCTGTAATTTTATCCATTTAAAGATTAATAAAACGTACTTAGGTCGATAAATTTTGTGAAATGTTTTTCTTAGTAAAATGCAGATTCATAACAACTACGCTAATACGCCTTAATCATGGAAATCAAATAACTACACATTTTCTTTATGAAATTGGAAATAAGATCGATGTTACCTTTAACCATATTAAGGTGTTAAATTGATTTATATTCGTATTTAGTTTATCCATAATATCGAGTAATAATGTTTAATATGGTGTAATTTGCACGATAATATACTTGGATCATATTAGGGTTATGGCAAGTTTGTGAACGATACTGCTATGGTTCAATTTTATGGTTCAAGTGCTCCAAAATTTCTGATAGTTGAACACTACTGTTATGTCTTATTTACTTAGAAATCGGGTGAAGTTAGAGAAAATAAAATTAATGTAACGCAATATATACTTTTTATGTAAGTGAATTTCGTATTTTTTACACTTGCATTGTTTTTGATGCTCTCAATCTGGCATCAAAACTGTCAACTATGCACGGAGGAAAAAAAATTTGGTAAAATTACCGCACTGTATGGTAATGACATTTCTAGTAAAATTAAGAAACAATAATAAATTAAGTTAAATTTTACCGCATTTAAACTTTACATTTGGCAATTTTTACGTTCATTTGGTAACAGGAAATTCTAGCTTTAAAAACTTTAGTTCTCATTATCACAGATTTAGTAAAAATTACAAAAACTGAAAACTAAATTAATCCAAATAAATGCTTTATATGCCATGCTCTAATATATCATGATAAAATTCTTATATTTTATCACATTTACCAAATTTAATCATATGTTATAAGCCATATTTTATTGTTAATTTTTTCCTAAATCATTACCAAAGCGCTTCAGTAAAAATTATGGAGCGTTTTGGTGTTCCCATATAGCCATAAACACGGTAAATTTTACCATATTCTGATAGTTTTGACTATAAAGTTTTTCTTAGTGTTGAAAGATGACAACTTTAATGTTCTATTTATTGTGAGATAAGGTGAAAGTTTGCATATAAATTGCGATGTTTTGGCTTAAAATTTCTTCTAAATGTGATTCCGATTTAGTCTTCGATATGATTGAAATAACAAATTTAAAGATCATTATGAATTTAAAGAAAAATTACATCGTAGAAGAGAGATTACTTTTAAAAATATATTTAAAATTCAGCAATTAGTCGATAAAATAGTCTCAAATAGCTGATAAAATAGCTAATTTTTTGTTAAGCCTGAGAGACTCGGGCCTAGGGCCACCGCATTTCTGGGTGATTAGTGACTGACTAAATGTTAAAAATAATTTCCTTTTGTGTCGTTTCTAAAGAATTACCAATTAGAATTATGAATTAACAGAAATTGAATTAAGTTTAAGTTCAAATTTACTAACATATAATTTTTTACTTACATGTTAAAAATAATTTCAAAGCACTTCGTAATTAAACGACATGCAAATTTGGTTTTAAGCTTACGACGGGGGGGGGGAAGCAGTTCTGTGCCTATAGCCTACTTCTACATCAGGTCATGGCTACGAAATATTAATAGTATGTAAAAGTTTAGAGCTTGTTTTTTTCTTTCTTTTATAATTCCCGTCAGTAAGAAATCCCAGTGAGCTTTATTAAAAATTATCCAGATGTACGGAAGAAAAAAATTCTAGTGAAATTATCATACTGTATCGTAAAGACATTTTTTGTAAAAAAAAAAAAAAAAAAAAAAAAATATTGATTCTGATAATAAAAACCAAAACATGAGTTATTTAAACATTACATTAGGTATTTTTCCGTTCATAAGGTAGCGGTTTACTGGAAATCCTGGTTTTTAGAATTTTAGTTCGTATTACCACACATGTAGTAAAAATTGCTAAATTGAAAAGTAAATTTAACCGCATAAATGATTTTTATGACATGCTCGAAGGTATCGTGATAAAATTACCAAATTTTAACACATATTATAAATAATATTTCATTGTTGATTTTACCAAAATCATTACCAAAGAGCTTCGGTAAAAATAACCATGCCTTTTCTTGTTCACATAGAGTCAAAAACATTGTAAATTTAACCATATTCTGGTAATTTCGACCATACATTTTTTCTGAGTGGGGCTACAAATTAACTTTGAATTCTGTTCGTTGATTCGAGGACAAGTTCGATACTTCAGTGGCTCTGAAAATGTTAAAAAATATTAACAAATATTTGAAATTTTCTATAACAAAAAGTTGATAAATCACGAAAAAGGTGAAGTCAAATTTACGATTAAGATGATTATGTGAAGAGGATAATATTTTTGTTTTAATTAGCATTCTAATTTCGCAATTATTTTTCTTTTTTTTTCTTTATACATTTAAAATTTTAATCATGATTCTGCTTAGTGCCTATATTATTCCATGAAACTGATTAGAAACGACGACAATTTCTGCCCAACTTTTTCAAAGTAGTTCAAATTTCCTAAAAAACGTAGAACATGTGACATGGAGATAAATAACGTGGTAAAAGCTATTTATCAAAATTTACAAAATGTCTATAAATGATTTCCAAAATATTGTCTCCAACAAAATGATAGTGTCAATATCTGGGTCCAAAAATTTCGCAAATACTTAAATGAATAATCCCAAGGAACTGAAGCCAAAAGAAATACTTAATTAAATTGTAATAAAAGTTGACATGTTTCGAGCGTTCAAAAATGGACGCCCATTCTCAAGATTGCGTGAATACTTATTTGAAAATTATTTTCGTAATAGAATTATTTGGCGTGATTTAAGTGATTTGGTAAAAGGCTTAATTAGGGTTATTATAAAATAAAATTCTTACTTTTTAATTCAATTTTTAATGAATTAAATCTTGACTAAAGTTAGAAAACATTATAAAATAAGTATTTGTTTTGCATATTAGTTTACAAATGTAAATGATATTAATTAATCCAAGCATATCAAGACCCAATTTAGAAATTCTTAAGTATAGATATAAATATGGCGTGACCTCTACGGAACGTTATCATGAATCGAATCTTAAATCCTGTTATTATCTTGTTAGGGTAGAAAATACTTTTGAATGAATTTCACAATAAGATTTTTGATATATTAAGGGAGCAAAGGCTTAGATGAATTTTAAATTTTTAATTTCTTTTGATATATTGTTATTATTTTGAGTGTTTCGTAATTACTCTAAATGACTCGATACTTTTTAATTAAAATTTGCTAAAATAAATTTGTGTGCAGTCGAAAATATAAGAAGCAAAGCACATTAAGAAAGAACAAGATCAAAGCTTTTAGATAATGAATCATTTGTGTCAATATAAATTTTGTATTTACTTTAGATATAGGTAAAAGCTCAGAGTTTCATACCTTTTTGGAGAAAATTACTGTAAACTAACATGTTTTTGTGTGTCAATAAAATTTTTTTTTGAATAAACAAACTTAATTTATATATTTATCTAGAAATATTCCCAATTAAGTGGTACATTTTTGAAGAAAGTAATATTTTAAAAATAGTTTTTCTTAAGAAAAGACCAATGGTCAAAAAATATTCAATTTACTTTAGTAAGTATTCTTTTGTTAGATAAAAATGCTCATATTTTAAAACATTTTGATCATTTTTATGCTAACAATTTTGTCTCATAAAATATTTCTTGTTGGCTTTAATTAAAAACAAATATAGTTACCATTGACGTAAAGTATAGCAGTGTTAAGATAATTTTGTTTACCTAATTTAGAAAGAATTTAGTGAGTTTCCTGAAGTAATATAATCTATTGATATTATTTCGTATATATCTTTTTTTCGATTTTTTTAAATAATTTTTTGTGCTCCTTTTTGTTGTGGTTATTTTTCTAGACAAAATTTAAAGCCTACAGTTAATATTAAATTATAATATTATTATATTTAATAAAGAGCTAAATACACTGATATTTTTATTTTACTTACAGTGCAATTTTTTAGAATAAAACCCAGTATATAAACAGGGCTAACAAGATTTCAATTCTTTTTTCATTTATTTATTATTATTAAAATTTTATTACAATATATCATGTGTTCAGTCAAACTAATTAAACTTAGCTTCAAACTAATTAGACTTTTTTTAATTTAAATTATTAAACAAGTTCTCATGTTTCACGGAGTACAACACGAGGCTTACAGATGTAAGTGGGCAAAGAACAATTGTAATTAAAAAAGAAACGGTACAAAATCAAAAGTTTAAATTAAGAACAAAATTGCTTTAAATTTTTAGATTTGCAGTTCATTAGACTTTGTGACTAATTAGATTTCGTGAAACATTTTTTCTTCTTTATGCACTATCTTTCATTATGATTGAATACATATTATTCTATTATCTTCTACAAATGTTACTTGTAGAGTTTAAAAAAGTTAGTAGATGGCAGCACTGATGAAAAATTTAAAAGAGTTCTTTATATATTTTCATAAATTTTTGCCCTTTTCTTCCAAGTCTTACTGTAATATTTTTGTGCTGCTATCTGTCGTAAAAATTTTCAACGACAAGTATTATTGCTCAAAAATAGTAAAAACTCTATTGGGCACAGAAAAATTCAGGTGAACCCAAACCATCCAAAATATAGGTCTTGTTATGATGAAATTAAATTAAGGTTTAAGGTATATTTATTTTCTCAAAACAATGTGGTCTCTGTCACCTGACCTTTCTTTGCTATAATTTACCTTCTCATAATTATATTCATAATATATATTATGAATTATATTATATTTATAATATAATTCATAATTTTTTAATTCTTCATTTACATGATGGACATGTAATGAAGACTTTTCTGCAAAAAAGTGGCTTAGTTCAGTTAATAATTACTTGTAAAAACATTTCTTTTTAAAATTTTCGGTAACATTCAGCCCAGCGATAGGATATCATGGTCTATTTTTAATCATTTTATGAATAATATTTTAATTATTATTTTTTCAATTTTTTAATAATTATTTCAATTCTTTAAATTACATCTTATAATTTCAATTATTGTGCTATAGCATTTAATAGTCATTTTTACTTTATTCCGAAAATCAATGAAAAAAATAATAATAATGAAATGGAAATAAAGTTATTTATTAAAATTATAATCATTTTTAATAAAAATGTTCACGAAAATTATTTTAAAAATTCTGTTTAATGGATGCTTCATGTGTTCCACTTCAAATATTTAATTTATTTATTTATTTATTTATAAACGAGATTCAAATTTAGGAGAAAATATAAATACAGAAAAAGGATTTCAAAAATTACATTGATCTAAACAGCATACAATAGCTTGAAATCCAGATTTTTGTAATCATCTAATCCTGACTACTTTTAATAGTAAATTATGATTGCTTTTAGGCAATATTGCACAGAATCATGATTATTATGATCAAAACTATAAAGATATGTAATCATGATTATAATTATCATTGTGAATCATGCTTGCACATAATTATGATTTCAAGTTCTTGATTATTTGTAAACTTTACTCGTAATCAATAATATTTATAACCAATTGAAATATAATGTCTGTCCCCAACTCTTTTATATAAGTCTGATAATAAACATAGACATTATATTTAAAACAATTATCCATTTTTTAGGCATTATATTAAATTACAAGGTTCTTAGATAGATTTTGAGAAATATCTATCTGTTCGTTGAATATGAAATTGTTTCAATTATAATCATTCATTCTTAAGATCAAACATTATCACTCAAATTATTTGTACAAATATTCATATTTGTATCAGTGAAACCGTCAAGTTGACCACCTATCTTTGACCTCTATTGTCAAGAACTGAATTTACTTCATTTCATAAGAGATTCTGTAACCTGACCATCAGTCAATATTGTATGTAGACCATTGAAATAAATCAAATTCGTGTAATGATGTTACTAAATGCAATCCTAAATCCTTTATAAGTTGATCGGAAAAAAAATCCTTTTCAGAAATCTTTTTATGCAATATCAGAATGTTATATATCGGATTTTACTCAATATATACTAAATATATACATACTATATATATCCTTCATTTGCTGAATTTGGAAATTTAAAATTTGATAAAAATGAAAAAAAAAAACGGATTTTTTTTATTTTTTTTGAAATACAGAAACATACAAAGATGAGATATGCAAGGCAGATATGTAGATACACTCATAAATATGTTTAGTCCAAGAGGCAGCGTCACCAAAAAGTCGGTAGTTTTAACATTTTGTGTATGTTTTTGGGTAATTAGAATATCCGGTTCTCCAAAATGCTTACGTCTCTTTACAATGCACTACACTGACTGCCACCAGCCTAACAAAAGACTTCGACAGTTATCAAATAGCCTACAACATATATGCCAATCAGTAAGGTATAATGACTTGCATTTTGTGACGTCGCCTCTCGGGCTATTGGTATTGAGTACAATGAAAACAAACATTTATGCTTATTCTCATTTATAACCATATAAATATCACAGATAAAAGTCTTTGCATACCTATAATTATTTGATATACATTACTTATTATTGTTACTTGGAAGAAATATTACAAATACTGATCGTTTTTCATTTTTGAGAAAGGAGCATAGACCTAGGAAGTGTTGATAACAGCCTGGCTCTTAGGAAGTGAACAGAAATTATCCCATTTCCCTCCGGCTTATAAATACGAAAGACACAGTAAAAGAGAAGAAAAAAAAATTCATATCTCCATAGTGTAAGTTGAAAGTTAGGTTTTTGGCAAAAGAGAAGGTAAACACTTCAGAAATTTTCTAATTACAGACTAAAATATTCTCCCAAGGCCCTTTGCTTTAAGTCGACTCAAAAATTTTTCTGAAAGCCTTGAAAAGTCGATAATCTGTGTCAGTTAGTTCAAATCAAGACGGCTTTGATGTTTTCTTTCGGATTGCTAGTACTTGCTGCTGATCTTTACGTAAGATTCTCAGGATATTTAAAATTCTTTGTGCTAGGTAAAGACTCATACTCTCGGGAAGGTGTTCCCGCTCATATCGAATCTCCAATGAAACTTAAATAATTAGGTGCTTACTCCACTGAGACATATGACTTTTGCAAATTGTTTATTATAACGCTCATATCAGAGGACCAACTGCCTAATGAATAAACAACCCCTGATATATGAACACTTTCTAGATCTATATTCCTGTGGAAAATTTAATCAAACCAGTTTTGTTCATATTTAATTCACTATGGTACAGATATTCATTTGCTACAAAGATGAAAATATATGCATTGCAAAGTTTGAAACTTGTTTGACTGAGAATTTTTAATTAAAGCGATTCTTTCAAAAGACGTAATATGAATTAAAAACAGTTTTAAAGTTAGCAATGATTTAAGGGTGGATTGAGTAAGCTTTGTCTTAAATATTGTTGAAAAAATTTAAGTCATAAAGGTTGAGACTAAGAGAATAGGGGGCATTGACGACCAATATACGTTCAAAAAAGCTATGTTTTGACATTTTCACCAAAAAATGAACAATATCAAAATAAATAAAAATAAAATTGAAATAAAAAAAAAAGAAATGAAATCCTAATGAGAATCCCTGAATTTAACCACTAAGTTTTATCTGAATCTCACCAAGCAATCAAAAGTTTATCAAGACATTTTTCTCTTGTGTGTCAAATATTGTTACTCATCATATTAAACTAATTTAATTTTTTTAAAGTTAAAATTTGAACTGTAAATATTCATGTTATAAATATTCCATCTTAATTTACAATAGTGACTTTTAGTTATTAAAAAACCAAATTCAAAAATCACTTCTAAATGCACTAGTAATACAAAATATGATCCAAAGATACAGTACAAAAATACAAAACATAGTACAACAAATTCAAAACGCAACATAACAAATATAATATGCAACAATTTACAAAATCGAGTACATCAAGTAACATCACATAATACAAAGTTCACATCAATAGCATATACAATGTTTAGTAATATCAACTTTAAATCATATTATATACGTTACTATCAGTTTGTAATGTCTTGTGATCTAAAGTAAAGGTACCCAAAAGATGTTCCACGGGGTTTGAAGAGTTAGGATTTTTTTACAGATACGAATTTTTAAACTTGTAAATACATTTTTATATCTAAAAGTAGTTGTACTTTATTTACGTCGCACTGAATCGAATGCATAATGGACAATTGATGTCATCCCTGAGGATGATCCAAAGACACGCCATCACAATTTTTATACTCTGCGGAGGGAATGGCTCCCCCTCCCTCTTAGTACCCTGATGATCTGCGCACAAATTCGACCACATTACGGTAGAACGGTTAAACGAGGAGCTGATCAAAGTGAGTGGGTGACCCCTTCGACCAGGCTGATCAAAGTGGTTACCCACTCGCTCACTAACCGCAGCCAATAATACTTGACTTCGGGGATCTACTGCAATCTATTTTAGGACATGTGCGCAATGAATAAGTTATGAAAAGCAAGCACATTTATAAAAAATTGTATTCCTATCCAAGTTTTCCAATTCAAAACTAAATAACTAAATTAAACAATATCGAAAAATGTTTTCCTTTATAGCCATTCTCAATTTTTGTAACAGTTTAAATGTTACAGTTAAAGTATGATATGCTGCTTTCAGCTTATGCATACGTTAAGAACAATTTCAGAACTAGACTAGATGCCTCTCCAGCCCTGTGAAATCAACTGCCTGACATTAAAACCTAATTAATTAATATAGAGACTGCCATTGATAGAACGACGCTAAAAAATTAATTTTTTACATTAAATATTTTCAAAATAATTCTTTGTTTTTCCTTGATTAAAATGTTCACAAATGCTACTGAGCTTTATTTATAAAGTCGGGTTTCTACCAAAAAATGATCGATCATTTAGAGTTCCATTTCGGAAAAAAATTGGAAAACGCTGATCTAAAGGCTTGATGTCGGTTATCATCTTATAACCATGATACATTATGTCGTTTTGATCACGGAAACATACCTTTTATTTATGGATTTATAAGTAAGAATATGATTCTCGTAATGGTTTAAGGAGGAAAGAAGTTGAAAGTTCTTTCCTGAAAGTTTTTGAAAAGTTCTTTACTTTAAGTGTCTTATAAGTCCATTTTTTTTCTTTTTGTTTTTGTGGATGGCCTATTTCCAATTCTGACGCTGATTTCAAATTAATGATTTGACGAACTGCATTTTGATATTTTTTTAAAAAATCATTATTAATGCTTTAGAACAAAAAGTAGCTGTTAGATATTTATCATTGAAATGCATTTATTATTAATTTAATAATTCTATAAAATCTTAGAATTTTGCAAAAAGTAAAACACTTCATATGAAGTTATAAAAAAATAATCGTGCTCATGGAAAATGTCTTTAAAATCATTGCTGAATCATCAATGGCATGAGTACTATTAGTTTGGCAATAAAAGGTTAAGTAAGTTGCTTATAAAATGGTTCATCGTATAAAAATGTTAGAAATTTTTTCATATAAACTCTACAGGAAAACAGCATTTAGCTGATAACAAATACCAAACGAGACAATTAAGAGTAAATAGGTGGTAATTTTTCATGAAGTACCAAATGATCTATACAACTATGTACAATTGGCTCACCTAAGTATATCACATAGTACTATTAGGAACATTTAGGATAAAAAACACGTTATCATAAGATCTAAAAAAAGTAAGTAGAATGTAAATTCTCTTACATTTAATGACAAAATAGGATTTTGGTGAGCATTTATACTACTGATAAATTGTTCGGGCATAATCTGTAAGGATTAAGTTCGTGGGAGTTTTTCTTCTTCTTGCCGTGCTTACGAGTTCCATTATGACGATTATATTCAACAGGTGTGTTAGGAGGACCATATTCTATAAATATCATAGAAGAATTATCCTCCACGAAATTACCAAACACTCCTGATGGCATTAAAGATGTTTGGTGGTTGCCTAATGGTAAAGAAGGCTGAGGTTGCATAGGAATAGCTTCATCTTTAGATATAGCATCTTTCATGCCTTGAGCAGGTCTCTTTCGAGGATTGCAATACATTAAGCAGGAAAATATTCCAACTAATACGACAACAGAGATGGTTAAAACAGTCACAATTATCGTAAAGTCGAATGAAGTCTCGAATCTGACTCCTTCTGCAAAAAGAATTAACTTATGTACTCAAAATAGATAGAAATGCAAAACTTATTAATTTTTCAATTGAGTATATTGTGTAACTCTATTCCACCAACGTACTTCTAAAACTCACTAGCAAAAATCCTCCATCACAGCACCAGGCGCTGTAGATTATTAGAGTTTCTACAAATTATTTTTCATCTTATATTTAAAAAATAAAAATTATCATACCACTCGAAGATTATTTTTCATCTTATATTAAAATAATAAAAATTATCATAGCACTCGAAGATTACTTTTCATCTTATATTAAAATAATAAAAATTATCATAGCACTCGAAGATTATTTTTCATCTTATATTAAAAAAATCAAAATTATCAGAGCACTCGAAGATTATTTTCCATCTTAAATTTTAAAAACCAGCCTAAAGTATTACTGAGAGGAGAAAAAGACAAATCATTTTTATTTCAATAACTATTTATTTTAGGTTCTTAAAATTTGTTTGCTAATCTTTCTGCTAATTTGCTAATCTTATATAAGCAAAATAATAGTGATGACTTCCGAAATTTCCAAATAATGTTTTTTAATTAACTGGAATTTTAAAAAATTTTAAAAGATAAAAAAAATTAATCACAAGAAAAATTTAAAAGTAAATTCTTAATTTCCAAAAACTTTAATCTAATAACTTGTTTCTAGACAGTATAGGAACTTGTTCCATTTTTAACATTTAAATTATTCCATTTATTTAAAAGTGTATAAATTTTTTGAATTTAAAATAAAAAATATATAAAATTTTTGTGCATAGTATTTATTTACCTTATACGTGCTAGTTTTGCTGTACGCATGTTAGATTAAGCTAAATTTTTACAATAATAGTCTCTTTCTGACTATGTTCGGGTCACAGACAAATCTGGTTTTCATGAAGATTCTGCTGTAGATAGACACTGTAAATTCCGCTACCGGGTTCACTAGAAGGTTTTGAAGGTTTTCAGATAAATTTTGAATCATAATGTGATATTTAATCCTCAAAAAAAGTTATAAATTCAGGAGACATTTAAAAAAAAAATAAAAAACTGAAAACATTCTGCATTTTGTTGATATTAATAAGAAAAGGAGTAAACAAAATAAAAATCAAACTTTAAATGACGCAAATGCACATTAAGCAGCTGTGAAGCAGCAATTACGCAGCAAATATTATTAAATTGAGGGCAAAATTCTTACCTCTTAAGTTCCCTATTAGCGAATACCAGACAAATTACGTTCGTTTTATGACTCATTTTTCGCAAATAAAAACTTGAATGAGTTTTTTCTTGAAAATGTAACTAATGAACATAAAGACTATAAAAATAATTCTGATACGTGCTGAAGTTACTGAAAAATGATAAATCTTACTACTAATTATAAATGGTACTGAAAAATGATAAATTTTACTACTAATTGTAAATGGTACACTTAAGTCTGAAAACTGTTAAGAGTGTATCTTTCCGATAATCCACTCGCTAATGGTTACTTAGAAAATGACAAAAATGTGTAATCTTACAGAACAATTTTTACAAATGAATTTGCTTTTGAATCCAAATCTGAACTTTGAAAAGGCCTTCATCTATCATTACATACTTCAACAATAACATTAAAAATTATTTCATATAATAAGGAAAAAAGCTCGAAGTGTTAAAATAAAATGGGACTTATACCAGATTAACTATAAAGTTGTCTTTACAGAATGATCTAAAAATTTTAAGTTATTTTATTTTCATAATTTTCCTAAAAGTATTATGGGTAACACATGAAAAAATTCATGGGTTTATTTGAAAGTATTTATACGTAGCCTAATTTTTGGATGAACAGCCTAGTAAATCAAACATTCTACTATGCTGTGCAAATCAATTTGGACAAGAGTTTTTTTTAAAAATTCATTCTTGACCAAAGCATGTTGAACAAACTGTAAAACGCTGAAGCAAATATTTTGGGTCTTTTTCTTAAGCAAATGGCATTGTAAGCTTAGTCCCCGTTATGAAGCATTCAAGAAAATACATATAAAAATTATGACGTAGGATTATTCAATACAATCAAATGTTAGTTCAGGCATTTTAGCATGAGTTAGCCCCTTTTCACAATTCAAAAATAGTCAGGAGATTCACACTAGAGAATCAAAGTTATACTGCTTGATTTGCATGTATATTCATATGATTTTAAGCCTATTGTGAGCTTGAAAATTATTTTGAAGAATATTTTAAGTATGGTGGAATGTACGAAAGGAAAACGTATAATTAATAATGCTGTAAACAATTTCTAGTTCCAAAATGATGAAATTAAGCTATGAACTAATCTATAGAGTCAATGCTAAAATGTCTTCAAGAGTTTATTGCTACAGAGGAAGACACATTACAAGTATGTATGCGCGAGTATATAAAGGCATAGAATAATTAAAAGTATATTTTTTTAAGGAGAGTTTTTTTTCTTTGTCGCAACTAATTTGTACAATACAATATAAAAACAATAAAATTACTCACTTCGCTTTACTTCCAGGAAAGCAAACCGGTATTCATATCCTCGTGTATTAGCCCCTAAACAAACATATTTACCAGCATCACGCAATTGAGCATTCTCAATGAGGAGCCTATGATAGTGCATATTACCGTCTCTAATTGTTTCCACTTGGTGTTCATTGTCAACAACATTGAAGAATTCTCCTTGCATCATAATAGGAGATTCCTCAGTTTCTTCATCAGGGTTTTCTTTGTCAACTTGCTTTAACCACTATAAAAGGAGAAACACCGTCTGAACACTTCTCAAAATGCCAATCATCGCAGGCATGTATTTATTATTTTTGGGAAGATTTTCTTACGAAGAAAAAAAATAAGACTGGGATTTATGAATATTCGAAGCACTGTAATTTATGAATTGTCGTCATTTACATAGTCGCTTTGGAGAAACACATTGTTTAGAAGTCCATCGTTGGACATAGTCGCCAGGAATACTTGTTAGATATCATTCTTTCTCACTATACACTAATGTCAATATTCATCTTACACAGATGATTCATAATACCTTTTACCGATTTAGAGCTGAAAATCACTCGATCCCAACGTCACGTTGCGGGCCTTAAAGTCTATCCACCCTGTCCTAAGTGCAATGTGAACCAGTCTGCTCCTGCCCACATCCTATCGTGGATTGACTGCCAGAAGAGCCACCTGGTCTCCAACCCTGCTGCAATAGTACATAGCTTTGGGAGCTTTTCGTATGAGTTCATGGACTTGATTTAATGCTTCTGTTGGTCAAGTGGGCATAAGCAACAACAGAGCTGAAAATGAACTAAAAGTGTTCCCTCTTCTATATAGATTATGACTATGCAGATTCTCCCCTTTAATGTAAATAACTAGATCAAATCCGTTCATAATGCTTTCGGTCTGTATTACGAGTAGAGATATGTCCGATCGGTGTGCTTTTGCACTAGGTTATGTGACCGGACCAGGTTTGCTCGTGATGCTGTATAGATTAACCACTGAGCCGTGATGACTCAGTGATTAAAAGCACTAAGTTGTCATTGAGAAGAAATAGGGTTCGATAGTTAGCGGTGGCTCGAAGCCCACCCAGCTTCTGATCGATATGCCAAGGATGTAAAAGTGGCATTGTGCATTATGCTAACCCCAGACCACATAACCCCATTCTATGCCTAATTCCATCTCTAGAACCCAAGTAGGCCTTGACCACTATCATGCTGTTGGTCACGAAATAATGGAGCCTTAACATCCATAACCTCCCCTCGCCTACAACAGGTATTGTGGGATTGTTTTTTTTTACAAATGACAGTGTTGTAAGTAAGAAATAATGAAATAAATTTCTTTTCATTCAACATTCACCATCAACCCAGCCCCTATGCACGTTGAATATTGACATTTTTTTCCAATTAAAATGCTGAACAATGATTTCTTTATTGTATGTAAATATTTTAGGCATTCCAAAGCGACAAAGTGAACAGCGACTTTTTCAAAGCATTTCAAGGCTATTTTTCTTAAATAACGTAAATAAATGATAACTATTTCTCTTAGTTATATGAAAACTCATAAACTTACTCTGCATATGTTCTTAAGAAATTATTTGGAGCTTCGATCATAGTAAAAAACTTCTAAAATAAATGCAATACAGCACATTAGGCTACAGTTTTTAACTCATTCTAGAGCTGAAAATCTCTTTAGATTTTGCCACATTATGTTAGAAAGAATGAGTATTACATATACTTACTACTTTCAAATGCTTAGTTATTTTGTAATAGATAGTTTAAATATGTACCATTTTGAAATTAAAAAATAAAATTCTAAAGAGTAAAATTCCGAAAATAGGCTTTTTTATTATGTAATATCTTTAATATGAATTTAAATTTTTATTTTCTAAACATTAAATTTTATCGGTTTATTTGTAAGTGTGTTTAAGGTAAAGCTCAAATACTTATGGAAATTTCTCTTACGGCTAAAAAAAAAAAAAAATAAATAAATAAAATAAAATATTAGTGTTTGTTAATATGAAGTTATTCTGAAGAAAAGTATCCGTGAAATTGTTTCACAATCAGTTACTTGCGATTTTATTCTTCTAATGTAACATCATTATTAAATTGATATATTCATTTAATCAGCCTTCAATTAAATCAGTTTCAAATTTTAAAAAAAACTATATAATAACGCACTTTTCAATCATCAGATATTATAATGCATCGTACTCAATAATTAATGATTTGATATTTTTTTATTACATTCGTCTAACATAATTATAAATCTAGTAAAGTTTTTTTAATGTTTAAATCAATTACAATAAATACTTTTCTTTTATTAAACATATGACGGTTTAGTTCAAAAATTCTTATGATTACATTTTCTCCTGTAATGTCATGATATCTATTTAACATATGCGTTGTGTATATCTTACACACGCATAAGAGTTATGGCGTGAAAAATGTCTGACACAAAAAAACTTACCTCAATATGTAAAAGTGGAAAGCTTTCAACGGAACACTCCATAACAGCTTTTTCTCCTTCTTCAACAATGGTTATGTTACCTCCAGAAAGTATTGGTTTTAGTTGTAATGCACTTCCAAAGGCTGAAAGTTTTCATTTTTAATTGTAATTTCAATTAAAAAGTAATGGCCTACTTAATTCTTGAAAAAGGCAAAAACTTATCACAAAAACTTTTTATGGTAACTTTTAAGGCAACTTTATGCATTAATATTCCAGTTCTTTATGCATTAATATTCTTTTAGCATTAATATTCTAGTTTTACTAGAAAAAAAATCTAGTAAAATTACCGTATTGCATCTTAAAGACACATCTGGTTGAAAAAGACCAGCATTCTGGTAATAAAACCAAAGATAAATTTAATCGAATAAATGGTTTTTATGGCATGCTTTAGAAATATCATGATAAAATTACCGAATTTTACCACATTTACCAAATTTTGACAAATATTATTAAATAATATTTCATTGCTAATGTCACCAAAATCATTACCAATGCGTTTCGTTAGAAATTAACTTGCTTTTTGGTGTTCCTATAGAGGTAGGAATAAGGCAAATTTTACTATATTCTGGTAAAATTTGCAGTAAATTTAACCATACTTTTTTCCTCAGTGTATGATGCATACAAGTATGTAATGCTAAATAATAATGAAAGCACGTAATGACTTACGCGTGTTTCAATGTTTCTTTTTCTTTCTTTTCTTAAAAAATAAATAATTGAATAAAAATGAAAATACTTTAGAAATTGTGAAAGCCTTTTCATGTGATGTTTTTACAGGTAACTGAACTACTTAATTAATTTATTTGACTTTAACAGGTCGAATATTTTAATTAAAGCTTAAAAGTTTGTTGAAAGTTTCTTTATAAAGCGGAATATAACGATATCAGTTTAATGAAAACAAAGAATTTCATTGTTAGGTATTACTTAACTTCATCGAATGCATCCATAAACAAGCTGAATTAAATCAAAATTACAGTTTAGACATATGTAACAAAGTTTTGGATTTTATTTTGTCGATAAAAATAGGTAAATAAATAAATTAAAACAAATGAAAAATACCAGCATGAATTATTTTTAAAGAAAAAAATTAGTTTTGCAAAACTTTTTGGTCAAAATCAGCTAACCCAAATTTTCTAATTTGAGTGCAATATTTTAAAACTAAATCATAATGAAACTAAAACAGTTTATTTTCAAGAATATTTTATATACGAAAATATCGAATACTTACGATTCCTATTCTTGCTTAAAATTTGACTTTTATGAAAAGTAAAACTAATTTATAATTTTTACCATACCTTTAGATAAATATTCTCTCGCTCAGTTAGAATATTCCCATCGAAAGAGGAAAGTATATTAATTTTGACTCACAATAAAAAAAATAAGAAAAATCTGATATTTTGAATTCATCGAACGGCATAAGTTACATAAAATCAGTGAAAAACTAATTTATATTCGAAATAATGCTTTAAACCATTTACAACTCATCAAGTTTCAGTTCAAAATTAAAATTCTAATCTGAAAACGGCTGGCCAATACACTACTACTTATATTGAATAATTTTTGACCCTTCACTGCTCCTGTCTTACGATGTCAAATGATAGTTTTTCGGAGCTCCCTTTCTTTCCTCAAATTATAAGAGGCAGCGTCCAAAATTAAGTTTGCCTTGTAGTTTTTTTCTCCAGGAAATTGAACAGCTATGGGGTAAATAAGACAGCGGTTGGACGTGAAAGACACGTATTTCATTAGGTATCGTTCGACCATGATCAAGCAGATTGTAAAAGACACCAATATATCATTAGGTATCGTTCAACCATGATCAAGCAAATGACAATCTCGCAGTGCCAGCGCAAAGCAGAGGAGAGACTAGGCCCGGAGTTTAGTTGCGGGACCTTTTGGAGGTTGGGAGTATCAATGCTACGTGGTACTATTACACCCCGTCAAAATTGAAGGAGCCTATTTAGACAAAGCCGCCTGGGCTTCATCTGGCGTTCTGTTGCTAAGATGATAATTCGACACTCTGGTATGGGAACGCAAAACCATATTGCAACGTTTGGTTGGGAGAACTTTGGTCCTCCGCCATCAGTCCTGATTTCGCACCCCAGTTTTTCTCGCTTGGAAGAGGAATCTCGACTGAAGCGCTTGCTTTGGAGCAATGCAAAATCACTTCAACCTATCAACCCTTCTTCTGTATGCAGAGCCCTGATTTTTTCCTTGAAGGCTTTTTGAACCTTATAAAGTCATATGACAAATGTCACAACGAGCTTAGAAATTATGAGGAAAAATAAAGTTACATACTATATGTTCTACATCAAAGTAAATAATACAAACTTACGGTCTATAATAAGAAAAAAGGAGTGACTGTCCTTTCCAAGAATATTTTTTGCTACACATGTGTAATTGCCACTGTCTGTAAGAATTGCTTCCGTAAAAGGTAATGCCCATTTTCCTGTTTTGGCACTGTTAATTTTTATTCCATCTTTGTACCATATCATTTCAGGTGCTGGCAATCCTGTTGCAACACACTGTAACTTGAATGTTTCTCCAACTTTCTTAATAATAGGCGAAACTTTATCAGAGACACGTAAAATTCGTGGTTTATCTGAAAAAGATTATTATTGCTTTATAGGTTAGGTTAGGGAAAGTTATTGAAATAAAGAGTTCATTTTATTTAAAGCAAAACATTTAAATACTTTCTTTGTATGTTTAAGTTAAGATAGGAATTAATGTTGGAAAGGGTATTCACAAATTTCTGTACGGATTTTGCAAAGCGTTACGGTTTCTAATGTTCTTCGAGTTGACAATCGCGTCCGCGAAACTTTTCTTACAACTCACAGTATCGCTAAGGAGTAGAAAATAAGATTCGTGTTAAATGAACGCTATGTAAAATCTCTCTAATAACACATTAATACAATATTAGAAAGCACTTTATTTTGTGGATATAACCGTGCGTGTTGACGACGAGATTATATATTTTCGTCATTTTGTTTTCTGGCTTCTTAATTTTTGAAAAAATTTTTGAAAAATTTTTTTAAAGAATTTTTAAAACTTTTTTAGATATTTTTAATAGTTTTTTGTGTGCTAATTTTATTTTTTTGTCCTTTTTATTTATTTCCTTGTTTTCCTTGTATTCTTATTATATATATACACACACACAAAACTTATTACAAAAATGCAATATGCTGTAAATTAAATAAAATCAAAAAATGATTGAATTGATTAAATAAAATCAAAAAATGGTAAAATCAAAAAAAAACTCTGAACTTACAGGTTAAACTAATCTTTGAATCACCCTCTGGTAATATCTCTTGGCTGTAACCGTAGTCATAATCGTGATAGTCTTTTTCATACCCTTCAGAACCTTAAATACATGAAAAAATCTTACAGACAAGTAATATGAGAATTATAACCTGACAGAAAATAATTTTAGCGATCTTCACTATGTCATAAGCAAATGATTACAGTTTCTGGTCGGTGGTACTAATCAGCTTCTTAACGATCATCACAAAATCAATTCTTATTTTTCTAATTAGATTAGATATCCTGACCATTTTAAAGGACTTTTTTTAAGCCCAGGCAACAGGACCTAAGAGAATTTTTAAAAAAACATGAAAATGAGGAGACATGTCATTTATTTGTGCTAATAATGTCTCCAATGAAACTCTGATTCCAAAAATTGAAGTAATTAGTAAAGACTACTGCATTTTAAATAACGATGAGAGCATTACATTTAGGAAACTACAAAAATTACTCTGCCTGAAAATAATCGTCTTATATTATATTCAGCAAAATTTAATTTTTTAACTGAAATTTTATTTGAACAACTTTTTCAGTTCAATTTTTCTTATTATTAAGTGAAGTGTTTAATAGAACATTTTAGAAATTAAAAATAATTTAAGCCACGTAGCTCAGTTTTTAAACCACTTAATTTGGATTTTATACTGATATCTAATGACTTATGTCATATCAATTACTTTTTTGAATGGGTACTTTATAATATTTTCAGTAACTATACCCTTTAAACAAACTTATCCTTTTTAAAAAAATTGTGAATTATTAAATTTTCACAAATCTTACATGTATTGAAATTGCTGGTTTTTATTTAAAAAAATTAAAGATTAACCTCTCATAAATTTATGTTGCATATAAATTCATGAATTAGAGATCATAAAAATTTGTGTTGCATTATGTTACTAAATAATTTTAAATGTTTAAAGGCTACTAACATGGCATTTTGAGTTTTGCCCTATTACAGGTATTATTAATTAGAAAGAGGGGGAAAGACTCCAACATAATTAATCTTATGTATTTTTAATCTTATGTAATTAATCTTATTAATTTTAAACAGATCCCCACATGTATTTATTAGTTTTAATTAACAGTAAGTTTTTACATATAATTGTAAAAAAAATATTGCTTTTACCAATCATAAGAAGTGTTGTGTTAAATTCTGCACTGCAGTATCTATTTATGGCTCTACAACGGCACTCACCAGTAAGTAACATCTCTAATTTTGAGTGTTCCATTGTTTAATATTTTAAATTTGTTTTATTTAACAATTCCAAGTTTTGTTATATTAAGGGTCTTATTATCTTATGAATTAGAGAATGAATCCATCATAATCTATCTTATATACATAATTGTCATACAGATCCACACATACATTTTTTAACTTTAATTAGCAGCCTATTCTTAAATATAATTTTAATTAAAGTATTGCTTTTACCAATCACAAGTAGTGTTGTGTTAAATTCCACGCTGCCGTATCCATTTATAGCTCTACAACGGTATACGCCAGTATCACTGTAAGTAACATCTTTAATTTTGAGTACTCCGTTGCTTAATATTTTGAATCTTTCGTCAGGGAATTCTATCATTTGAGATTTTTCTTTATACCACTCGAACATATTTTTTCGATTCCGTCGAACAGGACAATCCATATTAACAGTTTCATGAGGGCTTACAACCATCTCACGAGAAGTTTCGTTTGTTTGCAACATAGGTGGATCTAGAAATAAAAATTATTAATTATAAATTTATATTAATGTAAGTATTAACTATGCATTTTGAATTATTTTTGTTTAACACATATTGAGAGAAATATTTCTTTTAGACTTAAATATTTATAAAACTTTAAAAAAATATATATATTATTTCTAACGCAGATCATACAGGGTTGTCAAAACGAAACTTTATAAACTCAACTCCGAAGACTGTGTAAAGCCAGGGCTAAAGAGAATAGAAGGGCTGGTTCACTCCTTTGAAGTATCTCTCGCCGCGCCGATCCTCCGACGTCACTCTAGTGACGTCACTTTGGCTCACTTTGGCAAAGCTCGCACTTTGACTTCAAGAACGGAGCGTTTGGCCTTACTAGCTCTAACTAATATTGGATCATTTCTTTTTGCGAGATATTCTAAGACATTTGTTATNTTGTCGGTCAGAACTGTATTCTTTATTTCAAAATGATTTAAAAAACACTATTTATAAGTAGATTTTAATGGTTTAAAGAAGTTTAGTTAATTGTGCAAAAATGGTTACAGAAGCTTATTTTAAAGTTAAAACACGCAAAACAAATTTTCTTTGAATATTCCCAAATTATTTTTCTAGTCAAAAGCAGGAAGTAAATTTTAAACAGTCACATTTCTCTCTGGTTTAATACATTCAAAATTCCATCAAAATTAGGTGTTTTCACTGAATTTAAGATAGAATTCTTGTTCATTTTTTTTTTGCATTTCCTTCATTGTTTGTCTTTTTTTAAATGTTGTAGGAAAAAAATTAATTAATTTGCCTGAATATAAATGAACACAATTACAAGGGGGAATAATTGACTTTCAATTTTTTTCTGATGTAATTCAGAATATTCGAGACAATTAACTCGAAATAAGAAAAAACACATATCTCGTATTAAAGTCATTATCAATTTACCGCCGATATAAACTTTAACGTTTGTTTCGTTCTCTCTACTTTTATTAATAAAAAAAATATATATTGGACATCCATTTAATAAAAATGAATGTTTCTTTTTATCTTTTAGGTTAAGAGCGATCGTAGCTTCAGCTCTAAGAGCGGAGTGAACTAGCCCTTCTATTCTCTTTAGCCCTGGTGTAAAGCTATGAACTTTTTTTCATCCATGCTCTAGTTTACTTTCGTTATCTTTCAAAAAGTTTCACTTCAGTTTCATACCTAAAAACTGTAAATGTCAATCGGTAAGGCTGTAGTTTTGCCACTTTTAAGCTAAACTAAATGTCATCGCATTTAAATATTTACTAGGGATACAAACTATAAATATTAATCGCTTTTGCCACTTTTAAGCTAAACTTAATATCATCGCATATAAATATTTACTAGGGATACAAACTATAAATGTCAATCGCTAAGGCAGTAGTTTTGCCACTTTTAAGCTAAACTTAATATCATCGCATATAAATATTTACTAGGGATACAAACTATTAATGTTAATAGCTAAGGCTACAGTTTTGCCACTTTTAAGCTGAACTTAATATCATCGCATTTAAATATTTACTAGGGATACAAACTATAAATGCTAATCGCTAAGGCTGTAGTTTTGCCACTTTTAAGCTAAACTTAATATCATCGCATATAAATATTTACTAGGAATACAAACTATTAATGTTAATCGCTAAGGCTAGTTTTGCCACTTTTAAGCTAAACTTAATATCATCGCATTTAAATATTTACTAGGGATACAAACTATAAATGTTAATCGCTAAGGCTGCAGTTTTGCCACTTTTAAGCTGAACTTAATATCATCGCATATAAATATTTACTAGGAATACAAGCTATTAATGTTAATCGCTAGGGCTAGTTTTGCAACTTTTAAGCTTAACTTAAGATCATCGCATTTAAATATTTACTAGGGATACAAACTATAAATGTCAATCGCTAAGGCTGTAGTTTTGCCACTTTTAAGCTAAACTTAATATCATCGCATTTAAATATTTACTTGGGATACAAACTTTAAATGTTAATCGCTAAGGCTGTAGTTTTGCCACTTTTAAGCTAAACTTAATATCATCGCATATAAATATTTACTAGGAATACAAACTATTAATGTTAATCGCTAAGGCTAGTTTTGCCACTTTTAAGCTAAACTTAATATCATCGCATTTAAATATTTACTAGGGATACAAACTATAAATGTTAATCGCTAAGGCTGCAGTTTTGCCACTTTTAAGCTGAACTTAATATCATCGCATATAAATATTTACTAGGAATACAAGCTATTAATGTTAATCGCTAGGGCTAGTTTTGCCACTTTTAAGCTTAACTTAAGATTATCGCATTTAAATATTTACTAGGGATACAAACTATAAATGTCAATCGCTAAGGCTGTAGTTTTGCCACTTTCAAGCTAAACTTAATATCATCGCATTTAAATATTTACTTGTGATACAAACTTTAAATGTTAATCGCTAAGGCTGTAGTTTCGCCACTTTTAAGCTAAACTTAATATCATCGCAGATAAATATTTACTAAGGATACAAACAATATTGATTTGGGCAAATATTCGACAGTCTTAAAATGCAGTACGCATTATACAACACTATTCTTAGTTAATTGTATCATTATACGGAGAAAAAAACATTTTGGTAAAACTACCGTACTGTACTACCATACCGTACTGTAAAAAAAAAAAAAAAAACATTATTCTGGTTAATAAAACCAAAATAGGGTATTTAAACAATTGATTTGGTAGTTTTTCTGTTCACATGGCAACAATTTATCAGAAACTCTGGTTTTCAAAATTATAATTCTTATTACCACACTTTTATTAAAAAATACAAAACTGAAAACTTAATTTAACTGAATAAATGGTTTTATGCCGTGTTCAAAGGTATCATGGTAAAATTACCAACTTTTACCATGTTTATCAAATTTTATCACATAATATAAAACCATATTTTTTTGTTAATTTTACCAAAATCATTGCCAAAGCGCCTCGGTAAAAATTATCGAGCTTTTTCCTGGTCCCATAGATTCAGAAACACGGTAAATTTTACCATATTTTGGTAACTTTGATCATACTTTTTTTCCCAGTGTGCAATTGAAATACATTCACTCCAGATAAAAATTATTTTGCGAGCAAACTTATTTTTTTTAAAAACGATGGTTTATATTTCGTAACTATTAATGCGAAAAACTGGTAAAATTCAGCAATTCACTTGGTTTTTTTGCTGAGTTAGTAGCTATGCTTATGTGACTGACAAATTTGAGAAAAAGTAACAATGTTATTTTCTGGTTGTACATAAATTAATATAAATTAGATACACTTTCAAATTTATTGATATTTTTTGTTTAAATATATTTTCCCGTTAATGTCAAACTATAAAACTGAATCACTTCTAAAATATGTGCCTCAATAATGTCGAATGAAAATGTTCTTAATATAATTTTCTGTATTCCTTTATTCTCCAAGCCTAATTTCCTCTTTCAATATCTAGACTATAGTTAACAAGCCTCTTCGTGTGTGGTCCATTTTAACTTCAGTAATTACAGCTATATGTGCACTTCTAATCGACAAAGAATCATCAAAACTTTCGTCATTTTGCAAAATTAGGGTTATATTTGAGATGACAAAGATAAAAAAAGTCCTTGGAAGACCGATAATTTACGTCTTGATATAACCTTTCTTACATTTCTATTGCTTTCCACGAGTCAAGTTTAATAAAAAAAATATATAAATATAATCATTGCTTGAATTAAATTCATGTTCCTAAGTATACCTTTAATGATTCCATATATTAGAAACATTTTACAAAGCATTAAAGACATATGACAGTAATTATATATTTCGAACGATAAAACAAGCTGTCGTCGATTTATCATTCGTTGAGTACAAATAGTATTGTTATAGATAATTTTTTTTTTCTATTATGATAAATATCCTTTATTTTCTCGCTAATACTTAATATTCATATTTATCAGAAAATACGAAACTTGAAGTAGTTAGGTAGTATTTGGACATCGAAGTAATTTTATCAAAAATTTTATATTATGTATAGAATCGGTTTTTATATTTTTTTTGTTCATTTGAATTTTTTTAAGCAATTAGTATAGATATTTGAACTCGAAACGAGGTTTAAATTGGAAACAATTGTTCAGAAAAAATGCTTTTATAGGCATTCAAACCACGCTGAGTAGCTAGGATTATTTTTAATAATTGCGTCTAGAAAGAAATATATTTGAAAAGAAAAAAAAAGAATAACCGTATTTGTCATATTACTGCATTGTTACAATGAAGAATAAGTTATTAATATTATTATTTCAGTTGTTCCGTTATTCTATCGCACCATAATAAACGGAGAAAAAAAAGTTCGGGCAAAAATACCGAAATGTATGGTAATGACATTTCTGGTAAAAAAAAACTATAGTTCTGGTAAATAAAACCAAACTATACGGTATTATTATTCATATGGTAACGGTTTTACCAAATTCTGATTTTCAAGATTATAGTTATTATTACCACTCATTTAGTAAGAAATACAAAACAAAAAAGTAAATTTAACCGAATAAATGGTTTTTATGCCGTGTTCTAAAGTGTCATGATAAAATTACCAAATTTTACAACATTTAACAAATTTTATCGCATATTATAAAACCATATTTTATTGTTAATTTTATCATAATCATTGACAAAGCGCTTTGGTGAAATTACCGAGTGTTTTGCGTCCCATAAAGTCGGAAACACAGTAAATTTTACCATATTCTGGGTGTTTTGACCATATTTTTTCCCCAGTGTACCTCACATAGGATCGTTGAAAAAAGCATTATAGTCTATTTATGAACATTAATTTTATACAAAAGTGCAAGTAGTTTACGAAAAAAAGAACGTTTGAACATTATTTTTACCTTAAAGAGGAAGATTAGGAAACACATATTCCCTCCTGATATATTCATTTTAACATGGACGTTATTACATAGAAGTGAATTACATAGAATAACATGATTTTTAAACTCAAAATTTAGCACTCTTTCAGAATGTCACATGGTAATTTTTCTATAATCATCTCATGAAATATAATTTATTTTTATATAAATACTTTCTATAACTCACGAAAGACAAAATATTTTTTCATACATGCATATTTTGTTCTTCATTTATTTTCTTTTAAAGACTTATAATGACTTATGATACTTAGCCAAGTATTATTATGTAACATTACTGCTAATTGTAACTTTTTAAATTAAAAAAAGCTACAACATAAGGAAAATTGCCTATTCAATGAACCGTTGTATGCAGTGGTGTTTGATTGCTCACAATCAACTAGATTAGAGACTATGTTAGATGCTCCTGTAAACAGGAATGCAATCATTGAAGGATAAAAGCCAATTTAATTGAAAGAAAAATTAAAATCTATTTTCTAAATTTCCTTCTATAGGAGTGTAACTGATATTATGGTAAAAAACATATAATATTTTCAGGAAGATAACATTCCAAAAGGGATATTCAAACTGTAAAAAGAAGAAAAAAAATACCCTGTAAAAAAAAATTTCTTTTTACCCAAATAGCTGCAGAATGTTAAGGTTCATAGAGGAAAAAGTAACAAAATTTTTTATACTGCAACGGATATTTTAAACATTGACTTCTCAAATTTCTAAATTTCTAAATTCCTTAAACTATTATGTGTATTAATTTTACCAAACACTTAACATTTGAGCATTGATTTTGTTTTTGTATTAGTACCAAACATTTAACATTTGAGCATTGATTTTGTTTTCACACCAGACAATGTGAATATTGAGATTACTGAGTAATTGAATAAGAATTAGAATAAAATATTAAGTTTTTTAGAGAAAAAGTGGATGGTTTTTTTACGTTAAAAGTACCACTTTAAAAATTTAATTTAAACGTTTGCAGCTCGAAACTTTTATTTTTAGTACATAAATACTTTTTGTCAATCTTTGAATAGGCACCATATATTTTGTATATAAGTTGAAAAACTTTTGAAAAAGGTTTTTTAACTACAATAAGTGAACAAAATGAAAAATATATTGTATTTGCTTTATTTTATTTGAATCGCTTACATTTTATTTTATATATTTCTTCAAGATCTGCTAATAATTTTGAACCTAAACTTACGAACAAATTATGCTTAGATATATTTTAGTTTTTTGCTCAATGACTAGACGTCCACTAAGCAAAATTAGACAAAAATCATAGTCACTTCACTTTATTGCGATTTCTTTTACAACGAAAAAATGTTTACAACTTGATTACATGGTAGTAATGATTTCTGTCAAAAAAGTTTTAATAATTAATTAATAGATGGCGGCACGAGCGGCAAGTTTAGAAGTTCGTTTTTAAATTATGAATTATTTGAATTTAACAGTCATAATCGGAAATTAAACAAAAAGATTGCCTGACTTTCTTTAGTAAGAAGTTAAAAATATCTTTTTTAACAAAATCAACTCAAAGTCCACTTCCCCAAATAAACTTTTTTTTTTGCATGTTTCATGGTTTTTATTTCATAACCTACCATTGTTATCAATAAAATGCTGATTTAGTCTAAATGCATTAGTTTCAGGCCCGGGTACCTTAAATGTTGCAAATAATTTTTTAGTACTTTGCCTTAATGATTGTCAATTAGAATTATGAGTTAGCAAAACCTGAGACAAATATAATTTCAAATTTACTTAGATATCTCAATTTAATAATGTTATAAAATTTATTTAAAAGCATTTCGTTACTAAAACATACATAAATTAATGTTTCAAATTACAACCAGTGAGGCCTCTGATAGTTCTGTGTCTGAAGTCCATGGATTTTTAAATCAGTGCCTGGCAACCAGGACAGTTCACAACTGTTAACTATGACTATTAAAACTGATTAAATTAATACAGTTTTTTAGAATATAAATTGTTCGAAAGTGACAGGAACGATTAGAGACTACTTCCAACTGAAACATCGTACATCTTCTGAACATTTATTCAAAGTTAAATAATATTGTTTAATCCTCTTTCACTAACGTAGCCATGACTAGATATTTTTAAAAAAGTAAGCCATTAGAGTAAAACCTTTTCACATTTAACGCTAAACTTACGATAACCGGTCACATGACCGTTTAAGGTATGTTAAATTAAAAATTCTTATTCTTCGTGCTTGTAATACATAAAAATTGGCAATATACAATTTTGTTTAATTATAATAAAGGTTTTTTAGTTTATTTCCTTCCTAACATCCATATTTCATACATTCAATCAAGAAAGTCCGGTCATTTGATCGGCTATGGTAAAAATAGGTATTTATTAAGTGTTTAGAGTTAAATTTTATTTCTGTAAATTAAGACTTCTTAGCTAGTGTAGGTTCATATAAAACAAATGAATTTTACTTCCAGTTTTGGCTTAGTTGAACTGCAATCACCGGAATATGGGTGACGCGGCTATATCAAAAACTTTACTGCCACCCGAATATGGGTGACGCTGCGGTCAACATGTTAAGATCGTTTTGAAAACAGAAGAAAAAAAAAATAATTGCTATTTCATTTCGGTAGAGTTCAGAATTATTACGATTTTACACATTATGAACATTTTAACTCGTTTGTATGTAAAATATCCCTTCTTTAAAAGATTCTCTTATAGATTTGTTCAAAAAATTGATATTATAATGTAACAAAAGGAAAAATAAAAGATTTTTTTTTTACTTAGTATATAAATTTTTATGATTTTTTTGATGAGTTATTAGCTATTACATAAAACTTGAAAGACAGATTTAACTAAGAAAAAAATGATTCAAGAAATTTAAATTTAAGATTAACAAAGTAATTTTATAAATTATAATTTATATTTTGCTTGTCAAACTCAAGTAAACTTAGCAATCATTTAATCATTAATCTTAGCAAAATATAACTTTCATCTTAAGTACATTAATCCGAAAAAAATCTTAAGAAATTTTACCTGCCCATTTCAAAAATTATATGCGTGTTACCATTTTAACTATTTTAAAGCAAAGCACAAGAATGGTATATGAATAAATCAATAAACCACAGACTTATTACTTTATTCATTTTAAGCAATGAAAAATATTAAAGAAAAAAGAGAGAAGATATTTTATAATTTGAGGTAGCTTTCAGAAGAATTAAAATTGCTCCTCAAGACAAAGTCACATGGATCAGAAGATGTCATAAAACTCACGCAGCCAAAAAGACTTTAAAAAACTCAAAACGCAGAAAACCTTTTACTACATAGTAACCATCTAAAAACTGACGGTGCAACAAGATAACTAGGGTTTAAGTGTAACCCAACCGCAGAATCGTGGACAAAGGGGTAAAAAAAATTAAACCTTTTCTCCTTTCATTGGTTGATAAACTAATAAAGCAAGATTTAATACAGCAGATACATATCAAACAGATAAAAAGACAATCAATCAATATCATTCAGAACATAAAAAATAAATCTGTATCGCACTCAGTTTGCTAAAAAATATTGAAAATAGGATTATTAAACTAATTTAAGGTAAATATTAAAATTACTTATTACTGTATAGAAATTAAAATTTTAATCATAATTTTTATAGCATTCTTAAAAAAGGTTTTGTTATAAATTGTATAAAATTTTTTTCCATAATTCAGAAATTTTTTATCTAGAAAAAAATTAGAAATTCAAAATTAAATAAATTTTTTCAAAAAAAAAAAAATATCAGCTTTGGGATACATTGAATAATATTTTGAATGGTTGGAAATTTCAAAGTATATTTTCAAACATCTCGCGGAATTTATCACTGTCGTAAAAACTAACAGACTGATATGTAGAGAAACAGTTTCACTTGGTAAAGCATTTTTTTCTTAGGGCTTTTTTTTTAGTGCCAAGATTTTCGAATGAAAGTTTTGAATATTTATTCATTGCGAACATAAATAACTTTACTTAGTTTACGCCATCGAGTTTAATGAAAATATCATCTTGGAAACGTATATATTTTTCTAAATTGACTTTTTTTTAATAAAATTTTTTTCCTTTCATAAAAAAGAAGATCCGACTCATGCATTGCGCACATGCATTGCGCAAATCACTGATATTTTGTCCAATCCTTTGCAAAAGAATTTTTTAAAGATTCCTGAAGTGCAAATACATTCCCCAGGTACTTCTATAATAATATCAAATTTATCAAAATAAACTTCAGAGTGGTAATTATTATTTAAAAAAAAGCACATGGTTACGCACAGTTTTCAAAATATAGTAACAGAAAAGATTTGTCACAATTATAATCGTAATTGCTCTTATATTTCCACAATTATTTTTGTCATCTAAGTGTCCCATCACTAGCAAAATCGGAGTTCCGTATACATTTAATGTGACGTTAGGGTCCAAAAAATAGTTGTTAAAAGCGTGCAATTTACTTTCATGGAAATTAATTCTAATCGAATAGAGCTGTAAACTAGTAAAGTTTCAGACATCATGTTTTAAATGAAAGATTCTATACCTAAAGGCAAATCCTATGAAAAAAATTCGTTTTTTGCACTCCTCCTTTAAACGGTCCGGAGTTCTTGTATAGACAGTGATCATTCCCGTGCTTCAAACTGTCAGTGAACCAAATTTAATTGCATTCGGGTGAATGGTCTAGGACGGATAAACAAACATTCAATTATTTAATTGTACTTTATTTACGTCACACAAGAGTTACACAATGAGCTATTGGCTACGGTCTGGGAAACATCTCTGTGTTCGAAGACATACCATCACAATTTTTATCTTCTGCAGATGGCAGATGGCTCTTCTGCTTTGGTAGCCCAACAACCTGCACGCGAAATTGAGCACTTTATGTTAGAACAGTTTAACTAATACCGTGAATCCTCAGTTCCTTTGCAGGCTGATAAAAGTGGCACTACTCACCGCAACCAGAGATGCTTGACTTTGGTGTTCTACTGGGAACTGTGCCTTTACGGTTAATACATATCGGGGATATATATATATATATATCTATACATCATANATATTTATATATACATACATATGTTCCCGCCATTTATGAATTTAGATGTACATGTTGCACTTAAATAATTGAAAAATACATCTTTAAGCTTTGTTTTGTAACTCAGTTTCCAAAGCATACTAATCATCACTTTACAACATTATCAAAACATTTAAACTGCTTCAAATAATTATTTTTAATAACTGTACATTTAAAACCACCGGGGCACATTATCAAATAATTACAGCATCCACTTATACGTGCTAACAAGTTTCGAGCTTTACAATTAAATGGCTTTTTTTCCTTGATAATTTCCCTAACCTAATTAATCATAAATTATTCTAAAAATGCCAAAATTAATAAAGCATTAATTAGTAAAATTTTCTGTGGTTAGGTTTATACCTAGTAAAAATATCTATAATTAAACTGAGGAAGCAGTTCATTTAACAACTATTAGACTCAGATTATTAAAACAAAACATAACATATAATTCTGATTGTCTAATATGCTTGCAAAAATGGCCAAATGAATGCATATTTATCAGTTGTGAAAAGCATATTTAAATTTTCATCTAAAAAAGAATATCTCAAAAGAAAGAAAGACATCGACCTCATATCATCTTAAAGAATTATTGCTCATCTTCCCTGACTTGGAAGAAAAATAACAACATAAATCAATTTCTTCGTTAGATCAAATGTCTTAATAGAAAAAAAAAATTCTTAGAATATCAAGGCAATGCATGATTTTGCAGAACTAGAACTGCCTAGAGCTAATCGCTTCACGAACAATGTGCCGCAAGTGTGTTACGTGCGCCAAACATATTAATAAGAATGATTAATTTATTTTTTTAGATCAAAATAAGAAAAAACGTATTTTTAAGCATTGAAATGCACTGCTTTGACAAAAACAAGCAAATCAGATTCTTTAATTAAAGTTCCACCATTAATTGAAAAAAAATCTTTTATTATTATTTGCCTTATTTTTATCAAACTCTCAGAAAATCTGCTTAACATTAAATTGTGGTACTTGCATCATAATAGTGCAAACTGCTGCAAACTTAATATGGGGTCAAATTGAATCAAGTTTAATTAACCATAGTTAATTAAAGTTCACTAAACCGAAAATTAAATTTAGTTTCGTACAACCAAGAAGGGTTAAATAGCGGATAATACGGATCACATAGACCTCTCAGTAAGGAAATTCGAATGATATTATGGCTCATCCAACACAGTTTGAAATTTTAAACACTGTAAATACTTTATTTTGAAAATACCTCCTGTTTTAATTGTATGTTTAATCATGCACTTTATAGGCTATTTAGTCACATGCATTTAATACCGAATTGTGTGTCAATTCATAAACTCTTTTAGAGTAAAAATTACAAATGCGATCATTTTCTAATAAAAATCAAACTCTTGACTAAACTAAATCTCAGAATCTAAACATTTCGTTTAAATAAATAAACTTTAGCCTTGCCTCCTGAGTTCGATAAAGGATTTTTTATCTCCAAATCTGGAATACAAGCAATTACAATACAAATCAGTTAATTCTATATTATTCGATGAGAAAATGGAGATATCTGACAAATTTTCATTTAAATATGTCCAAATGCTTTAATGGCACAAGATTTAAATGTTAATATATTTATAAAGGAAAAATACCTAATAAGTCAATTAGAAATTTATGTTAACATTTTTCTTTATAATAACAAACATTGCTTTAATAACAATGAAAATAAATAAATAAATAGTTTAATGAAAATGTAAGATAATTTGTCCATTAATAATACAGTAGAACTCGGATATAACATCACTAATGAACAACGATTTCCTGCTTTTAATGTCTTTTCAGCTTGGTACCATTACCTTTCTCATATCAATAACGTAAAAAAAAAAAAAAAAAAAAAAAAAAAAAAAAANAAAAAAAAAAAAAAAAAAAATACCGGTATCTAGAACGTCTTTTTATACTATTTCTCTGAAGTACCAGCAAGTTGAGTCTTGTACAACTTCTATTATCCAACAAAAAAGAAAAATAAAGGTGCTAGAAGCTTTAAATTTAATATCATCCTGGTGGAAAAATTTTTCTAAATACTGTATCGTTAATGATTTCAGAAAATGTAATTTTACATCACTGGACATTTCAGAAAAGAATGCTGATATTGATGGCATTTCAGAAGTGATGAAGAAGACTGAATTTTTAGATTCACCCTCATTTATTGAGTGACTGAAAATTTTCTTCCAAGGACAAGAAGAAGAAACGGATACCCCAGATTGTTGAAAAATTCATGTCGTCCGAATAATAATAAAAAAGAAGATAAAAAAAAAATGTTGGATTTTTTTTTACTGCAATAACAAAGGGAAAAACATTTTTGTTCTGTTGCATGAAATTTTTTAACAGATCATAAATACTTTCATATCGTTGATGTTAAATATGCAATAGGTTTTTCTTTCTCCAAGCTACAGATTATTTTCAATGACATTTTAAAAACGTTATATATAACGAGGTATCGCACTGCAAAAAGCTTCTAGGGAAGTTAGGGCACATCATCAGGTTTAAAACTGCATAGGATCCCATGCTCGTCATACGCCGTAAGGGGAGCTGACCCTATTACGAACTGTTTCTTCGTGTGCTACTGAGTAGGTCATCATAGGGAGGCGCTCTGAGCTACGTACGATTATATTTCTGGACAAGGGTTCCTACACAAATTTAATCCTGAAAATGTGATCTAACTCCTCTTGATGTTTGTTGCAACATATACGCTACCCCTTGTTATATCTAACGTTTTTAAACTTGTACATTTAGACAAAAAATAAACTAAAAATGTCATTTAAAAAAATATGTAGCTTGGAGAGATTGCAAATTTGATTGCATATAGAGATTCAACCCGATTGCATATTTGTAATTCCCACATCCGAATTATGCAAGATCAAGTATTTGTATAATTGCAACAAACAGTTTGTTCCCCAGTTTAATCTAAGTTTGTCGCTTAGCAAAATAAGTTACATTAAATTTTTATATTATATTTAGGTATTTAACAAAATATAATTAAATTTGTACGCATTTAAATTTTACTTTTTAAGGGAATTTTCATGCACCCGATATAGCAACGTTTCTTTATTAACAACATTTTTGTGACGAATGTCGTTAAATCCAGGCTCTACTGTATTTATCTCCCATTTAAAGATTTTTTTCCTAAGCCTGCTATTTATTCTGTCCAAGACACATAATTAAATATATATATATGGTCATGTTATGTATTAAGTCCAAAAGAAAATAAATAAATTGAAGGGTTTAAGGTAATATTGTGATAAGCCACATTTTTTAAACGATATTTTTATATTAAATTGCTCTTTAGTATTGTTTCAAGATAAGAATTTCGCATGTTTCCAGAATTTCCACAACATAACACGGTACACTGAAGCATTTCTTTCTTTACCTGAGAATAGTGGTGTTTTCTATTAAAAAAAATTTAAAAAAACGCTCTACTAATCAATTAAAAAATGTGGCTATCATTTTATTGCATAAAAATTCAAATGTAATTTTAAAGTGATATACTTACTATCCGACGAAGCAAGACAGATTAAAATAATCAAATAAAAAATTCCAGAAATCAAAGTTAGCATGATTGAGATCCTATATATATCTATAAAAAGAAAATTTATTTTTAGTAACATGAATTCTATATTCGACACATCAATATTTTTCAATGTTACATACCCCAGCTGGAGATGTAATGGACTCCTATATCAGAGGGATTAGGCATGAATTGAGTTATTCAGTGTGCGAACGTTGATTTATTTAACTCCTTTAGAAAGAAAAGTTATGAAGCAAAAAAAGTTATGAAGTGGAATTTTTTTAAAATTTGATTTATTATTTATTTGTTCATTTTGTTAAAGTGTATATAAGGTGTGGAGATTCATACAATGCAATTAAATACAAAATAATAAGGACAAGGGATAAGAGATATTATTTTTGAATGTTCTAGTAAATTTTTAGGAGGAGAAGGGGAATTTTCGAGAATTTGGCATGATTGATTACATTGGGACAATAGCACTTGGCAATGAAAAATAGGAACCTTTAAAATATTTCTATCGCATTCACTTCACCAAAGAGAATTTCAGCATTTAACAACAGCAAAACAGCATTTAATAACAATGGAACTGATAAATTATCTTTATTAATTAGCATATTATTGCAATAAAAATATTGCCACTTTCGTCATATTAAAAAAAAACTACACAACCCTTTGATACAATTCAACTCAACATCAATGAGTAGAATTATTAAACATTCAAGTTCTGAATGACTCAACTCCAAAACCTTCAATACAACTCACTTCAATATCAAGGTGTGAAAAAAAAATACTCAGGGACTGAAAAACTGGAAATCCATAACAACCCCTAGACATGGAAATCTCTAACATGGAAATCCATAACAACCCCTAGACTGCAAAAAGATCTAGATCAAATTATGGTAAAAAGTACTAGAACCCTGAGTGCAGAATCCGCGTAAAATCCAGTTTTATCGGAAAATTTTATACCGCAATTTTTACAGCAATATTTATTTATTAAGAGTGATTCCGTGATTTTATAGTAATATTACTGTAAAAATTTCTTGATATCAGATTTTCTATTCCGTTAAATTTTGCAGTGAGATGTTCTGGCACCCTGAGCATTTTTTACCATAATTTGATCAGGGATTTTTTTGCTGTGAACTTACCTTATGATTACAGAAACTCCTTCGTTACAAATAAACGAATCGGGAATTTATAAGCAATCTAAGTAAACTAAACATCATACTGTAACATATCGTACACTGAGGAAAAAAAATTATGATCAAAATTACCATTATATTGGTAAATTTACCGTGTTTCTGGTTCTATAGGAACACCAAAGAGATCGATAATTTTTAATGAAGCGTTTTGGTATTGATTTTGGTAAAATTAACAATAAATATGATTTTATATTTCTTTAATAAAATCTGGTATATGGGATAATATTTAGTAATTTTAAATTTTATCACGACACTTTAGTATGGCATAAAAACCAATTATTTGTTTTATCAGTTGAATTGAATTTCAGTTTTGTATTTTTTACTAAATACGTGGTAGTGAGAACTATAATTCTAAAAACCAGAATTTCTGGTAAACCCTTACCACATGAAAAGAAAAACTACTAAATGACGGGTTAAAATACCGTATATTTTGGTTTTATTAATCAGGATTAAGTTTTTTTTTTTTTTTTTTTTTTTTTTTTTTTTNTTTTTTTTTTTTGGAAATGTCATCACAATATAATAAGGTAATTATACCAGAATTTGCTTTGTTTCTCCGTTTAATATATGTGTATGATAAATGATAAATCTAAAAAAAACTTCAAAATGATCATTTTGCGGGATTTGATACGAAGTTATTAACATTTAACATGATTTACAAATTACACTGCTACTTCTCTTATGAAAAGTTTTATAGATTTTCGTAAATATTTTTAAACAAGTAATTAAATCAAAACTGGTTTCGAAAGAAATTTAACAGACTTGTTGATTTAAAGATACAAAATACGAGTGCAAATAAAAATTCATTATTATTTTAATATATAATAAATTGGATTTTTTAAATAAAAAAATTATGAAATCTGTGAATCCACGCATTCACTTTAAACTTATATTAGACACAAAGCTTGTTTAGTGATTATTTACAATTATTTTGTTATTTAATTAAAAGATAATAAATTTGGTTTAATTATTCGTTATATTGATCTGCAAATATTTCACGTAGATATAAGAAATTTTAGGAACTTTGCCTCATTTTGATCAAAGATATGACATTTTTAAAATTTGTATTTCTTGAAAAATATTTGACGAAGTTCCTTGAAAACTTGATGATTTTCGCCTAAATATCAATTATCCGGCGTATTCATATGTCAATATGCTGGATAATTGAACTAAATTTAGGTTAATAAATTAATTAAAAAATTAAAAGTAAAGTCTCCATTTCAAATGAATGCTTGCATTAATATATTTTGAAAATTTTATGTTATAGTTCACTGTTTATGGATAGTGAACTTTTATACAAATTGCACTATTTTGTGAATGTATGAATTTAAAAAATTATAAAAATTTAAAATTTTTAACCTTAAAGTTTCCTTGATGACAAAATTTAGCCTCGTTTAGTAAAACTTATTACCTGCCTTTAAAGTTAAATATGAATTGTCTCTATGACGATATATACTCGAAAATATGTTAGTAAATTTGTAATTGACACATTGACACTGAATTCAACGCCGTTTTATACATTTTATGATATCTGTGTGATTGTATTTAAACAGATGGAAAGCACGACTTAATTTAACTTTGTTTGAAAAATAATCAATTAATTAAACAATTGAATCTCCACTTGTAATAAAAGAAAGACTCATAAATAAATGGTTCAAAGACCTAGGTATATACTTTAGTAATAATCCTTATGATTTTAATTTACCACGTGTGCAATATTAGACAAAGTTCTTTCTCTCTGCAAACTTCGATTTTAGCAGCAAAATTAACCCACCTCTAGTTATTGCACGGTTTGCTTCTTGACTCAATGCAAAATCTTTTTAACCTTAAAGTTTAATTGTTAACAAAAATTTATCCTCGTGTAGCGAATTAAACTTATTACTTGCCTTGGAAGTTAAAGTTGGAAGTTGCGTCCCTCGAAAATATGTTAGTAAATTTATATGTGATGCATTGACGTCGAATTCAACGGCGTTTTATACACTGTATGATACTGATGTGATTCATATTTTCATTTCCTAAGGCTATTCAACTTCATTTTAAACAAATACATTTGTATTTAAACAGATGGAAAGACTCAACTTAATTTAATTTTGTCTGAAAACTAATCAACTAACTTCAATTGAATTTCCACTTGTAATAAAAGAAAGACTCATAAACAAAAAAATAGGTCAAAGACCTAGGTTTATATTTTAGTGACATTCCTTACGATTTGAATCTATCTCAGTGCAAAATTAGACAAAGCTTTTTCTTTCTGTAAATATTGATTCTAGCAGTAACATTAACCCACCTCTAGTTATGGCACGTTTTGCTTTTTGACTCAGTACAAAATCTTTTTAACCTTAAAGTTTAATTGTTAACAAAAATTTATCCTCGTGTAGCGAATTAAACTTATTACTTGCCTTGGAAGTTAAAGATGAATTGCGTCCCCGACGTTCTGTATTCGAAAAAATGTTAGTAAATTTGTATGTGACGCATTGACGTCGAATTCAACGACGTTTTATACACTGTATGATACTGATGTGATTCATATTTTCATTTCCTAAGGCTATTCAACTTCATTTTAAACAAACACATTTGTGTTTAAACAGTTGGAAAGACTCAACTTAATTTAATTTTGTCTGAAAAATAATCAACTAACTTCAATTGAATCTCCACTTGTAATAAAGGAAAGACTCATAAACAAATAAATAGCTCAAAGACCTAGGTTTATATTTTAGTGACATTCCTTACGATTTGAATCTATCTCAGTGCAATATTAGACAAAGCTTTTTCTCTCTGTAAATGTTGATTCTAGCAGTAACATTAGCCCACCTCTAGTTATTGCACGTTTCGTTTCGTGACTCAATACAAACAGCTGTGCATCTTAAAACCTCTTTTCATCTGTCATTCGCCTCGAAAGGTAGATCAAAAAGTGTGATTTATAACAACCTCGATAAGTTTATGAAACGGCTTAAGGGATAGATTATTAATGTAGACCACAATTCTTATCAAATAGTCTAATATCGGAATAAAGAATAGATGTAACAATTTCTTGCTGAATGAAAGCTTTTATAGTGTTGTATCATAAAACGCTCCATTATTAGTGCTTTTTGAATAAAAATCCTTGTGTTATTATGTTTATATTTTTTTTCACGTAGGAATGGCGTTTGGAATCTGAAAAATTTTAATTTGCATGTTAATTTGTAATTATTAAATTTTAATTTGATGTTCGGTGAATTGTTCTTAATATTTTATAATCTGCATTACAGTGTCGGGTATTCTAAAAATTTAACACTAGAAAGACTGAAACTTAGTATATACTTAGTATTGCCCAAAAACAGTCAAAATAACTGCATTGTGAAAGAATAACTAATGTGCAAAGAAATTCGTTTAATCAGTTTTTAATATTTTTTATATTATATACAGTTATATAACAAGTTATTAGTAAATATTAATAATAAAAATTTTTATTTCACTTGGAAAGAAAATATTAATTTATGCATTATTATTTGTGCATATTTTGCACATGAAAAAGCAGTTAAAAAGCAGTCAGAATAACTTCATTTAGGCAACCTAGTCATAAATAAATTCAGTATGGGTAGTATTTTTAGGATGTAAGTATTATAGTAGTTTTTTTTTTTTTTTTTTTTTTTTTTTTTTTTTTTTAATAAAAATGGAAAGTTTCCTTAAGCGAACACAGTAAGAATGGTTATTTTTGGGATCAGTAAATAGTATGACAATCAAAAATTTCTTGAAATGAATACTACATGACTAGTATTAATAGTATGGCAATTAAAAGTTTCTTTAAATGAATACCGTATGACTGGTATTTTTTGGGATAAGTATACTACAGTATAACTTTTTTTTTTAAACTACAAAAGAAAAATTAATAAATATAGTATGAATAGTATGTTTAAGAACAGTAAGCATTAGAATTCTTTTTATTAAAACTGAATGTTTCGTTAAACGAACACCATTGAATGATATATGAGATCTGTATATATTAGAATTCATTTTATAAAACTGAAAAAAAATCTTGAAATGAATTTAGTAGGAAATACATTTTTTGGGGGTCTGTAAACTTGTATTAACAAAACAAAAGAAGAAAAACTCTTTAGCCTATTCAATAGCGATTTATTTTAATGCCTAACAAAATGGAGACAGTTAAACTAAATATTGAGAGTGAGTTTTTGGTTAAAAGTGAATCTAAATATAATTAGAGGATTAGTTACCAAATATAACCTGGTATCTGTACTAAATGCATTTATTTACTTGATGCAATAGTTCTCAAAGCGTTATCTAATTCTGAAATAGAGTGACAGAAAATATTTTTTGCCACCACTTTTTATTTATTTGAAATAAATGCACGACGAGTTTCCCGCGTCAAGCGAACGGATTGAGTTAAATAAATGTGTTATGAATCGCCTTTTTTTGGATCTGCAATTATTAGTATTATAATATTTTTTAAAAAAATACTCCTTAAATAAATGCATGAATAAATTTAAGGTAAATATTGAATGTACCTAAAATAAATGTAGTTCTTTTTTAAAAAATATTATCTCTTTGAAATATTTATATCATGAAAAGCATACGGCAAAGTTTCTTGAAAACTTGACTTCAGTTTAAAACTTTCGTAAAATATGCCGAATATTTATGATAATTATAGATCATTAAATAGTTATAATAATTTTCAAATACTAAATCTAATAATTGAAGATTATCATTAAAATTGATTTTGTATATAATATATATCTTGAGAGGACTTGAAGATTAATGAAATTTATAATTTTTCATGTTAAAAATTAAAAACTTCATTTTTTATTATTTTTGAATGTAAAAATTATAAAACTCGATGATATAAANTTAATAAAAAAAAAAGAAATAATAAAAAAAGCGTAAAAGTTAAGAAATATTTTATATGTTAATTTTTAATTATTAAATTTTATTTTAATGTTCAGGGAATTGTTCGTAATATTTTATTATCTCTATTGCAGTAATGATAAAATTAATTTAGTTTGGATAAAATTAATGCATTCTCTCTTTTTAGGGAGTGTCGGGTATTCTAAAAAATTAAATAAGTTCAGTATGGACAGTGTTTTTAGGATGTAAGTATTATAGTAGTTTTTTTGTATGAAAATGGAAAGTTTCTTTAAGCGAACACAGTATGAATGGTTATTTTTGGGATCAGTAAATAGTATGACTATCAAAGATAGCTTGAAATGAATACTACATAACTAATAGTATGGCAATTAAAATTTTCTTTAAATGAATACCGTATGACTGGTATTTTTTGGGATAAGTATACATTGTAACTGGTTTTATAAAATTAAAAAAGAAAAATTTATAAATTCTGTATGAATAGTATGTTTGGGAACAGTAAGCATTAGAATTCATTTTATTAAAACTGAATGTTTCGTTACACGAACACCATTGAATGATGTATGAGATCTGTATATATTAGAATTCATTTTGTAAAATTGAAAAAAAAATCTTTAAGTGAATTTAGTAGAAAATATATTTTTGGGGGGTCTGTAAATTTGCATTAACGAAACAAAAGAAGAAAAACTCTTTAACCTATTCAATACCGATTTATTTTAATGCCTAACAAAATGGAAACAGTTAAACTAAATATTGAGAGTGAGTTTTTGATTAAAAGTGATTCGAGATGTATTTAGAGGACTAGTTACCAAATATAACCTGATATCTATACGAAATGCATTTATTTACATGATGTAATAGTTCTCAATGCGTTATCTAATTCTAAAATAGAGTGACAGAAAATATTTTCTGCCACCACTTTTTATTTATTTGAAATAAATACACGACGAGTTTCACGCGTCAAACGAACGGATTGAGTTAAATAAATGTGTTATGAATCGCCTTTTTTGGGATCTGCAATTATTAGTATTATAATATTTTTAAAAAAAATACTCCTTAAATAAATGCATGAATAAATTTGAGGTAAATATTGAATGTACCTAAAATAAATGTAGTTCTTTTTTAAAAAATATTATCTCTTTGAAATATTTATATCATGAAAAGCATACGGCAAAGTTTCTTGAAAACTTGACTTCAGTTTAAAACTTTCGTAAAATATGCCGAATATTTATGATAATTATAGATCATTAAATAGTTATAATAATTTTCAAATACTAAATCTAATAATTGAAGATTATCATTAAAATTGATTTTGTATATAATATATATCTTGAGAGGACTTGAAGATTAATGAAATTTATAATTTTTCATGTTAAAAATTAAAAACTTCATTTTTTATTATTTTTGAATGTAAAAATTAAAAAACTCGATGATTATAAAAATTTATGAATTACATGATTGAGAATTTTGGAAAAAATATTACGAATAAGAGGGAAAACTTATATAATAAGAGAGTATTCATAATGTGCCTTAACTAAATTTTTTTAAACAATTTCACTTTAGTTAAATAAATACTTTGTATTTAGCAAATATTTAATGAATAATATTGTACAAAAACATTTTCTTAATAAAAAAATAGCATAATTTGATAAATTTTCGACATTTTAAAAATTTACTCCGTTTTCGAAAATAATTTTTCTAAATAAAGCTAAAGATTAGGTAAGATTATTTAGTAGTTTTCCAGTGTATTTTATGACTTCAAATACTAATTTCAAAATTAATATTCCCCTATAATCTTTATTACGAAATATTTAGAAAAGGAGAACAAAAAAAATTGAAAGCAAAGGTAAACAACAAAAGAACGAAGTAAAAAAATAATTTCTTGCACTTTTTAAAGCCTTCCAAGCATCATTTTTTAAAAATTTTTTAAATAAATTAAATGAAAATTAAAATTTCTTAATCAAGGTCAATGAAATAAGTTTTTTTTAAAAATTGATATGATATTTTCAGTATATTATCCTTTTTCACATCATAATTTTTTTCATTCATTTACATAAAACGAAAAATACCTACTTAGAACTAAGCATTTGAAAGCTCAGTTGAATATCTAATATTTCGTTTAGATTTACTTATCAATTTTACAGCACGTATATCATTGACGACGTTCCCGTTGAATATAGTATATTTTCTTCTGCTACACTTAGTAATTTTAAAGTATGTGTAGTTGTGTTGTAGTTCCCTTAAATGTGCGTTTTTTTATGTTTAAAATTAAAAAAAATTTTAACGAAATGGTGGTAAGTGAACAAAAAATGCCTAAATTTCAGGATTTATGGTTTATTCTACGAATTTTCAAAGTGTTCTAACGCTTTCAAAGCGTTAACATGGTTTCAAAGTTGTGTATATTAAAAAAACGTCATTTAAATCGTTTGCGCGAGGAAAAGCACTGTAAAAAGCATTTTTCAATTTCATCAATTTATATTTTAATAAATGTGGTGACTTTTTCCCTATAAAATAATAATTCAGATTATTCCTTTAAGAAAGTGTTTTAAGCAAATAAAAACTCTTTAGGTTTAATTGCTAAAACATCCTAAATATTATTTAAATGTCTCAAAGTATATATTTTTCGCAATTGTAATAAAATAAATTAAATTTATAGTATTTCAGAATAATTAATGCTGTTTAGTTTTTTGCGCTTTATGTTGTATTGATAAAAATATTTTATTTTCATGAAATTTCTCTCTCTCTATTTGGTATTAGTTTTTTTATTTATTTGCAACCATTTTATTTTATTTATAAAATTTTCATTCTAGGTAAATTCATAAAAATTGTTGCTCAGAATATTAATAAACTTGGGATTTTCTGTACTTAGAGTTGTTAGTTGCTATTTATGAAGAAAAATTTTCAGGAAATCAGTATATTTAAAAACAAAACACTTTTTCTAAAGAGAAGCAGAATTATTTTTAGTTGATGATTTAGTTTCTCTTCTACGCCATGACGTTAATCAATTTCTTTTCAACAGAAGGCAGGAAAAACAATCGTACACATTTTTCAAGGCAATGAACTACGGAATAAAAGTGTAATTGAATTTTTTTTTTCTGAAAGAAATAAAAATTTTGTAGTATAGAGATAGAGTTGTTTTTCTTTTTTTTATTTTATGAAATGAATGGTTGTAAGTTGCGGTTAGAGATTTTCATTTTAAAATAATTAGTTTTACAAAAACAATTTAAATTGTTTTCCATTTTCTGACAACAATACGAATTCACAAGGATAGCTTTCCAGTTTTTTTTATCCATGTTTTCTTTCCTTCTTAGATTTGTTTTAGTCATTTAAATGGAAAAAGGTTTCCTCTAGAGCTGCAATAATTTTCGATTATTTGATTTTTTTACGAACAAAAGATTCTTATAAAAATTCTACACTGTATGCAATGCTTTCCGCTAATTTTCGCGAAGACGCACGAGGCACTTTTAATTATTTTATTTCTTACTATCATTATTTATAATTTTAATTCCAGTTGATAATGGGTATCGAAATAGTTATTTTAATTAATGAATTTTCTTTAAAATATTTAGAAACTTATACTCATGGCTTGGATTCACAGTTGGAATTGGCTACTTAATGTCTCTGAAGCAGAACTGATTTAATTTGGTCTTGCGAACTAAAGTGAACTAAATCTTAAGGAAAAGAAATGCAGAAAAAATTTATTTAAACGAAAAAAATCGATCTAACATTAATTCTGTTTAATTTTTATGATTATTATTATTTCTGTTTTTTTTTTTTTCTCCTGAAGAGTTAGCGTTAACACTACGGGTCTTTTTACTAAAAATTTGTAAGAGAGGGATGAACTTTGACGCAATTTCCGAAAATATCGTTGGCTTTGCCTACATTCGATGATTTTGTTATGGAAACATATTTTGAAATGCAAAATTATTTCAGGTAGAATTTTTAATTTCTTAAGTCTCAAAATGTTTTAAATTTTATTTACTTACATTCTTAATTTAATTTACCCGGTGCTTAGTTCAGTTTTTTAAAAATTAATTTCTACATTCGGTGATTTTGTTATGGAAACATATTTTGAAATGCAAAATTATTTCAGGTAGAATTTTTAATTTCTTAAGTCTCAAAATGTTTTAAATTTTATTTACTTACATTCTTAATTCAATTTACCCGGTGCTTAGTTCAGTTTTTTTTAAATTAATTTTTTTAAATTTTTTTTTATTTTAATAAGTTATTTATTCCATTAAGACTAAAATAATTTAAATCAAGAATATTTTTTCTTTTAATTTTACTGTTAGAGAACTTTTCTTTTTAGTTAATAAATTTCAAAATAATAACGTTTCAATTAAGTAATTTAAAACAATTTCTTTTAGTATGGTGGCTATTAGTAATGCATCAAATGTTTATCATGTATTTAGACAATCTAGACTTCTAAAACTAACGGAAATATAAAGTGCAACATTTGAATACAAATATTTTAACACACGCTCTGCAAATAAATTTTAAAATTTTTCTTTGATGTCGCAGATCAGTAGGGGAGAGTGGGGTCAATTGTAACAGGGTACGATTGTAACAGAGCAAAAATTTCGAGTGTCGGGTTCTAGATTTGGTTCCTAGGTGGTGCACAAGGTGTATTTAATAAATCTANTATAAAAATTCTACACTGTATGCAATGCTTTCCGCTAATTTTCGCGAAGACGCACGAGGCACTTTTAATTATTTTATTTCTTACTATCATTATTTATAATTTTAATTCCAATTGATAATGGGTATCGAAATAGTTATTTTAATTAATGAATTTTCTTTAAAATATTTGGAAACTTATACTCATGGCTTGGATTCACAGTTGGAAAAAATTTTCCACTGGCTACTTAAGATCTCAGAAGCAGAACTGATTTAATTTGGTCCTGCGAACAAAAGTGAACTAAATTTTAAGGAAACGAAACGCAGAAAAAATTAATTTAAACGAAAAAAATCGATCTAACATTAATCCTGCTTAATTTTTATGATTATTATTATTTATGTTTTTTTTTTCTCCTGAAGAGCTAGCTTTAACACAGCTGGTCTTTTGACCAAAAATTTGTAAGAGAGGGATGAACTTAGACACTATTTCCGAAAATATCGTCGGCTTCACCTACATACGATGATTTTGTTTTGGAAACATATTTTGAAATGCAAAATTATTTCAGGTAGAATTTTTAATTTCTAAAGTCTCAAAATGTTTTAAATTTTATTTACTTACACTCTTAATTTAATTCACCCAGTGTTTAGTTCAGATTTTTTCTTAAATAATTTTTTTTAATTTTTTTTATTTTAATAAGTTATTTATTCCAAAAAGACTAAAATAATTTAAATCAAGAATATTTTTCCTTTTCATTTTACTGATAAAGAACTTTTCGTTTCAATTAATAAATTTCTAAATAATAACGTTTCAATTTAGTAATTTAAAGCAATTCCTTTTAGTATGGTATCTATTAGTAATTCATCATGTATTTAGACAATCTAAAGGACCTATAAAGTGCAACATTTGAATACAAATATTTTAACAGATAAATTTTAAAATTTTTCTTTGATGTCGCAAATCAGTGCAGAGTTCTCTGCAACTGGGCATAGGATATTTAAGAATATATTTTAATCCATGTTGCATCTATTTTCTTTTCTTTTTATCCCGCTGAGCAGGTAATAGAAAACAAAACAAAATCAGTTAACCATTTGCTTTTTTTCTTCTTATTTTTAGAAGTTCTTTTGTAATGAAAAAAATACATATATAGTTTTTTTTTAAAAAAAGAATCTTTAAGTTAAAACAGTAAATATTTTATTCAAATTAGAGTTAGAAACAAAATTTGTCAATTTTATTTCTATACTTTCAAATAATCAACTAAGTTGACGTATCAATAACAAACCCAATGTTTGGATAATAAATTTTTAGATACTGAAAACATAAGTGACGAAATAAAAATAAATAGCCTATATCTTACGCTTACTCTGAAAGCGTCAAGCTATTGAAATAACTTTTATACTTTAATTAACTTTTGCTTTATTATTAGTAAATTTATTTACTGGTTTATATTTAAACCTAATAGACGAAATGTTTAATTTTTACAACAGCAACAATAAGCAACACTTTTAATTGAGTCTGAAAATATCTTAATTATAAGAAAATATTTAAATATCTTATAGAAACAAATATTAAAATACCTTATTTGTAAGCAAATAATTTAAACCATTTGATAATTTTTTTACCAGAATTCAGTTTTCAAAATTATTGCTCCTATAAAACCATATTTTATAGTTAATTTTACCAAAATCATTACCAAAGTGCTTTGGAAAAAATTACCGAAAATTACCGTGTTCCCATAGAGCCAAAAACACTGTAAATTTTACCATATTCTGGGTAATTTTGACTATACTTTTTTTAAAAATATAATATATTATCTAATTTATTTTCGTCAAGATCCAAATTAATTTTAGAAATTCGATGAAAAATCAGACCAAGCAAACAATTTTAATTCAATTTGCTAAAAAGTAAATAGTTTAATTTTTGTAATTTTCGTTTAGAGTTACAATAAATGCTCAAAAAATCAAAAGTATCCCCAATATACATTACATTAGTTATCAATTGTTTCACTACAATGAGCTTCAAATCCGATGAATAGTTCAAAACTTGTTAAAAAATTTAATTAAATAAAAAATTCATAATTTCATACTCAATGAATGTTTCGTCTCTCCTGTTTCTATTATGCTCCTCTGTAGTAGAAAAATCAACGTAAACGACAAAAAATTCAAAATCAAGAGTTTTATAAATTTGGTATCTTTGTAAGATAAACTATATATTGCATAAAATTTTTTTAATTAGTTTTCTGAAATTCTATTCTAGCGTTCATAGCATTAACAATGAAAACAAAATAGTGGTCAAGCACACTTTTCTCAATATCTATCGTGAAGCAGATACGTTGTTTTTTCAATTGTGCGGCTGTATAAGTATCTTGTGCGAAGTATTTTTCTGAGGAGGTACATTAGAGCCAAAGTATATGTACGTGAGGTCCTATGCTATTTGTACTATACTTCATACTATACTATTTGATTTACGGTAGCTATATACAAAAGACATATCAAGCCATATGCAGCAAAATTAGGTCATGCATAACTTAATTTTTGCACATAGTAATAACAAAAAGAACACTTTACAAGTTTCAAAAGCTCCTTTGCACACATTAAAAAAGAAATTTAAAATTGAAAAAATAAGATTGAAACAAACAAAACAGATATCATTAGTAGATTAAGTTTGAAAATATGTTATTTTTTTATTTTTAGCAGTATACTATAATTTAAATTTATATAGTATTTTAAAACTTTTTCATTTTTATTTTCAAACATTATACGTTTAAGCACGAAGTTACGTTATGCAGTAAAGTAAAGCATTTGTAAAGAACATTTATATAATTTAATAAAAAATTTTAACATTCCTTATAAAAAATTTGTTATGTGTCATTGATTGTATAATTATTTTAAACATTTATTGTATTGTAGTCAACTGTATTATCAAGTAAACATTATACATTTTATCATTAAAAGTAAACTTTTGTCGAGTAATCATTTCAAATAAATTTTCAAAGAAAATTTATTTTATTATTATTGCTATACTTGTGGACTAAAGTACCTTTCAGAAAATAAACTGGTTCAATGTATCTCCCAATTCTGACTCCAACAAAGTAAATAAACATCATTTATTGTTTTATTTAATTGATATTTTAGATTTCTTTTTAAAACTATCAATTTTAAAATTACTTATCGATTCATTCAATATCAAACTTTGTTCACGTTTTGAAAAAAAAACTTGCTGTTAATATGGAATTTATTTATTTATTTGTTATTTAGTTTTATTTTATTTTATTTAATTATTAATTATTACTTTATTTTATTTACGACTTATTTTATTTATTACTTTATTCTACCAATTTCTTCGTCTTTTTATTGAATGTTCAGATACTCAATTCAGCATTAATTTTAGTAGTCTTAAAAAGAGCAGAGAATTCATTAAAATAAAGTAAGTAAATGAGGAAATAAACTTGACTAATTGTTACATGTTACTAGTTACATGACTTTAATGACGCAACTTCTGCTGTAAGAACATTATTTTTACTATTTTAATATTTTCTCATAATTAACAAAATTATAAAAAAAAAAAGTTCCATGTAATTTAATAGAAAGTACATCACTTGCAAAATAATAATTCATTGACTACTTTGTCAATTAAACATTTGTTTCGTATTCTATTTCTTTACATCGGTAAACAAAGATTGTGCTATGAAAATTTTTTTAAATATCGCTAAGATTTCTGTAGTTTTATAAAAAATAGAATAGCTTTTAAAAGTAAAATCAAATTAAATTAAAATCTGTTACCTAACAAGAAAACGCAATCAGCATGTAGTCAAAAACGCAACCCTGTGCTGTCAATCGAAACCACGTGCAAGTCGTGTGGATGAGATGTCAAAAATAAGCTTCTTTTACTTCTCAACTCAAAACTAAAACTGAGAATATTGTAATCTCGCAGGTGCCGGCTTGCTAAATGTTGAACCAATCAGGAAGAAGCTCGAGTATGGGGAAAACTTTCTCTGCGTCTTCATTTGGAATGTTTCGGGTTCTTTTTTATTTCTTTGATTTGATATCTTCTGGATGAACTCTCCAATTACAGATAACGAGAAATCAAATTGTGATAGTATGGCTACATGCAGAGTGGAAAGGAAACCCATGTTGCGGAAAGGCATGTGGCTGTTGACGCCTCATGTCAAACTCATTTCTCGTCATTCGAAAGCATAAATATTTCAAAAAGATAAGCAACTCACAATTTATTTAGTGTTATTTTTGAATAAGTTTCGATAGATTCTTTAGAAATTATAGTAGATCTCTAGTTTCGATGGATCGTTCAATTCAGTTAATTGACCCTTTGAGAAAAAAGGAAATTAATTCATTTGAAAAATAATATAACTTCTGGAGAGAAAAAAATTTAAGAGTTAGCAAATATAGAAGTAAAACTAGTAGCTCCATCGTTTTTAAAAGTTTTCCTAACAATGAAAAAAGGGGAAAAAAATCTTTACTGCAAGCTTTTCAATTTGTTTTCGGTTTTCATGGAAATGACAGGGTCCTGATTAATTTAGAAAAAAAAAATTAAACCATTTTCAGAATAATTTTTTTTTTATTTCAAAAAATAAAATATATATAGGGGAGAGTCGGGTAGCCCCGCTCACTTAAGGAGTATTGCTTATATTTCTGTATAATACTGAGTAACAATCAACATTTTTGTATGTTTCTATTGTTTTATCATCTAATTAAATAATGCAAAAAGAATAAACCAAAAAAAGAATAGTTAAACTTAAAAAAATAGAAATTTAAAAAAACATGTTTTTCAGCTCTTTTCAAAATGTGTCGGGTAGCCCCGCCCAGTTACAAAAATTATGTTTTTTGACTGTTTTTTCAGGTGTAAATGAAAATGACCAATGTATTGACAATAGATAAACCTCATTTATCATTTTTATCACAAAATTATTTTATTTATTACATATTTATATACTTTTAGTGAATTCTATCATTTAATAACAATCATTTAATAACAACAATATTTGTTGTTAAAAATGCATATAACATTCAAATTTGAAGCAATAAAATAATAATCTTTGCAACCGTACATTTATCGACGAAATAAAATTGGGCGGTGATACCCGACATTCATGTGAGCGGGGCTACCCGAAATCCAATTTTTTTGTAAATTTGTAATTACTCGAACAATTTTTCACATATAAACTTCTTTCTTTGTGCAAATTAAACTTAAGACTACATACTTTAATGCTGTATGTATAGAAAAAATTATTTTTTTAGTATTAAAATGAAGTTTAATCGAAACATTCAACCAATTTTTCTTAATTTCATGACTACTGTATTCAACATATTTTCAAAACTATTGTTTACCATGTTAACAGCTGCATAAATACTTGAAACTTTGAAAATAATCTTTTTTTAATATAACAATTAATGTCCGATGGCCCATTGATTTGAAAAAATATTCTATACATATGAAATTGACAATGGGTGGGGGTACCCGCTGGGCGGGGCTACCCGACTCTCCCCTATATTTGGGTCAGTTTCAAAATATAAGTTGTTCTCAAGAAACAAAGTCCCAGACCCCCATCTTGAAATAAATTCTGATGAATTTGAAACAGTGAGGACAGTTTACCTTACTTAGGATCAATTATTACCATTGACAACAGAATTATTCCTGAAATAAAAAAAACCTACTCTGTCTGGCGAATAGGGCTGTCTATGGGCTGAGAAGATTTATTAAATCTAGGTTTCTTTCTAGAAAAACTAAGTTCTTAATCTGCAAAACTCTTGTCCGCCAGTTTTGACATACCCTTCTGAAGCTTGGACAATGACAAAACTGGAGGAAATTGTATCGCAATATTTGAGAGAAAGATTTTGCGGGGTACACTTGGTGGTGTAAATGAAAACAATAACTGGAGAAGGAGATTTAACTTTGAACTGTACAAGATTTATAAACAACCTGATATTATTAAATACATAAAAATAAATAGAATGAATTGGATCGCCCACGTGATTCGAATGAGTGACGACAACACAATAAAAAAGATACTGCTTTTTAGACCCACTGGAAAAAGAAAGCGGGGAAGGCCGCGGTTGAGATGGGCTGACTCAGTGGAGTCTGATTTTCTCGCAATTAATGAAAAAAATTGGAGATCAAAGATAAATCGGAAGTCGTCATGGAGAAATCTTCAGAGGAAGGCATTGGCTCACATTGGGCTGTCTGGCCAACTATGATAATGATAATGATTGGGTCAGTTTCAAGAAAATCTTTATAAATTTTTTTCTTGTTTTTTTGTTTTTGAAAAACTGAAAACACCATTGGCACATGCCCTATTTTTTTGGTTAGATCGCATTTCTTAAAAATATTTTTATTAATGATATTGATGACAATAACTATTTTTGAAGCAATGTTGGTATTTAAATTTATTTTTTAAGGATATATTCCAAAAATTCAAATCGTAAATTAAATAATTTAGTAAAATGTTTCAAAAAATCGAATAATAATAATCAGTAGATTAATCTAATATAATCAGTTATTTAACAACCGGAATGACGTATTCCCTATGACAGGGGAGGCGAACCTCTATACACCAATGTGCCATTTTTTCTAAAAAATTGTTTAATGAAATCACAGACGTAGCGTCAAATAATTTTTACTTCATGGTTATTGGGAATATAATAATACTAAATACTATCAACTCAAAACTCTTTATTTACATTGAAAATAAAATACATTTTGCAATGTCTCAGTTATTCGCGTAATTCAACTTAGAGTAACATCAGTGGGACTTCTGTTAATGCAGATTAAATGGCAAATAACTTATATTAGGTTGTAAGATATTAGTTTATGCAGGACTGTTGATTTTTTGCCAGTTATTTATTGTTAGCTTGCTCTTTATGGTTATTAATTGCTTTTTTAGCATTAATTGTTAATTATTTTATTAATAATTGTTTATTATTTTGTTTGTTTTTTGTGAATTTTAATTTAATTGTTATATATGCTTCATAGTTTAATAACATTTGTATAATAACAATTCATAGTGCAATAACAATTGCGATCGGTGGCGTGCCCAAAATATCGCGTCGCGTGTTATTGGTTCGCCATCCCTGCCCTATGACATACGGAATTAATTTTATTAGAAACAAATTTCAGAATATGATAAGCAATTTTATTTTAATCTTTAATACGGAAAAGGCAAATGTGCATTAAATTCTCTATAAACTGGAAAACGCAATGTAATAACCCCGTTTTTTGCATATGACGTGATAATAAGATAAGTTAAATCTTTGATTTACGCTGATTCAATGTTGTTTTGTCTAAAAGAATTAAAAATATTATTTAACAGCATCATACAATTTAAAAAAGGTAGAGAATGAAAGCTCCGCTTTATTAGTTTTGGAGAAATGGCACTTAATAGTTTTTAGATTTTCTTCGGAGTTTTTTTCAAAACTTTTAAGTTCAAAGTATTGAGGTTAAAAATATTGAGGTTAATAAACTCAATTGTCTTCTCTGTTTTGTCTAATCTTATAGGTGTATTGCTGAGCAAAAAATTCGTAATTCTAAGGTAGCTTCCGGTATATCTTTCCATTCTAATTTGGCGAGGAACTTGTTTTCGGCATACTTCAAATAATATTGTCGGATACTATAGACGATACGTCATCGATCCGAAGTCGGATGAGGCGCTCATTTCCCCCCTTCTTATGCAGTTCAGAGTTTACACTTGATGTTATTAATCTTTATTAAATAATAATTATTTTATCAATATTTTGAATAATTATATCAGATAAAAATAAACTGCAACAAGAAAAGTTAAAATCTTCAAGAATAATAAAATACATTTCGCGATTTTTAATATTTTAGTGAACATTTTTACTGGATCTAGTTTAATCACTCTACCTAAACTGCACCAACTGATTCTAGATCTCTAAATGTATATTTCATCTGAATTTCAATTTTGATGAAGTTATAGTAAAAAATACGGCCTGTGCAGCGTTGGTAAATATTTTGCATTAAAACGAAAAGTTTGTTTTCAAAACATTTTAATTCAACACAAAATCGTTTGGCAATAAGAAAAAGAGAAGGATTCAATATCTCCATTTTTTCTTAAAATTAAAACCAATTAAATTTTTTTGGTTATTCTCGTTTGAACATCTTGAAGTGAGCTTCAAAAACTCCAAGTCAGGAAACTCACCCGATTATCATTGTGAATATTAAACAAAAATGATTAAAATCAGGATTAATATTTTTGTCTCTGTCCACACCCCTTTGATGTTCGGTTATAAAACTTTTACATGATTCGGTGAAATTGTTCTCATATTCAAACTTCAGATTATTATTACTCATATATATTTTTTAATTCGTCATTTTATCGTTAGCTTATATCTTTATACATTATTAAAATTTAATCCTTTACCTTTCTTTTCTCCTTGTCGCATAATTTAAGAAAGTTAAATACAGCTAAGTTTTGATATGTTTTTTGAAAATCGCTTGCTTTAAGATTATTCTTATTGATGAAAGACCTAAACAACTTTGGCAATGCTGAAGAACCATTAGTTAATTCTATCCTAATCCCTCTGATGTTTGAATTTCGTTTATGAAATTTGAACAGGATTTGGTATAATTGTTTACGTATTCAAACTTCGTGTAAGATTACTAAACTTATTATTATTTTTTTAATTTTAAATATTATTGTTAGCTTATAGCTTAGCGCATTTTTAAAATGTAATCGTCTGCTTTTCATGAGGCAGGACTTTTGTAGAATAGGAAAAGTTAATCAAAGCAAAAAAGTTTGAGATGTTTGCCAAACGTCGTTTGCTGTAAACTTACTTTTATTATTTAAAAATAAAAGCAATTTTGGCAACGCAAAAATAGATGACTAGTTAAGGAGTTTATTCTAATAATATAAGTTATATTTTCAGAGATAAATCACATGCAGAAATGGAACTGGTTGAAGGCCGCGACACGGAGCTTTTGGAGCCCACTCCAAACTCTTTCTTCTCTCAGAAAAACAAACTGCAAATTTTAAAGAGTAATAAAATACAATTCACGATTTTTAAAATCTTAGGAAACATTTTTACTGAATCTTGTTTGATAGTTCTGCTTGCATGCACCAATCAGATTCTAATTTCTTAACGCAAATTTCATATGATTTTTTATTTTAATGAAAAAAGTAAAATAAAATGCATAGCCAGTGCAGCGTTGAAAATTGTTTTGCATAAAAGTGAAAATTTGTTTAAATTTTTTTATTTTAATTCAAAATCATTTATTTATAACAAAAAGAGAAGAAGGAACTGTCTCAACTCTTCAGCCAACTTTAAAACTGATTGAACTTTTTTGGCTGCTTTCGAACGGCAAGTGTCAGATTATCTTGGAGCTTGCTCCAAAATTTCTTTATCAGGGAACTGACCCTTTGAAATTTGAAATTACACAACGATTTCAAGAAGTCTCTTGCAGCATTCCATGAGAATTTTTATCTATTCACAGATGCTATCAGGTTTATCGACGAGATCAAGGTGATTTTTAGAATATGCACCATAAAGCTGTTTTTCAAATGTTACGTATTCTATTTTTGTGATAATTAAAATATATAATAATGACACATTTGTGTAAAAGTAAAATAAACTTTATATTTCGCAGGATAACCTTAACGCTTCATTTAAAATGTTTTATAATGGCGAAATATTGAATGGTTTGAAAATGTTAAAGTTGACTGCTTTGTGAAAATTCTCTTAATAAGTTTATAATCTAGCTTATACCTTCATTATTAAAATATTGGGTTAAAAAATATTTAATTAACAGAAAAAATAATAAGAATATTGTCACTAACCTTTTTAATTATTTTACTTTACTGATCAAATATATTAATATGACAAAGATATATTAAAAATTATACATTAGATAGATTTATGTGTAACATAACATAATATATCTTACATTTTCATGAGAAATTGCATAAATTGTAAGCTTTTCATAAATAGTAATAAATCACATTGTACTAATACACTGATTTTATTGTGCAAGAAAAAAAACATATTTTTCTTTTTGCCAGCATAAAAGAAGTGAAGAGTTCTTCAATCATTTCTTTACTTTGCCGTAATAGGCATGACTTCTAGGATATCAAAATGAAGCTTGGTAGCTACATACGGATTAGATCGATGTCACGCTTTGTCACACGATGTCACACTCGATGTCACGTTTAAACTGACAATAAATATATATTTAATATAAACGTACAAAAACTCTCTTTAAATTTCTCACACACTAAAATCCCTACTTGTATTAAAAATAATATTGTTGGAAGATCAGGGAAAATTAAGAACAAATTAAAAGAGATACAATTCTTATAATTTGATTATTGTATTAATCTTTGGGTAAATATGCAGAATTATAAGTAGAAAAATAGTTCTTAAACATTTTTATTAAAGTTCATAGAAATGTATACGTAATTTGCAATAATTATTGGGTAAGAAAATTTTTTTCACATATAGCAAATTTCAAACAATTCGATTTTATTATACTATGTATATATTTTTCATATTAATTAAGTTCGATCACCCTTGATATGAAAGCAACCAAGCCACGTTATAGTTTATGAAAGTATATGTCTATCCCTGCGTGATTTTGTAAAGAATTATTTTTTTTTATGTTAGATACAGCAACATATTTGAAATATAATAATCAAGAGTAATTTGGGTAACTCAAATTTCAGCTTTTCAACATTTAGATTTAAATTTTTAAAGAAAAAAACAAGACTATCTAGTTAGTATCTACTCATAATACAAGTTTCTAATAATATATGTTAGCATTAATCTGATTAGATAAATAAAATTTTTATAAACATTATCTTGGTCATATTTTAAATTATTAATTATTATAAAAACTACAATTTATTATAAAAGTTATTAATTATTATAAAAACTATTATTTATTATAAAATTATTAATTATTTTAAAAACTAGTAATTATTATGAAAATTATCAATTATTATAAATATTATATAAATATTAAAAAAATATTTTTATAAAAAAATATTTTACAAATTTTTTAATTTTAAGCAGGTAATACTTTGTTTAACTCTGCCCTATTGACAGAAAGAATGTGACAATAAAACCTACATTCTAAATTTATTTTCTAGTAATTATGCGATGAAGACTGTTGAGTTAAGCGCCTTAAAGATTGAACTTCTGCTCATATTGGCCTCTATAATTAGAAATTAAATTGCTTAAACAATTAAATTGCTATATAATAACCAATTGTTTCTTTTGAAATTCAATGATAGTGACACAATTAAGAAAAAAATATGTTTATTGTTTAAATAAGGAAAACTATATTTTTCCTCAAATCATGTTTAGAAATAAAATATGCTAATTTTAATTACTATAATTTCTAATTATTAATAAACTTGACTAGTCAATAACAAACTTAACTTTTAGAGGTGGGAGAAATGGCTCTTAATAGTTTTTAGATTTTCTTCGGAGTTTTTTTCAAAACTTTTAAGTTCAAAGTATTGAGGTTAAAAATATTGAGGTTAATAAACTCAATTGTCTTCTCTGTTTTGTCTAATCTTATAGGTGTATTGCTGAGCAAAAAATTCGTAATTCTAAGGTAGCTTCCGGTATATCTTTCCATTCTAATTTGGCGAGGAACTTGTTTTCGGCATACTTCAAATAATATTGTCGGATACTATAGACGATACGTCATCGATCCGAAGTCGGATGAGGCGCTCATTTCCCCCCTTCTTATGCAGTTCAGAGTTTACACTTGATGTTATTAATCTTTATTAAATAATAATTATTTTATCAATATTTTGAATAATTATATCAGATAAAAATAAACTGCAACAAGAAAAGTTAAAATCTTCAAGAATAATAAAATACATTTCGCGATTTTTAATATTTTAGTGAACATTTTTACTGGATCTAGTTTAATCACTCTACCTAAACTGCACCAACTGATTCTCGATCTCTAAATGTATATTTCATCTGAATTTCAATTTTGATGAAGTTATAGTAAAAAATACGGCCTGTGCAGCTTTGGTAAATATTTTGCATTAAAACGAAAAGTTTGTTTTCAAAACATTTTAATTCAACACAAAATCGTTTGGCAATAAGAAAAAGAGAAGGATGGAATATCTCCATTTTTCTTAAAATTAAAACCAATTAAATTTTTTTGGCTATTCTCGTTTGAACATCTTGAAGTGAGCTCCAAAAACTCCAAGTCAGGAAACTCACCCGATTATCATTGTGAATATTAAACAAAAATGATTAAAATCAGAATTAATATTTTTGTCTCTGTCCACACCCCTTTGATGTTCGGTTATAAAACTTTTACATGATTCGGTGAAATTGCTCTCATATTCAAACTTCAGATTATTATTACTCATATATATATTTTTAATTCGTCATTTTATCTTTTGCTTATATCTTTATACATTATTAAAATTTAATCCTTTTCCTTTCTTTTCTTCTTGTCGCATAATTACTGTAGAATAAGAAAGTTAAATACAGCTAAGTTTTGATATGTTTTTTAAAAATCGCTTGCTTTAAGATTATTCTTNCATTCAAAACGCATGTTTTGGAGTTACCTCAATCGGACTGGAAAAAGTGCTTTGAAAATTGGTTCAAACGCATGCAAAAGTGTATTGATCATCATGGAGAATATTTTGAAAAACAATAAAACCAATTTCTTTCTTACATATTTGTTTTTTCATTATTAGGCCAGAAATATAAATAGTAACCCTCGTACAGCTGAATGAAGTGCCACAGTTGTCAGGTAAAGTTGTTTTTTTTTTCAGAACAAAAAATCCATGTTCCAAAACATATTATGCAACACACTAAACTGGTAGAAGGTTTAAAAATATGAATTTTAGTTCCCTAGTTTTAAATTTATACATAGCTCTTTTTTGTTATTTCTCAAAATTTTTGCCTTATTGTTTTATTGGAAAGGGTATTGCCCAGAAAAATTTTGAGAGTATATTTATTAGTATTGATTTTAATTTAATTTTATATGAGGAAACATTTTATTGATTGTCATGGAATGCAATTTTTTCATCCGTACAACGTTAAACATTGTAACTTTATGGATAAAAAGTGGTATTAAGTGTAATTCTGATTTCTATAGTTGGAGAAATGAAACCATATACAGCTTAAATGATTTTCAATATAATGATGGAATTTTCATGCACTATTTTGCATATTTTATGGTACGAGGCTTCCACTTATTATATCTCATTGAATTAAAGTTGATTAATATGAAATTTGACGGATATCATCGTCATCATATTTGACGCAACTACCCAGTGGGCATTCAGTTGAAACTTATTTCTCGACCTGCTGGTCAGACAGAACTAGTGATTCCCCTTAATCACTCTATAATCGGGCTCAACTGAATTGAGTCATTTTATAACACAAAATATGCTTTCTTAACATTTTAAGGACTCAAAATGAAAAAAAAAGTTGGAATGTATGTGTAAATGAAGATCATACCTATTCCTTAATTTTCCCATGAAATCTACTAAATGGAAGGTTCTTTAATTGTAACACTCATTCCAATTGTTTTAGCATTCCGTTTATTTTTGCTTTTTTCGACATTTTACTGTGCATCCAAAAAAAAAAAGATTCCTTCTAAAAAAAAGAATCTTTCTAAACCTTTCTCTGTCTGCTTTTTTTCAAATTCAAATAGGACATTATTAAATTAAAAAAACTAAAAATATTCCTTTTGTACATTCTTAGAAAAATCTGTTCAACGTTGAACCTTAATTTCAGTATATTGAACTCCTATATATATATAGATTACAAATTGTTGTTATGTTACTAATTTAATCATGTTACTAATTTACCATCACCACCACCATTCACCATCATGTCACTAATTTAATACTTATTTTTATATTCGACATTATACATTCAATCAAAAAATGAAAAAAAATTCTCTACGCATCATGTTATTATTTTTAAATTAATTTTTTTTTAATGTGACATTATACATTCGTGACTCAAATCTTGTAAACGACATGAAGTAATTTTAGAAGTCTCACAAATATTTATTTTAAGGATAAAACACGTTACGTGACTACCCAATATGCATCATTAACTTGTTTAATTTCTGTAGTTATTTAATGTAACTTAACGTGGCATTAATTTTTCTGTCATTTTTTTATAAATAACTTTTTTTAAAAAGAGAAAAGAAATAAAAGACAAAACTCAGTACGATTTCATGTTAGCAGGTCGTTGTTCTTCTTCATGAATACTCTAAGCGATTAAAGTGCTTTTTGCCAGTGGCTTGAAAGCAAAAGAATACATAGTGGTTAGACAGGATCATTTCTTAAATCAACATTTGGAAAGTTAATGATTAGGGTGGTTCTTTATCGTGTACATTTATGTTGAATCAAATGCGAAATCTATCATTAACTTAAATGATGTTCTCTTAAAAGGTAATAAACTGTTTCTACTTTTCATTCTTATTATCATTTGCCTCTTTAAAAAATATTTCTTTGATTGCTATTTTAGAATTATTGAAAAAATTAGAGAAAAGTTGATTGAAAAAATTTCTTTAAAAAAGTATAGTCAAAAAAATTATAAAATTTAAAAGCAATTTTTTGTGTTCGTTACGTATAAATCGAATCAATAGCAAATTTTTCAATAGTAATTTAATAAGGGAAAATATTAACAAACAAAAAAGTTCCAAGGCGCATTTTTTTAAAAAAGCGCCGTAATTCCTAAATATTGTGATTAATATTTAAATGAATAATTTGCATTAAAGTAAATAATATATATTAAAATAAGTGCATAAAACCAAAATAACTGAATTACATAACAAATACTAAAATAATTGTTCAAATTATAGTGTATATAATTATAGTGTTCAACAAATTATAGTGTTCAAATTATAGAGTTATAATAAATTCTTAGAGACATTCTCGCAAGTATTATCTATCTTTAAATGCTCCAGATACTATTTGTTGATACTGTTACTAGACATTCTTGGAAACAGTATGTAGGAGAGGAAAATTCTTCGCATTCTCTCACACAAGAAAGTGAATGCAGGACTCCTTGTTTTGGGTATTCGTCAACTCATCAGAAAAAACCACTATGTTTGACACTTTCAAACAGTTATAAAGGCAAAGGTGATGAAACCTACGCAAACCTCCACTATATTTTTGATAAACAAATACACAAGAGGACTTGGTTGGAGTGTTCCTATCATTCGACAACTAGGAGGGAAATACAGAAGGAGAAAGATAAGATAAACTAAGAAGGAAACTGATCTGTCCCTCCTGTTAAACAAAACATAACTTAGGTAACTCCCTCAACAGGAAGAGTCAACAAAAGGAGAAACAAAATTTCAACGGGCTTCCGATTATAATCCTGAAAATTGCTCAACAGTAATCTCTAAAAACGGAAAAAATATCTATACATTAAATGATTGCATAAATAATCTCCTAGCATGGATCATAATCTCATACTGGTAAAGTCTTGTTCACTGAGGAACAAAAGTGTGGTCTAAACTACCAGAATATGGTAAAATTTACCGTATATCTGGTTTCATGGGGAAACCAAAAAGCTTGGTTAATTTTAAACAAAGAGCATTTATAATTATTTCGGTAAAATTAACAATAAAATATAGTTGTATAATATACGAGATAAAATTTGTTAAATGAGGTAAAATTTGGTAGTTTTATCATGATACCTCAGAGAATAGCTTAAAAATCATCTATTCGGTTTAATTTACTTTTCAGTTTTGTATTTTTTATTAAATGTGTGGTAATAAGAACTATAATTCTGAAAACCAGAATTTCATATAAACCCTTACCACAATACCAAATTACCATGGAAAAATTACCAAATAAATGATTTAAATACCGTATATTTTGATTTTTAGTATCAGAAATGATTTTTTAGACAGAAATGTTATTACCATTCAGTACGGTAATTTTATCAGAATGTTTTTCTCCGTGTAGGAACATAAAACATAATCCAGTTGGGACTAATTCTTGCATTGGAATAAATACTAGCTTGAAGGAGCAAATACCGTATATTTTGATTTTTAGTATGAGAAATGATTTTTTAAACAGAAATGTTATAACCATTTAGTACGGTAATTTAGTCAGAATGTTTTTCTCCGTGTAGGAACATAAAACATAATCCTGTTGGGACTAATTCTTGCATTGGAATAAATACTAGCTTGAAGGAGCAAATACCATATATTTTGATTTTTAGTATCAGAAATGATTTTTTTAAACAGAAATGTTATTACCATTTAGTACGGTAATTTAATTAGAATGTTTTTCTCCGTGTAGAAGCATTAAACATAATCCAGTTGGGACTAATTCTTGCATTGGAATACATACTAGCTTGAAGGAACAAATACCATATATTTTGATTTTTATTATCAGAAATGATTTTTTAAACAGAAATGATTTTTTTTCTCATGTTAAAATAATTTTGCATGGACATTATCTAACAAAGACAAAATTTCGTACATAATCCAGGCAATCACATTCTAGAGAAATTTACAAACTTGTACAAAAGGACCGAAAAAGTGTTTTAATTAATTACTATCAATCAAAAACATGTGAAAATTAAATTTCTTAGTTAAAATTGAGCAACTGAATTCTTACAACTGACGTGAAACTAAAACCTATAAAATTTATGATAACCTTGCAAAATATTTTTCACCACTTTTAAATTTTTTCCAGAGTGTAGCCAACCTGTTATCTCACATGAACAAAATCTCATGATTGCATAATGTCGTGCTATCAGAATCTTAGGTGAACAGAATCACACGGGTGAATATTCTGAAAGTAATAAATTGGAACAGAGCAATATTATGCCAAACAGAAACTCTAGTCAATAAATTATTACAAATTATGGTACTATTTAATCATGCGATATTTTTCCGTGATTATTATGAAAAATATGTTTAATAAAAGTTCTGCACCAAAGAGTTAACAAGCATTAAAAAAACATGACAAATCATTCATGAACACGAAAAGTTATTTGCAAGGAGTACAAATCAAAAACTTTCCTACAAATAAAATAAAATGACAAGGCCTTCAAATCTTAAAATAACACGTTAACTTTAATTTTTTGAAAGCAAAAAAAATAAATAAAGAAAATAAAAAATTATTGCGTACAATATTTCGTAACTCATCAAAATAGAAAGAACAAAATTGAGAACAAAATGATATATAATTTGTAGAAATGTATTTTCCCTCTTTTACATACCGTAACAAACGAAACTTCGTTCCATAATCAGATCATTTTATCGAAAATACATGCAGATTGAAAATTTCCTATTATTATTCTAAAAATATTATCTATTATATACGGGAAACACTAATTAAAATTTCAACAAACAATTACTTGATGTATCTACCTTTCATCGCAACATAAAAATAAGTCAAACATTTTTCTTAAAGAAATGTATTAAAAAGCAACTTCATTACAATTACTGCTATTTTAATGAGTAATTCTTAATTTAGACATTAAATTAGTTTTTATAGCTTCAAAATAATCTGTAATTTGTTCCGAAAACATTACACCAAAAGCGTAATTTGTTATAACGTAAGTGTCAACTCAAAACCACAAGGAAACCGACAGTAAAAAAAGTTATAAAAAAAATAAAAATAAGTGGATAATAAAAGAAAATTGCTTATGCACAATGCTAAAACTACATAATAGCAATTATAGTTGTTTTCCAATTCAACTCACCTCGGCAAAGTAGCTTCAGAATTTCAGGTGAATCAACAATTCACTATTACATTTATATTTACCTAATGATGGTAACATTTAACCGTGTACATGCCTAGTATACAAACAGATGTGGTGTTTGTGATTATGTATAATTCATTCAAGAATCATGGATGAGTTGGGCATATACCACACGTTTTGTGTAAAAAAAATGAGAACAAAAAATGTTATGGGTACAGCCGAGATTACTTGTAACGAAAACGAAAGAGCCGACCTATTCAATTCGAAAATAAAAGCAAGGCGAACGAATGCACTAGAAAATACTTAATAAAAGATTACTTTTTTTATTCTTTCTTACAATGAATAAGAAAAGGTTTGAGCTTTGTGGCCTTTATTCGGAAATTGCCGTACTAAACTCTTGGCACTTAATACATTATCACTGACTCTACTCATGGTAAAAGCAACACTTATGGAGCATGAAAACAATTTTATTCAAGCCTTTTCTTCCTTTCGTTGCAAAAAAATTCGATTTTGTTTCTTCTGTAGAAAGAACCCTCATTTTACGTGCATTCATGTCTAAGTTGTGGGTTAAACTGAAGGATATATAATTCACTGATATTTGTGTAGGAAAATACAAGCAGACACATGACCAACGGAAGTAACAAAAGGTAGAATTATTCTTAAGTTGCCACACAATTGAACTTACCACAGTTATTTCATGAATTTATATTAATTATTTTATGAAACCAATTAATCATTTTAAAAGATATCAATGTTACGCATTTAAATTCTTAATATCTAGTATAGTATAGAATATTTTGCAATTACTCCTCAGTTTTGTAAAAATTTTTTTGTATTTTTTTTTTTTTTGAAAAAGTATTGTTTTGGTCTAATTTCTTTCCTTGCACATTGCAGAATACGTAAAACAGTGGAGAATATATGGAACCCGTGACAGAGAAGGAGAGGGATAAAAGGGCGAAATTTGCTATCTAGACAAATGGGGTATTTGTAATGCTGAATTTTGAATGCTGAATTAATTGTTCAAAAATTACAGAATTTCTTTTACGTAAAAATGTACAATCCTATACAAAAAATCAAAATTAAGGAGACACATTTATTAGTTTCGAAGTAGTTCAAAAGGGTGGGTATCAGTCAAAAATTTAAAATTTCACTATTAAAATCATCATTTCTTCTGAACTACAAGTTCTAAAGACATTGCTTTGATTTTAGAGTTAACATAAAAAAGTATATAAGAAATAGTACCTTTCTTGTTTAGATATCAATGACTGGAGCATGGATAGATATAAAATTGGCCCTATCGGACAGTTTTATGGCAAGCAAATATTTAGTGTAGAGTCTAGTGAATTTTGTCTCATGACCATCGGAACGAGAAGAATTATAATATAAAAGTATTTTAAACTTTAACAATATTTATGCAGTACTTAAATATAACTAAAAAACAATAAATTAGTTTAACTAATTTAAATCTTTAAATTTTTTTATCGCATTTTGAGTTTACTTTTTCGGGTACAAATTTCTGAGCAAATATTTCATTTTCTGTCATTATTTAAAGCCTGGGTCTCAAGAGGATATGGCAATGTCAGATGCATAAACATGTCTAAGTACAAAACTCTACTATAAAATTTGTTTTAATCTTTGTTTGAATCTTTAACTTCGTTTTATAAACTTTGTTTTAATCTTATTCGATTGAGCGCTGTAAATATATAGGAAAAATACATCACTTAGTAGCCTAACTAACAAGATAAAGCGCGTAAATAAGTATAAATACAAAACTACTTTTTATACATAAAATTTAAATAAGTCCTGAAGTCTCAAGCCGAGCGACTTAGTTTAATCTTACTTGATTCAACGGGGACAAAACATTACAAATAATACGTAAATATATATATTCTTTCCCCTCTTCATTCAATGCCGAAATGAAACTTTTGATGGTGCAGTCATTTTAAAATTCAAAATTTTTTCGAAAACACCAAGGCCAGGACCAAAACAAGCTAAATTTGCGAAGCTGCATAAATCTTTATCTGAAATCAGAACAAGAAGCTTGTGTTACATTCAAAAATTATTCATAAGGGTTTGTCAAATTTAACAATTAATAAAACTGTTAAATTTAGTTGATAATAATGAAAGAATGTTATCTTTAAAACATTCTTTTAATAGATTCAACTAGTATTTCCTATTTTTTCCTTGTTGTTTCAAAAGTTCGTATCTTTTGGCACAATCTTTTTTTCCATTGCTGAATTACTAATGTATCATATTTGCACCGCAGGTGGAAAAACAGATGGTTAAAGAGTTATTGCTTTTTTATTGTATTTTTTTATTATAAGAATCGTCTGCACGTTATTGATTTCCGTCAACTAATATTAAATGGCGATGCGATAAAAAAAGAAAAAAATAGCATATAAAGACATCTGACTAGAAATAGGCTATGCTCAATGAATGTTACGAATTTTGCTTTCAATAATCGCTTTCTTTTTTTCAAACTTTAAAGTTTTTATTCGTTTTGATTAGTAAAATGTGTTTAAATTCGAACGTTTTTGCGTTATACTGCCAACCTAAGCAAGATGGTAGTATCTCTAACAAGAAGACAGTGGAAATATTGCCAACTTTTTTAGGACGGCAGTATAAGTTTATTTAAAAAAAATGATAAAAAAAAAAGCTTCACTTACTGTAAATGTGTAATGAAAATGCTAAAATTAAACAGCCACAGAACAAACGTGTGTTTTAAGTGCGTAATCAACCATTTCTTAGCATTTTGAGCTTTTAAAAACTTATGTAGCAGAAATTTTATAAGAAAATGTTTAACAACGGCTCACTTTATACATTCGAATATTTTTTGTGATTGAACCTCGGCAATTGTTTGACATACAGCACGCATGACTCAAAATAAATTTTAACTATCATTTATAGATCTGCAAAAGATAAAAGTTTATAATTTTTTGGCAAACCACTTCTTCATTTCTTATTGATTCTGTGTTTTACAAAGATTTATATAAACAGATATGCCACTTTAAAGAATAAATATTCAGAATGCTAAATATTATAAGAAGAAAAAATTAAAATTTCATTTGATTTAAACTAAATATCCATCATCATCATCATCATAGTTGGCCAGACAGCCCAATGTGAGCCAATGCCTTCCTCTGAAGATTTCTCCATGACGAGTTCTGATTCACCTTTGATCTCCAATTCTTTTCATTAATTGCGAGAAAATCAGACTCCACTCAGTCAGCCCATCTCAACCGCGATATGGGCTGACTCAGTGGAGTCTGATTTTCTGTAATACTAAATATCCTGTAATACTAAATAATCCAATCGAACAAATAAATTGTTTCTAACAACTAATTATATTAACAAGCACGACATATTCAAAATGCACTTACCACTTAAAAGTTTTGCTTCCTCAACCCTATACCTGGAAAATAAAATTCAAATTATAATTGATTTAAACTGAAAATCTCATGAAACTAAATAATGCTATCGAATAAATAAGCATTCAACTAATTATAGTAACAGATGTGACATAGTAAAGAAGCACTTACCACTTAAAAGCTGCTGCTTCGTCAGCCATACCTAGAACATTTAAAAATAGTTGCCTATATTTCTTTTCTAAATAATTTTAATAGGTAAACAAATGTTGCCATACATGAATTCCAATTGTGCAGTTTTTAAAATGCAAATAAGTGTATGGTAATATACATAACATCAATTTCCAGACAGTGATATTTAGTGACACTGAAAAAAATATTCTAATGTTACGATTTTTTGTGCTCTCGATGAGTAAAAAATAATTGAGTATCAATTATTTATCACAGTTAAGGTGTAATGTTGAATGTATAAAAAGAAAGTCAGTATTTAATGTAGTTAGTCAGTCATTCGGCATATTCACGCCTAGAAGCAACAGCAGACAATACTATCCAAACTAAAATCCGCAATTTGATGGCCTTTGCTTTTTTAGGCATTTTTTACATTTTATGACAATTTTGCGTTTTTAGAGCATTTTTTAGAACTTCTAGAGCATTTTTTTTTTGGTGAGTTTTTGGGTTATTTTTATTTTTAGAAATGTTTTCTTAAAATTCTTCGGTAGTTTTTTTTAAATTTTATATCAAAGCCTTCTATACAGATTGACAGGTTTATGTAAATCTTATGCGAAGATAAATATCCTTATAATACAACTAAAAACATACCTAAATTTTATAACAGTTTATATGAGTAGTTAGTCAAATAGATTCGACAAGAAGATTGAAATTACTTGGCAAATAATGACAGTTTACAATATATTTTTTTTCAATCCGCAAGGATGATTTAAACTTATTTAGTATTAAATAGGCTATGGCCAGTTTGTCAATTAAATCTGACAAAAAGAACTCATATTCACCAATACATGTATACAAACTACCATATTGTCATGACTGAAGAAAATCAATACTTATTTTTTTGGATATATACTGCATGTGAGGAAATTTTTTAGTCACTGATATATAGTGTATAGGTAAAGATATGAATTATAATTAAATTTTATTTTAAATGTTTGTTAGTAAGCAAATAATACACGATTGAGCATATGTTTAAATATTTTAAGAGTTAAACAATAGAGTTCTGATATTTGTAATTAATGGACTTGCGTTTAAGTATTACGAAAAAAAAACATCACAGTCTTTTAAAGATATATGAATCTTGTTTTTTTACTTTTCTAACGCAAAGGTATGTATATTTTTTATTAATATATACTAATTTATGTTAAGGGAGTGAAAATCATTTTATCCTGTTAAAGTAATAATCACTGTTTTACTAATTCATCCAGTGTATTGAACTATATTTCTTCTTTCATACATGTATCAAAACACTTCCTCGCATTAGATTAAAATTATTTCCGATTCTGGTATGGCGGTAGCAATCAACCGTTATTCGGAAGTAGAAAACAAAAATGATTTGACTTATTTTATTTTTCTCATTTATCTTATCGGAACACGATTGATTTATTAAGTCATAAATCATTTGTAAGAGGGACGCAGTCACCACAAATTGCTTATATGCTTTTCAATGAAAATTGTAACTTTTAGAACAAAGTTATTTGTTTAAATATCTTTCTCATTTAAAAAGGAAATATATTTCATAGGAAATGTTTTAAATTAAAAAAACAGATACTGTTGTAGACTGCACAACATATTCTAACGAAACAATTAAAAGAAGTAAAGATCACTGGCATTTATTTAGTTATTTATTTATTTAAATATGTAATAAGCATGCTCAAACGATATTTTAATTAAATGCAACTATTATTATATGACTAACTATACGACAACTATATGAATTATGTGGTTATGTGATAGTTCTATGAATTATTGTAACTATATTAAATTATAACGTTACTAATATTGACTGTATAAATTATTATAACCATAACTATAACTATATGACTTAACCAAACGCATAACTATATAACTATATGAACTAACTGTATGAATTATTAGAAGTAATTTTTATCATTTAAAAATATGAGTTTAGAATTGAAGTTTCAAAATTATGATAGGTAATTAATATTATAGGTGATTGAAATTTATTCTAATTTAGATTTTTCATCAAGGACATTAAATTATTTTTGTAATAAATTATTTAGAAAACAATGTTAGAAAAAATTAATGGACTTAAAAAGTGAGATCATGTTTGAAAAGAGATTTATGTACTAAATTAATCTGAGAGACCTAAAAACTATGTAATACTCTTCCAGAAAATATTTAAAAAAATAGTTATAACTAGCTATGTTGTTTGTTTGATTTCTTCTCATTTAAAAATGAATTATATTTTAGATGAAATGTTTTAAATTAGAAAAATTTATTCTGCTATAGATAGCAACTTATGCTAACTAAATAATAAAGAAAAGTAAAGATCATTTCACGTTTATTTACTTATATGTTATAAGCTTGATCGAAAGATATTGATAACTAAAAGCATTAGCTATTCGAATTATTGTAAGTTATTTTTATCATTCAAAAATTTAAGTTTAGATTTAAAATTTCAAAATTATGATAGGTATTATATGATATTTGCAGTGTAAAAGAACGAGTAAGTTGACTAGTAATTGTAATTTTTACTAATTTTATTAGTAAATTGAATTATAGAAAATAAAGTAGGAAACTTTATAAAAAAAATTTTAAAATTACCTTTAGTTCCTTTTTTGGAAGGCAATTACTTGATTACTTTTATAAAATTATTGCTCTTATCGAGTTCCATCTTCGCCGAAAGCCTTAAATCTTTTGAAATTTTCTGTCTATATTTTTCACATCTACTCTCTATCTTTTATACATAGTTTTAGTTATTGTCATATTCCAAACTTAAATAATTAGCCCATGAGATTTTTCTTATTTTATTTATCATTATTAACTTTTTTTCTTCATTTTACATTGTGTTTTTACCATTACCAAACAATCAGACATTAAAATAAATCTCAAAAATCTAAATATGGTTTTCAAACAGGTATTGGATTTTTAAACACTTGTTACAAACTTTGTTGTGTTTTGTTTTCTAAAACCTTAATACAATACCAACTTAAACTTTGATATCTCAAAAATGAACCTATTTCAAACTTGCTTACGTACTATTACGTTTCAGTTTGAATAACAGAATTTGCACATTCAGTGAACAACTTATAATAGTTGTTGTAAATTCGATACTGAAGATACCGACATCATAGAAAGTGCGTTACAATTTCAGTAAAAGGTTAATGAAAGCGCTTCTAGCCAATCTGTGAGAAGTCATTCTAGTAATATAATTTGAAAACAAGTTTCTCCAACTCATCTCTTAATAAAAAGACAAAGATAAAAGTCCTGATGTGTCTTGAATAACAATTAGCAATTAATACTACTAAATGACATATTTTAAGTCAATACCACGTTGTTATTACCTATGCTTATTAATACAAAAGTTTTATATATTTTTCAAAGTATGTTGACATCTGTTTATTGGGTGCGCTGATTTTTTTTCATCGGATAAATGACTTGTAATAAATTAATGCAAGGTTTTTACCATTTCTTGAACAAAAAATTATTTAGTATAGAAGCTTTCATAACATTGGTGTGATAAAAATGATTCAAATAATAACTACATTGAAAATCAGTTTTCAAATGCTTCACTCGAATTTTTTTTGAGTCAAGTTTGTTAGAGTTGGGCGAAACAAATAATTCAAATGATTTGAATCAATTGACTCTGTGACTCTGTTTATTTTAGTAATTAAGTTCAATTTGATTAAGAAGTGATTAACAAAAAGTGTATAGATATAAAAAATAATGGAGATTATTATATTATTATATAATAGATTATTATATATGAAGAATGTGTTTTAAAATGATCGTGCTGTTAAACTTGCCACTCAGCGTAAGTAAAAGGTTTTAGTTGATGAAACAAATTGGTAATCACTAATGTTTTAAAGTGCGAGAAATAGTGTCATGGACTTTTAGAGTTTTACATAATTAACATAATTAGAGTTTTACTTAATTTCTAAAAATTCGCTGAAGGATAAAGTAGAAATGGGAATTAAAATTTGAGATCACTTTTGTAGGGTCACCTCATATTTAATCATGAAAAAGCCTCAATTTACTTGTCGTGAACAGTTTATTTGTTGTTTCTAAGTTTTAACTATTCTACTGTTACAACCAAAACTATTTATCTGTATATTTATTAAAAACGTGTAAGAAGACAAAAGATGACTCAGTTGGAGAGCATAATAAAACAAGTTGCAAGTGGCATTTTAGTAAATTTAGATATAGAATATATAGCAACAGCAGAAAGCTATTAAATTCTGTACACACAGCTCAAACTTTTATCTAAATATTTTTAAATCCAAAATTTTGCACTTTTTTTAATCTTATTTGGTACCGTTTTCCATGCAATTCTTCAATGAATGGTTTCGAGGAAAATAACTTTTAATTTATATGGCAACACTAACTTGACTTTACTAGTTACGTCTAGGTAGGCTATAGAAATGAGATTGAACTCACTTTTGAGTTCCGAGTTCACCTGAGCCCGAGATTTATGAGAGTTTTTTAAGCCCGTATATGTCGTATAAAATGTATCAAATTCTAAAAACATGTCAGGCTGAATTTCGGGGAGATATAAGATGCATTATTTGAGATTACCTATTTTCAGATCTTGTTGCTAAGTCTTTCTATGTCATCATAATTAATAATTTTACTTTTTTTTTTAAACTTTAAAACTGAACCAAACAGATTTTTATACATAGTTTAGTTTAAAGGTAGCCCGATAATTTTTTTCATGAAACAAGCCAGTCTCGGACTCATTCCATCTCAGCTCGCCTCAATTCTGCAAAGTGGCACATAAAGCCACAAGCTTTATAAGTCATTTCTCGCATATTCTTTCGTGCTTTTTTTTATTTAGTTTAACTTTTAAAGTTTAGTTAACTTTTCAGTTAGTTCAAGTTTCAAACCCTTAGTTCAACTCCTTCATTTACCTGAATTATTTTTACCAGAAGGAGAAGAAAACTGAAAATTAGAAATTTAAATTGCAATAAATAAAAAAAAGATAATTTTTAATTTTACTAATTGCATCAATGAATGCGATTCAATCTGATAATATTACATTTGAATTTTGATTTCCTAGATTAACAACTAATATGGACGTATCGAAAAAAAAGAGACACAAAAAATACTTATTTGAGTTGATTGTTTCAAAATTAAAAGATGATGCTTTTTTTCTGCATTTCCTTACACCTTTCAAAAACCAGACGCTCCTCTTCTTTTCATAGAAAAGCCATGCGAAGTTGAAAAAAAAAATATGTTTAGTTTAAGTAAGGCAGCCTGTGGCTTCCATAGTAACCAGAAGAAAGCTCCTCGATTTTATTTTAAACACAGGGGTTGGTGAAATATGGAAGGCTGGAAGGTACAAGGAGGTCTTTTGAACTGGTATTTCCTGTTGTCAATCACCAACTTCTAACGAGCTGATTTCAGGAGCTGTATTCTTCTTCACTTCGACACTTTCTTTTTACTGCAACACATACGATTTTTCTTCTTTTCAACATTCTAAAAGTAAAACAAAATAAAATAAAGAAAAAAAACCGTATCACCTCTCCACTTTTATTTTGTCATCCTCTCCTATGAAACATGACACTTAAAAGTCTTGGCATCTTTTAGATATTGTTTCACAAATCGCTTCAATAATTATTTTATGTTTGGTAAGTTACAGCTTAAAAAATTAAATAAATAATAATTTTCAAAGGCTGTTAACCAATGTCCCCTATTTTCATTTGCATAAATATTAAGTGTAAGAACCCAGAAATTAGCTTAACTAAATCGGTATATATAATTTATTAATCTTGTTGTTTCCTTTATGTAATTAAATGTCACAGGGAATTAAAATTTCGGGCAATTAGATTTTGAAACACATATTGGGTTTTCTGAAGAAGAAAAAAATATTTTATGCGAATTAAAAAATGATAGAAAATGAATGAGAGAAGGCAACTAAATGAAACATGAATCTTATAGAATTAAGAATGATGATATATAGGATAAATCATTTATCAATATTTAATTGAATAGTAAAATTTTTTTAAATTAAATCGGAAAAAAAAATTGCTTACCAAATAATAGGTAAAGTAGGGTTATCAAATGAAAAAAAAACCTAGTCTATCATTACAAAAAATCATAACTTTCGGCAATTTTTTTAAATGACACTACGTCTTTAGGAAAAAAAATTAAAAACCGTTGAACACTAATAAATTTTTCTCAGCTTTCTGGAAGATATCTTTTCCCGCAAAATTGTTACATTTGGTTAAGCAACGGAATTTTGTATGCTAAAATTTAAACTTGGAAGATAAATGATCAATACATTTATTGACAGGTTTTTGGTTGCCTATGAACTTTATTGTGTTTAAAATGCATACATAGCTCGTATACATAAATATAAACAATTTGCGTATGTAATTTTCTGCATCTTTTACAAACACGTTTAATATAGTTATTAAAATAAATATGTTTAAAAAATTTTGTAACTATTTGTACTTGTATATTTAATGATAAATTACGTAAGAATATACGAAACACCCATCTACTATCACATTGAGTTAAAGAAACATGAATATTGAAGAGAATTTCAAAATAAATGCATGATTTATTTGAGTCAGACTTTTCAATTTTAAGCTCTTGAAATTTTTTAAAATTAATGGTGTCTCATATTAGTTCCATTTACAGAATCAGATACAAGAAATAATTTAATTTTTTTCTCTTTTATTTTTTTGAACATTTACTATTTTTTTTATAAACAGACAGACAAAATAAATATTTGTAGTATTTGTTTATTGTTTAATCTTAAATCAACAGCTTAAAAATAACACTGATAGTTATTTTTTTCCCTCTTAGTCAAAATACACTCTTTTTCTATCGTCATTCGTGAAGAGTTAAAAGTTGTTATTATATTTCCAGCGTAATAAAAATAGAGATTCATTTTATACATAAATATCTATATATTTGCGAATTTCTCAGTGTGGAAACTAGATTTAAGACTTAAAGCATAATAGCGCTAGGAAGATGTATGGAACGCAGCAAGTAACTTAAAAATAATTGTTAAAATCAGTCATAGCAACATATAAGGAATATACATTGGTTAATTAATTTTATATCCCTTTATCTTTAGTACTTCAATATTAAAATACTTTTTGAATAGAATCGTGATATCAACATTTGAGTTGTTGTTGCTGCCTGTACGCGCAATAATACAATTAAGTTAAAATGCTATATATATTTCTGTTCAATCTTGTACTCTTCAAAGTTTGCTTCAGGTATGCTATATACTCGCTATAGATTTAAGATATGTAACTTCAAAATGCAAGAACGAAATATGCTACACAAATAAAAATGGTTTAGTTCAAGTTACTGGAAAGCAGCAGAAAAGTTAAACAAAAGTCCAGTTAAACAGTCCAGTTAACACAACAACAGTCCAGTTAAAACAACATATAATAAATCTACACTCGTTAACTAATTCTGCATTATTATTATATTTTAAATTTAAAAGGCTTTTTGAAAATTTGAAATCGAATCGTGTAATCAGCATTTGAGTTGTTGCTAGCTAATAGAATCATGGGCGTCGATGACGTGTAATTTTTGAGGAGGACAAAATTGAAATACACAGTCACACTAGTTCTCTAAATTTCACACATAAAAAAAATTATTTTTTAGATTCCTAAACAGCAAAAAGATTAAGCTTTCTCGTGATTTTACCTTTCATGTGTTGAAACTGATGCTAATTCATTAAAATGTTCTTTATTTGTCTGAAATAGGGAAGGGGACTTTAAGAGATTTATAGTTATTGAGAGGAATACCACCTCATCAACGACGTCCATGAACACAAAAAATTTAGTTAGCATGGTTTGTATAATTAGTAACAATTCTTGACTCTTCAAGGCTTAGTTTAGATATGCTATAACCTTATCCTCTCCATAGACTTAAGATATGTAGCTTAAAACTGCAAAAACGGATTATGCTGCCCGAATAAATAAGGTTTAGGTCGTGTGACTTAAAAGTAATTGAGAAACTCAGTCATAACAACGCATAATAAATCCACATTTCTTAACTAATTCTATATTATTATATCTTTAGAGCTTTAGTTTTAAAAGGCTCTTTTAAAATTTGAAATCGAATCATGTGATCAAAACTTGAGTTGTTACTAATGGTATAACACAATTAATTTAGATAGCATATTTTGCACAATTTTGAACAATTCTTTACACTTCAAAGATTACTTCAGGTGCTCTATAACCTTACACCTTCCCTGGATTTAAGATTTGAAATTTTAAAACGCAAGAATATTATTATTATTAATTATAAAATTTACAACACAAATGAAAATGGCTTAGACCAGAATAACTTTCAAATACTAAGAAAATAGGCCATAACAAACTAATTACAACGGTATAGTCAAAATTACCAGAATATTGTAAAATTTATCATGCTTCTGGTTCTATGGGAAGCTGGGTTTTTCTAAAATAAATACAGTTTTATAACATGCAATAAAATTTGGTAAATGTGGTAAAATTTGGTAATATTTTGATGATACCTTAGAGCATGCTTTAAAAAACCATTTACACAATTAAATTTACTTTTCAGTTTTGTATTTTATACTAAGTGTGTGACAATAAGAACTATAATTTTAAAAAACAAAATTTCCATTAATCCGTTACCATATTATGAACGTAAAATTTACCAAATGAATGGTTTAAATACCATATATTTTGCTTTTATAAACTAGAATTATGTTTGTTTTTTTACCATAACTATTATCATTACTATTCTGTATGGTTAATTTTCCAAAATTATTATCTACGTGACTAAATTTAAATAAAATTTTTAATTCAATTTTTAAATCTTTAAATTTAAATTTTCTAATTAATTTTTTATTTTAGTTCCCTTAGGTTATATGTTTTTTTTTTACATTGATATAAATTAAACAAAAATAATTACAAAAAGAACATCCAAATGCAAGTCATGCCCAATATTTGTTTCATCTTCTGATGCACCTTATTGATTATTTATAAACAAATCGAATGCAAATATGTTATGCAATCTAATTTTATTTTTTGAGAACCTCGTCATTCAACCAGCTCATATTTCTTGTACTTCTCCAGGACTTCATTATTGAATTAAGTTAAGAGGGAAATAGGAAAAGAGTGTGGAATCGTGTTACACGTCTCTTATCTACGTTCCAAGACATGTCAACACGTTTGGCTTTCGGTAAAGTGACGAACGAGGCAACTAACTGACAATAAGAATTACACTAGCAGCCATCTGTTTTTTATATGGAAACACAACGATTAGTGTAAGATTTTGAAGTGGAAAAAATCAGAAAGGACAGGAAGAAAAAAATACCAGAAGAAATCGGGATTTTGTTTAACAGTATCGAAACTTGTTAAAAGAAAACTTCACTGATAAACGAAAATTTAGCTTCAGATTTCAGAAACGAGTGAAGATTGCAATTGCGTTGACAAATTTTATGTTTTGCCTTATCTTTTAGATGAATACTTAGAAAATTGATTTTCATATTAAAATAAAGCTACTAATTTTTTAAAAGATTTAATGAGAAACTATTAAAGGACTTTTACCTTATTTACAGTTGTTTTTATTAGAATAATTTAGCCATCTCCTCCCTTCCTCCAAGGAAAGAAAAATCCTAAAGTTAAATAAATTTTTTACCTGACTTAGCAGTTCTGAAGGATTTAAAAAAAAAATTATAAGACTTTCACTTTTATGAATTCTTTTTTAACAAATGACATAATTTTTCATTTGTTTTATAATTTTTTTCAACTGGTTTTATACGTACAATAAAACATAAAAAGGTATCTCCCAAAATAACTTTTGTTCTAATGATTGGATTTTCCCTTACAATGTGCTTAATGGTTCAAAGGGATGAAATCAAATATGCTCATTTGTCAATGCAAATCAATGCAATTATGCTAATTATTAATTAAGTTACAAAATCAGACCCCAAAACATATTTTATCTGAACGAACATACTTTTTTTTTCATAGATCTAAAACCACTATTCCACTATTAAAATAGGAATGCCGTATTACATATTAGCAGCATCTGGAAGATATTGTCACAATAGTTGAGGTGGAGAGCAGTAGAAATTTTGACCCCTCTAAGTTTTAATTCTACTTTTCTACAGAAGCTTTAAAGCGAATCAAAAACTTTTTGTACTCAGTTATAATAACTCTTTTTTCCGAAGATAATTCCTTACAAAAAAAAGTTTAGTAATTCTTTTTATTTATTTTCATTAGTTTATTTAATAATGGCAAAATATTTTGAATCTTAAGACACTTTCGCATTACTTTAAATTATGTAATCCGAAATGAAAAAATACAAAATTTGAATAAAATCGGTTGAATAATTATTGAGCAATGAAAATTTAAAAATAAGAATTTTTTATAATTTTGTAATTCAGAAACTATTTGACAAATTTGTCTTAAATTTTACATTTTGTCATTTCTATTACGCAATTTAAGAGGGTGAAAAAATTTGCATATATTACAATTCGAATTTTTGCAATCAACATTAAAATAAACGATAAAAAAATTATAATTATTAACGAAAATATCATTTTAAAATCCGTTTAAAAGCACGTTTAAGTTATCTACATAGAGTTCTCTTAATATATAATTTTAGAATCCTTGGAAAAAAAATTATATAATCATTCAAGTTCGCAAATTAATATTGGGAAAGAGAAAACTTAATGAGTCACTATTAAGGAAGACTAGATTATTTGATCAGATTAAATTCAAAGGTATTATAGTAGCCTTTATAGCCTATAATAGCTTTTAATAGCCTATAATAACCTTAGTCTATAATAGCCTTTCCCCTCCTCTCTTTAATTTTTTATGTAATCAAACAGGTTTTCATTTATATTTTTTCTCGTCTACTTCAATGGCAATTCTACAAATTTTGAAATTATTGTTTCTATTTCCTCAATTAAATATTTATTTGTGACGCGTACATAATTCTGTAATGCGCACAGTGTGCAAAAAATAAACAAAAAACCCTGAAAAACTTTTGATCTAATCATCGGATTAGCACGTACTAAAAGTCAATCTTAAAGGTTCAAGAGTGGTGCTATTCGTTAATGCCAATTAGCTTAAATATGCTAATTAGTTAGTGCAGCCGATATTTTAAGTTTCGAAATCAAACACAAAAACATACTTTCTCTGAATTAAACACATCTTTTTTCGACGGATTATGATTCCAGGTCACAAAATATTGGGGTAGTCGCAATTTGGGAAATATGTTCGCAATAATTTGGTCAACAGAGCGCTCGAAAGTTTAGATCCCTTAATGTTAATTTTACTTTTTGCATATTTCGCCATAGCTGGAAAATATTTTTTAAGAGAATTGAAGAGTTTTTGGCATACAATTATAATATTCGCTTATCCTAAGATAATTTCATGCGAAAAATAATTTTTGATTATTATTTTTATTATTTTATTTAATTACAGGCAAAAAATTTTGAACTACAAAGATTTTTTTGCATTTTTACATAATTTTAAGGGTTACTGTTAAGGGTTAAGGTTAAGGGTTAAGGTTAAGGTTAAGGGTTAAGGTTACTGTGAAGTTGAATTTTAAAAAGTCATCTAAGTAAAATTCGATTTCACTCAGATTTTGTATTTTGCCATTTAAAATTTTGCTCTTCGAAATTGTGTAAAGCATTTTATACCTTGCAAATTTTTTCGATCGCTATTAAATAAAATNCATAATTTTAAGGGGCAAAATACAAAATTTGAGCTAAATCGGTGGAATAGTTACTGTGAAGTTGAATTTTAAAAAGTCATCTAAGTAAAATTCGATTTCACTCAGATTTTGTATTTTGCCATTTAAAATTTTGCTCTTCGAAATTGTGTAAAACATATTATACCTTGCAAATTTTTTCGATCGTTATTAAATAAAATAAATATAAGAAATTAATTTTTGCATGGAATTAACTTTGAATAAATGAATTTTATAATTTTGCGAAAAGAAATTTTAATTCAATTGAAAAATTCTGAAAATATAGTGAAATACGCTAAAAGTAGAATTAACATTAAGGAGTGCAAACTTTAGACAACTCTCCTGACCAAAGTATTGGGACTATATTTCCCAGATTGTGGCTATCTCCTATATTTTGGAGATAAGAAATCCACATCCATCAACAAAAAATTAATAAATGAACGTTATGTTTATTCTGAGAAAGTAAGATTTCGTAACTTATAATATCGCCTGTATAAATTAATCATCTAATAATTAATTAATATTAATAATTATTTGAGATCCACTTCATCGAATTGAGATTCAATCCTAATACGTGAAAATCCGAATATTAGATCAAAAGCTATTCAGGGTGATTCATTTGTTATTTTACTTACAGTCCACCCAAATGCGTAAATAATTTTTAATTTTTGACAAAGATTCTAAACACGTGTATGAATGGTGGTGGTTACGGAACACCTTGTATATGGGAATTCAAAATATTTAAGTCAAAAAACAACATAGTTTGTTGTTGTCTATATATATATATATATATATATATATGTGTATATATAT
>NC_092214.1:42460578-42530201 GCF_043381705.1 Parasteatoda tepidariorum | reverse complement strand
AAAGAAGAATATAATGAAAAAAAAGCAATTTAATAATTTTATGAATCTTATAACTTTCTATCTTGTATCTTATTTTCGTAAATTCTATTCATGATAATATAGAACTGAATTTTTTTCAATGCATTACCCAAGTTCTATAAATTTTTATTAAAATGCAGTAAAATTATTCATGTACGGGAGAAAAAAGAAAAATTGAGTAGCTGAACCATGAAATAACGATCTAATCTTTATATATAACTTAAAGTTGATCGATAACGTGTATGGGAAACGCTTTAAATGTGACATTAATTTCTCTAATGACCGAAAAAAGCAGAAAAGTTGGCACTCATCCTTTTAACTTCAGCTACCTTCCTTTTATATGGCACAACTCCAAAATAGTTTAACAGTAGTGATTTTCTCAGCAAATTCTGAGAATATTCTCTAAAATTTTATCAGTGTATTTTATATTACACAAATTAAGAAGTTCAACTTGTGCATTTCAGATGAATTACCATTTTCCTCGAAATCATGCCTAGTACTTAGTTGTATAAAAATGTAAAATCCTTCAAAATTTTTCATTATTAATCAAAATGTTTCATTATTAATCAAAATGTTTCATTATTAATCAAAATGTTTCATTATAAACCAAACAAAATTTTTCATTATAAATCATTATTAATCATTCAAAAACATTCATTGTTAAAAGGCCATCAATATTTTTTGCTTGATTTGTATTTCTATTATGAGCAGATATGTATTTCCAAATTTTTTCAATAACAAAGGTAACAATTGTGTCAATAAAGTTAACATAGTATATACATACTCAATCATTAGCAATGTAAAAAAACTCAGTATCAAATTACTGTAAAAAGTATCGGCACTCAGGGTGCCGTACTTTTCAGGTTAGCAGAAAATCCATCTTTACTGGAACATGTAACGGAACAAAAAAACTGATTTACCGCAATTTTTACAGTAATAATTACGTGAAATCGCGGAAACACTGTAATTAAATTAATATTGCTGTAAAATTAATGTATAAAATTAATGAATATTTTACTGTAAAAATGGATTATACGAATGATGCAACTTAACTGCTGGTACTTTATATCGTAATTTGATCCACAATTTTTTACAGTGCGGTATGGAAAAATTTATCAATCTAATTTTGTATTTTAAATTAAATTTATTTCTAAGGTAATGTAATGACATACACGAATGAACACTAATTAGTGGAAAAGAAATAACTTTTTAAACCTTAAAACTAATAATAATATTAATAATCTCTGTAATTCAGCAAGACTTCACTTAACTTTCAGTAACTTTATAATTTCGATCCAAAACACTTTAACTCTGAAAAGTTAACTCTGTCTAATAGAAATATATAAGTTATTTTTGGTTTAATTATTCAGTTTTCCTAATTTTCAATTCATCAGTGAACAATCCTATTTTAAAATGTAAAAAAAAAGAAAGAAAGAATTGCAGCAGAGAGCTAAAACTATAATTTTATCTTTTAAATAATCTTTTCTGCTTAAACACTTAGTTAATGGTCATTCTACTTCAAATTAAAAAGTTTATTTTTATATTGTTTTAAGCAGAGTTAGTTTTGACGTAATTATTCAGTTTTTTTACTGTTTAGTTTATTAATGAATGCTCGTGTCTTAAGATGTAAAATAAATATTGTAAATCAACGCATCTAGACGATGAAATTATTATTTGATGCAATAAATCCTTCAAATTTATACGTCAACACTTTGTCAATGGACATTCCAATAAAACTTAAAAAGTTTATTTTTTATATTGTTTTATACAGAGTTAGTTTTGGTGTAATTATTCAGTTTCTTACAGTTTATTTCATTAATGAATGCGCTTATTTTGAAATGCAAATTCAATATTGCAAATCAACGCATCTGGAAGATGAAATTATGATTTGATTCAATCTATGATTCAAATTTATCCGTCAACACTTTGTCAATGGTTATTCCAATCAAACTTAAAAAGGTTCATTTTTATTTTGCTTTATTGTAATTCAACACATCAAGAAATTAATGAATAAAAACTTCTTCAAAGGATATTTCAATCAAAATGGAAATGCTTATTCTTGTTTTAGATAAAGTTATTCTCTTTTTTCATTTCCAATTTAATGACGAATATATTTTACGGTATAGATTTCATGTAAAGATGTAAATCAATGCATTTAAAATGTGAAGTTATACTGTTTTTTTCAACTAAATATCCCTTACACATGGTTCATTCAAAGTCCTAAAAATATAACAAAGAATTCTTAAAGACAAGACATTTTAATAACCTTGCGTTATTATTTTAAACATTTAATAATTTTCATCACATTGAAAAACCAAAAAATAACATATAAACAATTTTTAAGACCGTTGTAAGTCTCAAAATACATTTTTAACTGTGTAATTTTTACATGATATTCTAAAAATAAAAATAAAATATCGATTCTAATCACAATATACAGACTGTTCTTGGAAATCAGTAAATCAAATCACATGTGATAAATAAACATATATCAACAAGTGATAATTATTTAACTGAAAAGGAATATTGTATCAAATGATTAGAGGTCAAAAGGTTTAGTTTGAACGAGTGGCTCTAATTAAAAAACCATCAATGGTTTGATAAAACAAATATAATAAAAAAAGCTAAACTGTTTTGTACTTTGAAGCTATGATAATGGTCTAAAAATGTATTTTCAGTTAAAAAATTTTAGAATTTTTTTCATAAAAGCTGTGTTAACCATTTTTAGTATATAATAAATATTTAAATACGGCAGATGAATGTAACTTTCAAATTTAAATAAGCAGCTGCAACTGCATATCAGGTATTTGAGTGTAAAAAAATCATTATTATTGCAATAAATATGCTTCAATTTCCAAGTTTCTGCATTCTTTTATGATTTCGGTGGCCAAAAAGTTCATCACACTAAATTTATTAATATTTTTAAAAAACGTTCCTATTTTTCATAATTGAAAATAGTGCGGAGCATAAATTTTAGTTCAGCTATAGAATCTTTAGAATTAAAGTTTCATTCCCTATTTAAGGCTTCTTTTTCTACGAAATAACGAATAAAGCCTTTTACAATAAAGAATATTGTAAAAAAATTAACTTATTACTATTGTTTGAAAATATATTTCATAATGTTTAAGATCATTTTTCCTATAAGATATTTTGAAATTGTTTATTGAGAAATTAGTCTTTTTAATGGTGCTCTTTTGAATTAAAATATTTTTAATGGACTCTGTTGATTAGTGTTGGAATTCATGGCATCTAAATTCTGTTGATTTAGTAATCATAGTTATAAAACTACATCCAGTTTATATAAAATCCTTTGTAAACTGATGTATTGAAAATATCGTGCATTGTGAAATTATATGTATTAAAAAAAATACAAAAATCATGTTCGCTTCATCAAAACAAGTCCTATTCAGTGCAAAATTTGGAATATTTCAGATAAATGAGGTGTGGGATTATAAGTTCTTAAGAGAGGCCGAAATTGAAAATTTATGCATATAAGTCAGTTCATTGCTTTTGAACTGTTGCAGAATAGGATTTCAATGTGCTTCAGGCTTTGTATTAAGCGAAACTTTATTACTTTATTAATTGGTTAAAAATAGACAAGAATCGGTCAGTTAATAGACCTAGTAATAGTCTGCATTTTGAAATTAAACATGGGAATAATCATTGAGCAATCAATCAACCTTTCTAAACAAACCTGGGGCTTTATATAATCATTTGCGAAGAAAATTAATTATTGTTTTTTATCAATACATTTTAAGTTCATTTAACTCATTAATGAGTTACGTAAAAATTGTGCCTTACAATACGTAGATATAATGGAAACTCACCCTTTTACTTTTAGATAAAAAAATATTTCCATTAAAAAGGTAAAGCATCTACAAAAATAGCTTACCTAAAAAGGAAAATATTTATAGTGATAAACCTTTTTAAGAATATCTAAGGCAATTCAGTACAGTGAGCCAAAAAAAAAAGGAACCACCATGAATAACTTTTGATCTAATTTTCGGAATTTTACGTTCAAGGACTCAATCATAATAGCTTGAGAGTGTGAATTAAAGTACCTATGCTAATTAATAAGTGCAGACGATAGTTTAAGTTACGAAATCAGACAGAAAAAGGTACTTTCTCTGAATTTTAAACATTTGACTTTTTTGAAATTCAATTTCTAATTCAGGAACCATTTGGCAGATTTTGCTCCAATTTTATATTTTACCTTGTAAAATTATACTAATTAAAATTATGCAGAGAACTGTGTGCCATACAATTCAAAATGTTTTCGACCATTATTAAATAAAATAATGAAAAATAATAAATATTTACTAAAAGTTATTTTTTGCATGGTATTATCCTTGGATAAACGAATTTCATAATTATTCGCAAAAAGTTTTCAATTTGCTTGAAATGTTCTCGAATACGCAAAAAACAGAATTAACATTAAGGTGTCTAAACTTTGGGGTGCTCTTCTGGCCAAACTAATGGGACCATATTTCCCAGATTACGGATTTTTGGGATCTAAAATCCGAATGCAACGAAAAAAAAGTATATTTATTCAGAGAAAGTACGTTTTTTTGTCTGATTTCGTAACTTAAAATATCATGAGCCCTCGAGATNTTTTTTTTTTTTTTTTTGGCGCACTGTTCAATAAAAGTTGGTTGATTTATCTGTTTTATGTAATACTTAATAACGTAAACGAATAACGTGAATTTTTTTTGAAAGAAATATTATTATTATTATTGATATGACCGCCCGTTGTGGGTATTAGTCTTCTCCAGAATACTGAGATTGAATAGAATATAAATTTCAGTTTTAAATTTAAGTTCTGTTTCAGATAAATTTTAGTAATTTTCATTAAAAAAAAAAGTTCAAATTCCTAATTTACATTTTTCGAATTCGATGTTTACGCAAGAACTGAAATAAATCAGATGATATAGGTTAGGAATTGAAGCTATTGAAATTTATCAGACAGGTATTCAATTTAATTATTAGTTTGAATATCTATATACTAAAAATCCAATTGGGCCGACCAGTCTGTGTAGGGGTCAGGAAACTGCCCTTGCATTAGAAAGGTTCTGGGCTCGAATCCCGGGCAAGACATGGATGTCCTTTCCTTCTCTGTACTATCTGTCCTTACAGTGGGAGCGACGTTGGCCCACCTAATATGGTTCCCCTGAAAGAGAGACCAACGAAATCGCCCTGTAAATGCCTGAATTGACGGGTGGGCATTGGAAAAAAGAAAAAGAATCCGATTGGTGGTTAACATTTTTTCATAATGGTGATTGACATTTTTACTACCTTCTTTTTTAGTATATATACAGTTAAAACTTATTAACATGTTAACCCTTACTGTTATTCAAATTTTCTGCAACCTTAATAAATTGCAAAGTTTAACAATATTACCTCGTTTTTTAAACTTTACGATACTGTGGTTCAATATGAGAGGAAAAATTGCTCAATATGACTTCGTATTAGGCAAATTACCATTGTATTATGGTTCAAGGTACAGATATTAGGGTTCTACGCTGAATTCAGTATAGAATGGATGAATTTGATTTCAAATTTCTAGTTTGACTTTATTTAATTTCAAAACGAGATCCATGCCGCACGTTTCAAAAAGATTTAAATACAAAATATTTTCTTTTCCTAATTTTTTGTTTTACTTGTCAAGGACTTTTAAAACTATTATTATTTTATTTTACTCCGTAATTTTAACGTCAGTACACAGTCATAGATCCTGCCTCAAAATAATAAAAAGTTAAATTTGCAATTTTAGAACCTAAGCTCTTTAATTATAATGATAATCGTAAAATCTTGTTGATCCTTGAACTTCAACTTCAGTATTCGATTAGATTTATCACAATTAAAATCTTTAGTTTGATGAAAAAAATCCTTAAAATGCACTGTAAAAAATTTTGAATCAAAATAGGGTAAAAAGTACCAGCAATCCATTTTTACAAGCAATTTTTACAGAACAAAAAATCTGGTATACCGTAATTTTTACAGTAACAGTTAACATAAAATTTCTGAATAACTCAATTAAACAAATACTATAGTAAAATCTACATTATAATATTTTAAGATTGAAATGGATTTTACGGATGATGCACCCAAAGTGCCAGTGCTTTATACCGGAATTTAATCCGGAATTTTTTACTGTGTAAGAGCTATACAACACTTGCATTTCAAAATTGCGAATTTCTTTAACTGTCTGTGTAACACCAGAATAGAATATTTCTTTAAATAAGCTCTTTCAGAAAGTCTCTAAGTTGTAAGCTCAGCTTCTGTAAACATCCAACGGTACGAACACATCTGGAATAAACAAACAAGCTCTACATCTATAGTAAATGATCTGTGTAAATAATGTTTCGGAGATGTATGTTGGTTATCTCCCAATTTCAATCAATTGATTTTGATTAAATGACACGAAAAATCAGTTTTTAACAGATTGACTCACGCACAAGTACTCAATATCACGTAATCTATAGATCATGTTGAGTTCACTAATGTATCTTTAGATCAATTTATCCTAATGTCATACAGCACGAAACTTTTTTAATGATTTTGATTTTCATAAAGAGGCTTAGAAAGCTTGTAACTCAGCATTTTATTCATAAATGATTTTTAATAACATTTTACAATCAATGATAAATATTTTCCGATTTTTAGAAATGATTGGTTTTTGTTATACTATTTTTGGCAGTTAAAATATTATTAATATTTTGTGTTTTTATACCAATGTAGATTACCTATGCATGAACTTAGTTTTTGTGCTTGTCTCAAAATAATAAAGAGTAAAGTTAGAAATTTTTGAATCTTAACTCTTTAATGTAGGGAATACATGGAAGGTTGAATCCACTTTAATTGAAATTTAATTAAATTTAAAACGAACAATTAAAATTTTTAGCGTGATAAAATTTTCAAGTTAACACCTTTTGATAGTTTATAATATTTTTAATCTGTTTACATCATTCCTTCTTACTTAAATTATAACTTATCCTGTTTATTAATGTTTTTCCAAGAGAAACATGGTCAAACCTTCCTAGACTGATTAACAGTATAGTCTAAACTACCAGAATGTGTTAAAATTTACCATGTTTCTGTTTCTATGAGAACACCAAGAAACCAATTTTTACTGAAGCGCTTTGGTAATTATTTTTAAAATTAACAATAAAATTGGTAAATGTAGTAAAATTTGCTAATTTTACAGCATGGCATGAAAACCACTTATTTGGCTAAATTTATTTTACCATTTAATTTATTATTTAATAACCATTGTCATTTATTTAACCATTTAAGTTTGTATTTTCTTATAAATGAGGGATAATAAGAAATATAATTTTGAAAACTAGAATTTTTGGTAAACGCTTACCTTATAAGTGAATAACTTATCAAATGAATGGTTTAAATACCGTATATTTTGGTTTTATTAAACAAAACTATTTTTTTCTAATGTCATTACTATACAGTGCGGAAATTTTACCAGAATTATTTCTCCTTACTTGAGGATGGTTTGTTCCACTATGAGGAAGGTTTGTCCTACGAATATTAAAAGAGTTGTTGTTACCTATACAACAATAATTAAATGTTTAAAGAAATGTTACAAGCAATAATTGTGTTTAAAGAAGTATCAAATATTTATTTACTGATAAAAAATAATAAATCTAAATTGAAATCGTTAAATGAATTAAGTTTTTATCAGTAAAATGAGCTATCTGAAAACGAACCTATTATTTGCTTTTTAGTATTTCATTTAATATTTTGTGAATTTTTCATGATGTGCTTCATCTCGATTTTCCTTTTGATGGAGGCATCTATCGAAAACTTTCATTTGGTTCAATGTGTCTACACTGAAACATTTTGCAAGAAAAAATAAATAAATAAGAAGAATATTAAAATAGCAAGTAAAAAACAAAAGGAATGCAGAATTTTTGTATACTTAATTAGGTACATAAAGAATTTAACTTTTTTCTATAAATGTTATTGACAGAGGGCGCAGACGAGATGAACTTGCTATGAGAGAAGTATTTTTTCAGGATGGAAATGGGTATCGCGTGATTTTTCTTTGATATAACTTAGAAAAGACTGATGGTTTGAAATAATATATAATTCTGCTTGATATCATTTGCAATCTGCTGCTCGTTCATCAATCAAATAAATGTTAAACATAAAAAAAGTTATGTCAGACCGCCCGTCTAGTTTCTCAGAGTTCGAGTTGTTAAATTATACGGCGTTTTGCATAGAAATTTTTTTTGTGAAAAATAAAATTGGCAACTAGTAAGGAATATTTTAAAAGAATGTATGTAAGGGAGATAATTGGATTAGTGCATACTGTAAAAAACAAACAAATCAAATTACGATAAAGAGTACAGGTACTTAGAGTGCTGGTACTTTTTGCCGTCAAATCTATTTTAACCGAAACAGTGTTACGGAACAAAAAATCTGATACACCGTAATTTCTACAGTAATAATTAGAGTAAAATCACTCAAATTAAATAAATAATGCTGTTAGAAATTACGGTATAATATTTTACGGTAAAAATTAATCTTACAGTACGATTGATTTCACGGTAAAATTGATTTTATGGTAAGATTGATTTTACAGTAAAATGGAATTTATGGATGATGCACCCAAAGTGCTGATACTTTATACCTTAATTTGATCCGGAACATCAAATTAATTATTTTACAAAATAAAAATAGCAATGATATATGATAAAAATTGCATCGAAAATAATGCCATAAAGCCATTTGTTTATAAGACACTAATTGAATTTTTTTTTTTTATCATTTTGTATTAATTTTTAAACACGAAAAAATACCGTTCGCTTACTGAATATATTTGTTCACATTACAAAAATATATCTGTCTCACATTACTAAATATAACACCAATTTTTGGTGAAGTGAAAAGTTATGGAGAGCGGGAGCGAAAAACGATAAATCCAAATCAAATTTATCGCTTTCGACTTAATGTTTGACATGTTTATGCAATGACATGTAATATCGCACTTATTGCAGAAAAGAACGATCTTTGTTTCCTTAAAGAAATACAAGCTTATAAAAATATTTATTTTTTTCTCGATTTTCCACAAAGTTACTTTCTTCTATTTGTAGATATTCAATGACATTAAATACGTTTTGTTAAATTAGAGCTATGCTAATGTAATTAATTTGGAATTCCTTCAAGAGATTCCAGATGAACTACTAATTGATTCTAATGTCTTTTTTCGTCTAAGAACTTGATGTTTCTATTGAATGACTTGAGACATTAATGTTGGCGCAAGCAAGATTTTAGAAATATTTTTGGTATGACTTGGATTAAAATAATTTATGACTATTTTTTTAACTCTTGAAAGCTTATTTTCATACAGCAAAAGAGATAATTAAATACACCGCCTAGTTTTGTTCTATCTTTTTATTTCGATTTGTTTATTTATTTAATGTTTTTGTCGTGTTTATTGACTGAATAAAAATTTTTAAGAAATTCAACCTAAAAGTACGCTACTTCTTTTTTATATTCTACTTCTTTACTTATATATATATATATATATATATTTCACATTTTAGGGAGCAAGAGTTTGAAGNTTCTTAATAATATCACTGCAGATTTTCAATAACACATGAAAATGAATACATAATATTACAAAAGATGTGAGTTTTCAAAAGTACAAGATTTTGGTTACTATTCAAAATATAAGTGTTTCTTCAAAATTTTAAATTTATTTTTTCTAGAACATATTTAGAAACACTATCCTTTAAAAAATATATAAATTTTATGTATTAATTAAATTTCACATATGAATATAGGTTTTTGACATTTGTGACATTTTTGACAGTGAGGTTTTTGACGTGACAGTTTAAACCATGGTTTAAACCGTCAAAAACTGTCATATGTCAAAAACCTGCCAACCCAGATATATATATATATATACATATATATATATAGTCGACAGTCGAGCACTTTATTATAAATTATATTTTTTGTATATTTTGCCAAGCTTCTGAAAATAATGAAACAAATAAAAAAACTGTGGTTAAAAATGTGGAATCTTGTTCATCCAAAAGAAAAAAAATCAGTAGAAAAACTCTATATTATTTTTATTATTCAATTTAATTATGATCAAACATTTTTTTAACTGTAAAATTTACAAATTTGTAACCATTTTAAACTGTTCAATTTTAAATGACCATAGTTAAATTTCAGTGAAACTGGTCGAAAAATTCTCGAGAAAAAATGTTTGGATCGTGAAATTAAAAATTCTAACTGATAAAACTGAAAATTCAACATTACTAAGTTGAAAATTACGAAGTTAAAGAAGAAGAAAAAACTGTGAACTTAAATTTTTTTGTTAAAAGCAAATGATAAAAAACGATAAGTAATTATGAAAAAGTATTTTTTGCGTGAAATGATTGTTAGATAAACTAGTTTTACACCCCACTTTTATACGTAACTTTCTGAATCCTGAAGCTCAAATATTAATGTCTAAAAATCTGAATTTTTCAAAGAATATGAAACGTAACATAATAATTTGGTGAATTATACGAGACTATGAACAATTCGCATAAAATTCAATTTACAATAGTTTTGGAATTTGCATTATGCCGTGCATAGGTGTTAGGTAGCGTCGAACATGATCCTGAAGAGAGAATAATAAAAAAGAAGAAAAAAGCAATTTAATAAATATGTAAAAAAGACAGAACAATGCATTTACATAAAAATCTAAATCCATATTTTAAATTCATTTTTATGTAAATGCATGCGAAAATTATTCTATAAAAAAAATTATCGTTTCTAACGAAATATTACTAATTTCTTTTTTTGATGAAATAAAATACTCGTACTTAAGTTTCAATGATTTAAAACTTCATTATTAAAATTGTTGATGAAATATTTACAAAATAATGTGCTAAGACATATACTTACTTAATAAAAATTTCATAATAAAGATAATATTAGCCGTATATTTATGTAAAAAGTTTCACTGTCCTTATTTGTCAGTTGGATGGCCATTCCATTCTCCCCTCCTTTACACCAACTAGTTATAAATATTTAAATTTGATTGACTCGAGGATCAAATTATAATTTGTTGGATATATTTTTTCTGTATATATCTCCGTATTGATTGTATCAATATTACGAACAACGTTTAAACTTCGTAAAAAACTTTTCAGGCATTAAAAAAAGCAAAAAAATTTTTTTTATAAATTCTCCATTTTCAAGTATTCTTATTTTTATTTATTTCCAAAATGAGCGTTTTAATGAAGGGAAAAAAAAGGATTTTTTCTCAAGCTGAACGTAACAAATCTGAAAAAAAGAAAAAAGGAGGTAATAAAAGAAAGGGAAGAAAAGTTAATTTGAGATCTGGGCAACCACTGAATAACGAATTCTTTTCTTCTCATCTAAGTTAAATTTCAGAAAAAAACTCTCCAGAATCAAATAACAAAAGAAAGATAAAAAACAAAAGAAACAAGCTAAGCAATAACAAACAAATAAAACAGACAGAAGAAAGTTAAATATATTCTGTTCTTTAATTTTTATTGCCTTCTTTTTTTTCATTTTCATGGGGGAAAAAAATTATTAAAATTTGCTGGCGCCATCTCTTGGGTGAGACTTAAAATATTTGTTTTTGCTTAACCTATCGATTTCTTTTACTGCATCTACTCTCTATAATAATAGGACAGTCATATTTTTAGATAGATTATGATCAATAAAAACTAATAGATGAAATTCTAATTCACTTCTTCTTTTAATGCTTCTCTAAATAGTTTGCTGCTTAAAATAAGAAATCGGATGCCAAAATTTTTATTTATAAAACTGAAATACTGTGAAAAAGTATTATGGATCTGTATAATCCTTTAAAATACGAAATCTCGCTTTACCTTTTCTCACAATTTAAAAATTTAATTAACTGATCTCGGTGCGTTGAGGGTGAAAATTTGCTATCTCCCCTTCCCGACAGATTATTTTAAATCTGCAGCCATTTTTGGAATGCTTTATTTTGGAAAAATACATTATATTGGCTTAGAACAGGTGATGTGAAAGACTTAAAATATCCAAAGAATATAATATTTTAAATTAATTTTTAAACACAATGAAATTAGATAATTTTAATAATATAGAATCATTTTCACTTGGTATGCAATCTATAAAAATATTTTAAATCTTTTCCATTTTAACCCTGGACGAGCTGCAATCAGAATGGCACTCCAACAACAGCGAAAAATTTTTCTGGTCTGGTCTGGTCTTGTGGTTTGGTCGAGGTGCCTGAGGCCATAGGGCCCTTTACCTCTTCATCATGTGATAAGTTCAATGAGGTAGTTCCTTAAGGTGAATAGTAGGATGAAGGCGGGAAATTTTTAAACTAAAACCAAGAACTCTGGGAGGGAAATTTTATATCCTATCAAATGAATTTACTTAGCTATTATTTCAGAATCTTAACTGTTTTACAGTCATAATTTTTTTTTAAACCGTCACTAGACTTTAGCACACAGTGTATGAAAGCTATCAAAGTGACCAACGATTCAGAAACAAATTTTTTTATTCTTATTTTACCCCTTTAGACATTTTTTCGCACTTGATATAGTATAATCTCGCAAATTTAACTTGTATACTTTACACTCAATTCAAACTAATTCATACTTCTGAATTTAGAAGGAAAATTTTTTTTTCTCCTTAAAATGATATTTTATAAAATATAGAAATAAATAAAAAAAAAAGGCCATTTCTCTTAATGTATCCAAATGTTAGATAGTGGTGATAAAAGGTGAAAGTAGTGATATAATATTGACGGATGACATTTAAAGTGAGATAGATGATTTGTTGAAGAATAAAGAAGGCGTGCCTTATATAACCCCGTCCGTGGGAGATAGACCAGAAATTCCATTTATCACAAGGTATTCGCGTGAGATGTACGTGACTTTGTTCCAAAAAAAGAACGCAATATTTGATGACATCCTGTGTCCGAGAATCGAATATACATACAAAGAAAAGAATTTTTGGAAATCAAATTTTATTATTAACATAAAAATATCCGAAAAAAATTCTTCTTTAGATAGAAAATCAACTTAACAGAAACTGATATTAATAATGCAGTTTTAAAAAATTTACTTTAGTCTAACTGAAGAAAATTTTCAAATGGTAACTGCACTGTAAAAAAATTATGCAAAAAGAAATACAAGAATCTCAATTTGAATACCTAAGTTCTTGTTCAAATGCATCTTAACGAGTTTCACGTTAACAGAGTTACTAAAATACAGATTTTTTTCCTGTTCATTTTTCTAATAAAGATACTTTCTTTCATGTATTTTACTGCATAGTTATTTATTTCATATATATACAGGGTGTTTATAAATTTCCGGACCCATTTTGATGTTTAATAACTCATAAAATAATGAAGATATAAGCAAACTTATGGCATTTATTGATGGAATAACTCATATATTTTCCTTTTCAGGTTTGAATATCTCTACTTTTGTAAATATCGTCTGCGCGTGTGGTTAATTTCAGATAATTTCATTTTCCAGTCTAAATATCTGTACTTTTCTAAATATCGTCTGCTTATTAATTGCATTTTTCTCTCTTTTGTTTTTGGCAACTATTGCAATGTTATGTTTACTTTTGATGTGTTTGTTCTATGTAGTACTTTTCTATGTGATGTTTTATTCGAGCGGATATTAAGGAGAATGCATACACCACAAGAGAAAGCACAGATTTTATGGTGGTTCATAGAAACGAAATCGATAGTGCAAGCACAGAGAAATTGCAGAAGAATTTACCAAAAAGATCCTCCATCCAAAAGCAGCATCTTGCGGTGGAAAAAGAATTTTCTAGAAACTGGAAGTATCGCAGATAAGAAACGTTCCGGACGTCCCTGCACAAGTGATTTTGACGTTGAGCGTGTCAGACAGACATTTTTAGACAATCCTAGAAGATCTGTGAGATCAGCGGCAAGAGAATTGGATATGCCAATTTCGACGGTGTACAAGGTTATTAAGAAACAATTAAGACTGCATGCATACAAAGTTCAAATTGTTCAAGGTTTGGAACCGGACGATAGGCCTAGGAGGATGGCGTTTGCAACAGATATGGTAGGAAGGATAGAAGATGCTGCTGATTTTCTGAAGCGCATAATGTTCTCCGACGAAGCATCCTTTCATGTTTCTGGCATTGTTAATCGCCATAATGTGCGCATATGGGGATCTGAAAACCCCCATGAATACCGTGAGACACAAAGGGATTCCCCAAAGGTTAATGTGTGGTGTGGACTAATGCACGACCGAGTCATTGGGCCTTTCTTTTTTACAGAAAAGACGGTCTCATCAGTCGTATACTTAGACATGTTGGAAAACTTCGTATTTCCACAACTAGAAGAGCTTCAGCCACATGTCTTTTTGCAACAAGATGGTGCACCACCTCATTGGGGTATCATCGTTCGTAGTTCTTTGAATGACCATTTTCCAGGAAGATGGATTGGGCGAGGAGGTCCAATTCCTTGGCCATCCAGATCACCTGATATAAAGCCGCTGGACTTTTTCTTTGGGGATTTATAAAGGACAATGTTTACAGGAGGATCGTGTCGAACATTAATGACCTAAAAGCCAGACTTACAACCACAATAGCCTCTGTAGATGCCGATATGCTTGCCGCTACCTGGGGTGAAATTGACTATCGACTTGATATTCTCCGTGCGACGAAGGGGGCACACGTGGAAGTTCATTGATAAGGGTCATGAAACTTTTTGAGTCTATCTAACCATTTATGTTATTGATTTAAATCTATCTTTATTCTTTTATGAGTTATTAAACATCAAAATGGGTACGGGACTTTATAAACACCCTGTATATCCGCCAATTTGATGGGGTGGGTAGAGCCTTCTCTTACGACTGCCGGAAGAATGATCAGATAGCACTCTCGCAGACCAAGTTTTAGTGGTTAGTATTCCACTCTATTCCCTGGCTGTTTAGGAGCCGAGATATAGTATTAGTTCTATTTACTTAATTTCTAATAAATTACCTAGTCTCTTTTGAGTATCTTTACCGATTGTTATTCTCAAATTCTACATAAAACTCCTGATAAATTATTTCTAGAAGATTCATGTATTTTTTCAATTTTTTTTTCTTCTTTTTTGCTGCGTAGCCAACTATTTGTTTTTGGATGACTTGTGCCACTAGAAATGAAAAGAACAAAGCCGATGACAGTTCATAGATACTTCACATTTTCTACATTCATTATCCTGTTATAATATAGATATTTATTATCAATTTCATAGATACACTAACTAAATCACGCAAAGGTACGAGTTTCGCGTAGAACATGCCTTTCGTTATAAGACAGTAAAATAACATGAAAGAAAAGTAGAGAGTAAAAGAATTGAAGAGCCATTTTCATTGCATCTAGATTGGTTGGTTCGATGACGTTAATCCAATTAGATTCACTTTTCTCTCCCTTTGTAACTTGGAAAACTAAATTTAGTGTTCGAATGCTTAGCCATTGAGGCCACCTCCGTACTCATTATTAAATATAAGCCAGAATGAATTAATTGCACAAAGTTTAAGTCCTTTCGTTAATATATTATATTCTTTGTAAATGAAATAGGCGTCTCAAGGTTATGGGATTTCCCCATTCTCCATAATTTTCCTTCCCTGTTACTATGGTTTTGGCAATTCTTCATCCACGCCAGAATGTTACATCATCTTGCTGAAATGCACTGTGTGGTGAAAAAGTAAGATTTGACGAAACCATAGTAATGGAGAGAATAAAAGTTTAGGGAGTGAGAAAATCACTCAACCTTGATATGCCTTTTCCAAAGAGTACAGTGAGGCTGAAAATCTCCATTTCTACCTTCAGACTCCTATTCTGTTTACGAAGAAAAAAGTGAAGCTGAAAACCTCTATTTCTGCTATCTTAAGTTTTTAAATATATCTTTAGTATTCTAATAGTTTTACCACATAACTGGTACCCTTATCTTTCTGACGACACCAAGAAAACCAAAACTGGTTCATAAATAAAACAGTTATAGAGGTTACAAACATATGAACCACCTTGGCAGCAAATGGCACTATTGTGTTAAAATGAGGCAGATTTCTAATTTTGATCAAAAAATTCTGAAAAAAATTATTTTAGCAGTTTTTCATAAAGTAATGGATGGTTGACTGAATGTAAACAATGACAAGCTTCCTAATTCATGAGTAATTTTATCATTCATATGAGTTTTCTGTAGTTTATAAATTCTGAAAGATCGTTAGCCGTAAATAAATTTGAGATCGATAATTCAAATAGAACTTCTGGCATACGTTGCCTTATGTGATTGACCTCCAAACACTGTGGGAAAAAAAGATACATTATTAAAAATATTAATTTACCAATTTTTCGAGCAAACGTGAGAACGTTATAACTTAAAAATACTCATGTCTTCTCGAATTTATAACATATTCTTTTCTCTCCTAATTAACTTTTTCTTCGTTAAAATTTCTTAAATAATCATTAAGTTCTAATTATATGTCTTGGTTTGTCGCTGATTTCCCGGGTAGCAGTGATTTACATTATTCATAAAGCTGCTCGAAAGTTCCAGCCGCATCTTCTTAAACATAATTTTATGAGACAAAATCTAAATCTTTTGAAACATGTAGTATAATTTTTTTTTCCAACAACACAGCATTTAATTTTCATTTTTGTGCGCACGTAGGAAGCAAATCTGCAATTTTCCTGAAAATGGTTGCATGTTAAATCAAAATGTCTTTTACAATATTCTCCACATTTTCAACTATAAAATTAATTACATGAAACTACGACACGTTTGATGCAAAATTTCTTTCATGTAGCATCTAAATACAATCTTTATTCGACTTACTAAACAAAATTAAAAGCTTTTGCAAAAAATTAGTTAAAAACTTCATTCATCAAAAGCTACAATATAATACAATAAAAAAGAAAATTTTTATCTATAACGAAAACAAATTAGATATGTACGCAGTGTTAACTTTTTAACTACTGAGTATTTGTGACTACTAAAAACGTCTTTTAATCAGTTGTATGCTTAAAAAAAAAAGTTGAGGAGAAATTTCGATACTAATTGCCCAAAGGCGGAACACTAAGTAGGTTTCATGTTAACGAGTTGAAAATATAAAATCTGATACTAATAAAAAAAAAAGAAAAAAAATTAAAAATTTATTCGATCTACATAAGCGTCACTATAAAAAGCGATAAATCTTTTGCAGAGTATAAGCGTGTTTATTCATAACAGTATACTGTTAGAAAATGTCTTCGAATGTGCATGTAAATCGATCGTAAAATTTAAATCCTACTTTAAAAAAAAAAATAAATAAATTTGAAGCAAGGCTTGTCTCTCCGTAACCAAAATGCATGAGTAAAACAGATAATAAAATTAAGACAAATAAAATTATCAAATTTGTTCATTTTATTTAGAGATACGTGTCAGAATTCACACGCTTCACTAGTAGCCCGTTTTTTTTTTTTTTTTGTAAGTCTTAATGGTGGAAGGAATTGATTTTAAATAAAGTATTCATCGCATGAAATCTTGTTTCCATGGCCACAAAAGTCGACTTAAGGCTACACGGTACCCTTTTTTAAAAAAAAATTTTTAAGCCTGTAATATTAAAAGTAATAATAGATTTTCATTTGTATTATATTATTAAACTGATTTTCAAAAAGAAAAGGGAAATCGACNTTTAAAAAAATTCGAAATGGTTACTTCTGAACTCATTTTAATGATTTTCAAACTCATTTTAAAAATAAAAACTATACAAAAACAACGCTCGTTATACTAATAAAAAACGTAAAATGAAACGATGTGAATGTATTTAGGAAAAATTAAAATAACGTTGAACATTTTGAAAATACCTTTGAACTTAATATAGTACCACTAAAAACGGATTACGATAAAGTCCCAGAATTTTGCTTCAGGAGAACGAAACTCCACAATTATTATTATTACTTTTTAAAATCATTGTTTTTTATTGTCAGACATTGGAGAATAAATAAATAAGGTTAGTTTTCTTATTAAGAAAGATCAGTTGATGATGATATGGAAAAGGTAGATTCCAAGCAAAATGTGTTTAAATTATGTAAGCTGTCTGATATTAAATAAAAAATAAATGACTTAATTTGTATACGCTATATAAAGAAAGTATTCGTCAATTACACTGGTCGACAAAATTAAGAGATGGAAGACATTTTCCCAAATATCTAAAAAAATACTGAATATAAATAAATGAAATTTGGTATGGGTATAGCTTACTCCATAATAATAAAGTATGCAAAACAAAAATGAAAGTGCCATTCCCTGGCAAGACCTATTGCCAATAAATCCAATGTAGTCTAAACGTAAGGATAAAAGATGACAATAAAAGTGAGGCTTGTACAGTGTGTGTTGCCTCTAGTACGGTGTATGGTCACCCCTGACAGACAGACAGCATGCACAACGAGTATGCATGCTGTTAATAAGGGAGTTAAGGATGACTTGTGGAAGACCCTCCCATTCTTCCACCAGAGCAATTTTTAACTTCAGAATGGTTCTGGGGGAAGGTTAGCTCATCTCAATAGCTCTCCCAAGCATGTTCAATAGGATTCAGGTCAGGGGATTTTGCTGGCCATTGCAATCGTTGAATATCCTCGCTTTCCAGATACTCATCAACCATGAGAGCCCTATGTGGTCTCGCATTGTCGTCCATAAAAATGAACTCAGGGCCAACAGCGCTCCTCCTGCCTGTACCTCTGGGCATTCACGGAACCATTGTCAAACACATGGAGCGGTGTGCGGGTATCTTGCATGAACCCTGCCCAAACCATGAGTCCTCCACCAGCATAATGGTCCCCTTCGATAATGTTGCTGGGATGGTATCGGGTTCCAGGTTCCCTCCATATCAACCTTCCAGAAATAGCGTCATAGAAATGTGCGAAAATGCTTTCCATCTCTTAATTTTGTCCACCAGTGTATATTTTTATCAGGACAATCCGATTCGAACGCAGATTTTGTTCAACAGCACCGTAACTTTAATTTCAAGTAAAGAAAAAAGAAAGATTTATACATTAAAACATAAATGTTGCTGCCACAAAAAAAAATTCTAGACGACATAAGTTGTTCCATGCAACTGTTTAGCCAATTTTTTGCATATCAAAACGACGATAAAGAAGAGGAAATTTACACGGCATTCGATTGCGCTAGACGTGAGTGCAAATGTTTAGAAAGTTAACTGCTTGCGTATCAGAATAGTATTTATGTGTGGTCGCATATGCGAATCGCATACTGTTATTGCTCTCTAAAGGTTGCTGGTATACTGCTTGTCAGTCCCAATAGTTTTCAAATAGGAATGGAAAGCGCAAGATGGGTAGGCCTAAAAAATATTTATCTTGTCACACCTATGAAATGAAAAACGTAGGACGCATCACTTTGGACAGACGGGGGAATTTTCAGTGTCAAGAAAAGTTTACTACGTAACTGATGAGCACATTTGTTTTAGCATGATCAAAACAGAATTACGTTCTCCTTTTTAGCCAAGTTGTAAAATTTAGTTTCTTAAAGGATGATTTTTTCTTTTTTAGTTCGTGTTAGAAAATTTTCTTCGGCAATTAAATGGGGCTAAATTTTGTTTAACATTTAGGAAACAATTGTAACATAAATTATCATCAGGTACTATTTTACATGATATAAAAAACATGTTAGAGCATTCGATCTAAAGAATAGTAGAAAGATTGTTATTTGATTATTTTCCCAATTTATTTTTTTAAATTATGTTTTAAATTTTAAAACCGTTAAAAAATTATAAAATTCCAGGAAATCAATATGGCATCAAAAACATTCAAGTATATTTTCTAAGAATTAAACTAAAATTGAAAGGAAAAAAAAAATTAAAATATCTAATTTAAATATAAAATTAAACTAAATTCTACAATATTCAGAAAAAAAAAAGCTGACATGCATTTTCTTTAAGATCATATTGCTATATTTTACACAACCAAACTGTTATTCTGGATAAATTTTATTTATCGGAGTTAAATACTGATTTTTTAAAAGTTATTTCATAAAGAGAAAGAACAAAGCATTTTATATTTACAAGTTTTTTTTTATACAGGGTTCCACTCTTACCTTATATGTAGGGCCATTGTAAGATAATTTAAATCAGGATAATATAAAAATCTAGATAGAATTGTAAAGTTTTAAAATCTACAGGGAATAATTTTTTTTTTCTGTCTAGATAGCTGCCTGAAAGAGAGGTTTAAAAAGATAAATTTGCATTAAAATGTCAGGAGAAAAAAAAAAAATTCCTCATTTTTATGTAATTAAAAGAAATCTTGCCTTTTATATATATATACACACCGAATGATGAAAGTTTTTGTAAAGGAGTAATAGTGTCTGATTTTTAGACAAATATTTCAATATTATGTGAATTTTCATGATGAAAAAGAAATTCTAGTTAATTTAGAAAAAGCACTCATTTAAAAATTTTATTCTCGAAAATGCAACAGATAAAGCAAGACTATTGTTGTAAATTTCAAACTGAGAACAAAATCTTAGCATTAGAAGCAAAATATTAAAACCCTTTAAAAATAATTTAAAAGTTCAATTTCTGAAAGTTTCAAAGATTTTGAAAATGGAATAATTACAAAAAACTTAATTCTTGAATGATAAATTTATTAACATAACCATATTTAAAATAGGATCAGATGTAAAAAATTAAAAAAAAAAAAGATTTATTTGTATTTACATCTTTTTAATTTATGATATAGTAACATAAGTAATCGGTATAAAATATAAAGTGAAAGATAATTAAAACATTTAGTTAAAATACCAGTCTGCAAACTTCACAACTGTCTGTTTTTACAACAACTAGGGCACAATTTTAGAATTTACATCCATGAATTTAACTATTATATAAATAAAAACTATTATAATCTCAATGACGTGTGTCTACTAATTGTATAATTAAAAGTACAAATGATTATAACTTATTTCAACCTCTTGAGAACTGTGATCACATATAGATGATTGTGCAATTTTCCCTTCACGATCCACAGTATAAGATACAGGGTTTGTTGATTTAAATCAATTATTTCTTTTTAAATATATATATTGATTTTAAAAGTTAAAAATCAGTGTTTTAAATTATTGATACTTCTATTATTTTGTTTTCTTAGTTTCAAAATTTATTTTAAATAAATTGCTGCATTAATTAATTTTAGTTAACGAAATTACTTTCGTTCTTGGTGTTTGTTAAATCCCAACACATTTGATATTACATTTTTAAAAATGTTTTGATTCTTGAGATTGAAAGTACAGATTAAAGTAAACATTTAATGCTGTCTTAATATAGACTTGCATAGCTGCAGAAAGTAATTAATAAGCATGATTTTTTTTCAAAAAATAATGCAAATAATGTTAATTAAAATTCCACCTTTTGAATGAAAAAGCATGGAATTAAGATCTACATTATATTTTATTGGTGGAAAATGTATATTTCTGAAGCTTGACGTTATATTAAAAAGAAATTACCCTAATATGCCAAAAGTAGAAAAAGAAAAGGCTGATGAATTCAGATATTTTTCTCCTGATATAGTGTCATTCTTCTCTTCAAAGTCTATTTGAAGCAGTAGGGTCATAATATGTTTACAGTATCTTTGACATTATCTGATTTTCTATAAAGAAATTTTGCGAAAAAAAATTCCAATGAGTACATAGAATTTTAAATTTTTTTTTTTTTACCTTAACTTATCTATTTTGATATAGAATTAAAAATAATTATTTAATATAAAAATATATAGATTAAATATTTATTTATTTTTTGATGAATGTCTATATTTATAAACACAATATATTACATTTATTTTGTCATTTTAAAAATCAAGAAAAAAAAGAGAAGAAATCACAATTTTAAATTAAAATTATGGTTTACTAATTGAAACTTTGTTTTAATAGTTAGCGGTACCTTCACAAATTCAACTTTAGGAAAAACGGTAGAATAATTTCACAAAATACTTCTTTCTTAAAATTTTATTTTTGTGTCTCGTAAGAAGCGATAAATCCATATTTGTGCTGATTTTTTGATATGATCTTTAATTTTCACAAATTATGTCTAAATTTTCACAAAATAGGTATACCTCTCAGAAAAACCTAGACAGACCCCTGAAGTATTCTTTAAATTTTCTATTTCATTTACTCTTTAAATTTCAATTATGCATTTATTTCAGAATGGTTGCTAGGCATTCAAAGCTATGTATTATAATGAAAAATTATTTTAGTAAGTTAGAGCATCTAAAATATTGTTATAATATAGTTTTAATATTAATTTAATTTTGATTAAACATTTACATAGTTTTTTTTAATCATAAATGAAAGTTCTTACAGTGAATTTGAATAATAAAAAAAAATCTGATTTAAATAAAAAAAAATCTGGTTTTCTAAAATTTTTTTTAAAAAAAATCACGAACCCTGATAAGATATAAAGTGAGCTTTGCTGACTGTTAGCGGATCAGATCAAACGAACATAATCTCAATACAGTATACTCTCAGATTAAGGGAGACTAGGGAAACGCTTCTTTCTCATTCAGGCAGTTCTGATACGGTTAAGACATTGCAGCATGTTACATTTGACAAGATTAAGTGAACATTTTTAGTTGAAAGGGAAAATAAGGGCTTACTGTTAAACCCTTATCAGTCAGAAATTAAAGGATAGGGAGGCTTATAATTAAATGCCCAGTTTCAACAAAAAGAAATTTGAACCTTAATATTTCAGATGTTAAAAAAAATAAAATATATCACCAAACAATACACATTTTAAATGGTAGATAAAGCTACTGTAATGATTACTTATGTTTTTCATTCTCTGGTCAAATTATTTGCATGCAATCCTAATGATTACAATATATGATGGATAATTTTTAAAAACATGGTATCTACTACATTTTAGATTTTCAAATTCATGACTAATTCCAAGAATTTTTCATGACTTTACGAAGTTACTATTTTCTCTGACAAAAACACAATAGTAAATTTAAAAAAGCATCATAATAACATTAATAGAAATTATAGTGTAACCAAAACTGTTATACTCTGCATCTTCATATTTATAGATTTTTAATTTAAAAAACAGAGAAAATAAAGATTTGAAGCAATAAAATAGCTCAAAAGTAATATTTTTCTTTTTTCTGTAGAATTATATTCTAAAGATACTTTTCTTGTTCAAGGGAAAGGAAAGAAATACTTCTGATTTTTCTGTTCTTATTTCGAACTAAAAATAATTCGCCAATCACTGGTTTGCTTCAGCTACAATTTCAAATTTATAAAATAAAAAAATAAATAATAAAAATTCTGAAATCACAGAAACTTAAAATATAATTTGCTCCAGAAATGACATTTTTTTCCCTTTCATTTTTTGAAATAACACAATTTTTAAAGAACATGAAAATTTTTTTTTATATTTTAATAAAATATGACTGTGAGTGGGGAGTTTGTTACAAATTCAGATATTCGGAACACCAAGAAATTGGGGGAGGGGTAAATTCCAGTTTAATAATTAGATTTTCTGGCGACCTAAATTCATGACTCTTTTTTAAAAAAAAAAATAGTTAAAATCATGACAAATTTTGTTCAATACCAAAAATCATGACTTTCCATGTTCGAGGATATCCTGTAAAAAATATTTCTATTTTGAGTAAAATAATTGCGAATTTCTATTTAACTATTGTTATTATTAGGAATATAACATGCATTTTAATGTATATGTAGGGAAGAGGTGGACTAGTGTGGACATGGGACAAAAGTAGATATCCATTGGTCAAGTCTCTACTGTGCGACATCGTAAATTGGAAACAATAGTGTACACTTCCACCATGAGCAGTTGCTTAGCCACACTGTGAATAATTTAGTAGAAATTTTAAGGTGCTAAAGTAACTTTCTCAAGTTTTCTCTCTACTCTGCTGTTTATAGAATTAAAGACAATGATGCTTGAGATCAAAATGTCTTTCTTAGTATAGTGAAATACTCATGTCAATATTTATTCATATGGCTTTAGATATATTTTGGCTTTAGATATACCTTTCTCAGTTGTAATAAATGACTACTAAATAAGTTTGTTCACACTAGCCCCATGTAGTAAGGTTAGTGTGGACAACCTGCTTTTTTTAAAAAAAAAAAATTTTATGGAAAAACTAAATAACATTTTCCAGATATAAACCAGAATACAGTAAAAGGTCCAAATTATTGTTAAAAAAATATTTCATAAGTGAAAAATTATACATGGTTTTTTTTTTTGTTGTTGACAAATTTGTAAAAAATGTCCACATATACATAGATGTTTAAATAGAAAGTGCTCATAATTAAAGTTGAGAAGAGTCTATAACAAAATCTATGCGAGAAAACTTTATGAAAATAGGATAGTGAAATAATAGAAATTTTACATAGCAAAAAATAAATAAAAACTAAAACTAGTTGACAGGCAACGTAATAGAGAACATAGTGCCCTACATCACTGTTCAGAGACAGGTGTGATAGGATGTGACACATAATAGACATATCTGGGAGGCCAAGCTGTAGGGAATTGACAGCTGGATCACTCCAGTGGAAGCTTTTGGAACCCTTATCTCCGAAATAAAACTTCCACTATTTCATTATATCACTAGGCAAGTTTTGATTAAATCCTGCCATATAGTTTTTAAACATAATGCTTGCAAATGCCACATTTTATTTAAGAACACTCTCCATATTCGAAAAAGCTTTTAAAATCCCTTAACAGTTGGATATTAATAATGAGTTAATACTTACAAATAAGTGTACACACTTTCAACTTAAATATTTATTTTGAACTTTAACTGAAAAACATAAAATTTGTTTAAGCTATATGTATACATCATTCAATATTCATAAAAAATCTGACGAACTGCATTCCACAAAAAAGTTTGAAGCCATTCGAAAGTCTTCCAATGGATATTTATTTTCTAATAATAATAACTCTACTTAAAATTCTCCAAGATTCTTTTTGGGAGGAGTGAGATTGAAGAATAATACTCCCGAATTCAAAACCTGAAATAAAACAATCAATTTGGTTTAATGCAAAAATATATACAATTAAGCAATAAAAATATCAAGATCACATCAAATTAAAGGGGTCACGCAGATAGAATTTACTGAGTTAATCTGCCCCCACCACCTTCATAAATCAAAATATATCTGCAATCCAAAAGAAAACAGGTAGAGAATATTACTGCAAAAATAAGGCTTATCCAAACTTAATAGTAAAATTTAAATTTGCAAATTTAAGGTCAATAAAAATTAACACTAGAAATTTAAGTTTAAATTTAGTTTGAAACTTGAAATTGTACTAAAAAAGGAAGATGAAATAAACTATATGCCACCGTGTGTTGTGAATAGGGTTCACAACAGCAATAAACACATTTAAATCTAAAAATATTTCCTACAAGCACTTCCATTATTCACCATATTTCGGACCGTGTTTCAAGTTCTCAATGAGAGGGGGCAGTATTTGGAGAGGTTGTTTCACCTTCTGGTAAAAGAATTTCTGCTGGTGCAATATAAAATTAGCACAACAAATATTTTTAAAATGCATGGGAATTCTATGTGAAAAAATATTTTTCGTTACCATTTTGTAAATTTCATAGATTGATTTTAGTGACATTTGTCATCCTACTGGTGTGAACTGTAGTTGTGAAGAAACGGGGGTAAAGTATAAACAATGGGCAATCTCCACCGTGTACAGTTGTTTCTAGTTGCATTGTTAGAAGTAAAAAAAAAAAAAGTTTACACCACACAGCTAAACTATGCATAGCAGCCTGTTAAAGTATACAGTCGAGTATTCACTTTTTTTTCCTGAAAAGATTATGCAAGAATTTCTGCTTTATCACTGCATAGCTCTTTTGCAGACAAATTGTGGCATTACTGCAGATGTTTTGGTGAAATATTCAAATCTTTCTAAAAAACTTGTGTTACAATAACTACGTTATCAATCAATCTACTTTATACAATCTTCAGCTGTCTGATAGATTGTTTGGGTATCAGATTTCGAAAGATAGAGAAAAGATTCCTCTTCAATAAGGATAGGAAAAAATCTTTGCTGATACATTTGATCTCCATTATTATTTATTTTTTTGAAGATCACAAAAGAAAAATTACATGCAGACGTTGCGATAATCTACAGTCTTGTGCTTGAGGCTTTAATGCTACAGGAAGGGACCATGAGCTGACACTTTCAGTAAATTTTTTACACATCATATCAATATTTTGAAGAACAATAGAATCATGAGATAGGGTGACCCGGGGTAATTCACGATCACTCTGTTTCTGGGGTAAATAATGATCACATAAGTTTTATTATAAAAAAATTATTTTTTTTTTTTAAATTTGAGACATGGACAAGAATGCTTGTACACTTTACTAAAGTATAACTACATTTACTTAAGAAATTTTTTTTGTTTAATCTAACAAAATAAGTATCTTTTAAACTGCTTTCTGTATTTTCCATTTCAAAGATGGGTTTCAAAATTTGCACATTTTTGCAAAGATCCCCCTCATTCTCTTAATAATAAATATTTTGAGTTATTTTCTTTTCTTTGATATAAAAGTAGTGTAAGCTTTTGTTTAATTGTTTCACATCAACGGTAAACTTTATAATTGATTACAGGAAACTATATCAAATGTTGCCCCCTACAGATGGGGTAATTATTGATCACTGGGGTAATTCCTGATCATTGTAATTTCTTCTTATAAATAGTATATAAAATAGCTTTAAATAGCTAATTGTCTTTTCTTAAATAACAGTTCATATTTATTAAGTGGAATTTTTGTTTTGAACAAAATTTGTTTTTAACTGTATACAAGACTGTATTCTGATTTGCACCATTTCTGGTTTGTCTTACCTTGCTTCTATCTTAATTTTATGTGTGTACATTGTTAGAATAATTTTTAAGTTTATAAATAAGCCTCGTATAATTGTTAGAATAATTTTTAACTTTATAAATTAGCCTAGTATAAATATGGTGAGAAATTATAAGCCTAAAAAGGATACTAAGCTTCTAGAAAACAAAATGAGTGAATTTCTTTTAATGATTGAAAATTAAAATTTCAGTGTAGAGAGCTGCTGCCAGAGCTGTTGGCATACCTTACTTAACTTTACACTTTCCCTTAATGAAGTTAAAAAATCCAGCAAAAGTAACCCATGTGGGAACTCTCTTATATTTCAGAAGAACATGAGAATGAGTTGGCTGATTGCCTAAAATGTATGGCACGATGTAAAGATTTTTGAAAATCTAAAGCGTTAATCGTTCTTCTTGCTTTCAAATAAATCGTTTTATTAGCTGCTTAAACACATCTTTTTGGTTTATTTTTTGATTTTGATGTCTTATTTGTTAGTTACCATTATATAATTATTTTCAAACAGCCCCTTTACAATAAAACTGGTGATCAGTAATTACCCCAGAAGTGATCAGGAATTACTCCAGAAATGATCAAGACCAGGGGTAATTCCTGATCACTAAAAATTTAAAATCTTTTAAATACTAATTAGATTTTCAAACAAAAGAAGTTGGAATAGGACTCATCTCATATAGCCTCAAACTTCCAGTAAATATTAAAATTCTATTTTGAATAGTTTTTTCATAAAATAGATGTTTGCGTTTTTTTGATCAGGAATTGCCCCAGGTCACCCTAACTATTTAAAAACTTGAGTATCTCAAGCAAGCTTTATTGATTTAACACTTTTAAGCTCAATTTCAAATACTTATGTTTATTTTGATAACATTAAAAATAGTTCAAACTAAAAGCAATTAATTTGCTGGTTCTTTAAAAGAAGGCTTTTGGTCTTGAATAACTGAATCAATTTTTAGAAATTCTAACAGGAAACTAAAAGCATCTCGCTGACTTTTTTTTAGATAGTTTTCACTACAAAAATATTTTTTAATCTTGCAAACATTGGGAAAAAAAAAAAAAAACAGTTTACATCAGTTATTGATTTAATCATTCTTCTTTAATCAAAGAAGATAATTCTTAAATAATTTTTTTAATAAAATAATTTGAGTTTCAACAACTTAAAAATAAAAACCCAGGCAGAATTGAATTTTTAAAGAAATAAATTTTTAATAAGTGTAGTGTTTTCGAGTAAGACATCCTTTGCCCCCTATTAGAAGTTTTTCTTGGCTACCTACAATGTAACAAAATAGTATCTGGCAGAAAAAAAATCAATAGTGTAAAACACATAATAGGATACTTACATAAAAAGCAGTAAGTGAAAAGAATAAAGTGCCTGCTACCAAAACAAAGTTATTTCCAACTTGACGTCGGCTATACCCACTTTGAAAAGATTCTGTAGGTATAACATCATTTAGTGTTGGTTTACGTATGGAAGGACTATGCTCAGACATGCAACGCTTGTTAGGTCCTACAAGAAAAAATAATAAACTACTGAAAATTCAGCCCACAAAAGTTTCACAATCAAAAAAAAAAAATCTAACTTTTTATAAAAATTAATTTCAAAGAAAAGAAATATAGCAAGTGTTATATAAAATATGGTAACATCAAGAGTGAAAAATAAATCATAAAATATTAGAGGTAAAAAAGCCACAGGTATTGCGGAATTACTCTTAATGCTTTAGCACCTATTAACATTAACTGTTTTAAGCTCTGCATTGATGTAAAATTCAATTTTCACTGTACCATAGACTCATGAAAAAAAAAATTTCTGTTTGATTTTAATTTCTTAAAATGTTAAGAAGTCAAAAAATTAAATCATGTGCTTCAAATATTTTCAGTTTCAAATTTATTGAATGTTTAGATAATATTTTGTAATGAATAATTTTAAATCTAGGATAAAAATTTTATAAATATGGAGTCCTAAAGAAATCAGTGCTGGTAATAAATATAGGGCAAATATACTGAGACAAACACTATCAGTCATATTAGTGAGTTTAAGAGTAATTTGCAAACTTGAAAAACAGCAAATTTCATTTAACAGCTGGTGCCAGAAAAAGGGTTGTATAGTTTGGTTACAAAACCTGACATCACCCAGGCATGAAAGTGGTCGAAATTAAAAAAAAAGCTCAACTTTTACAAAGCAGGAAGGGGGGGGGGGNAGGGGGGGGGGGAGTGTTCCATATAATACTGTGAAGTCGAGGAGATATACATAAAAGCAACTTTTAACGCAACTTTTTTAAATTTAGTATTTAAAGTGACAGAAGCATTTAGACAGTGAAATAAAAATTTTTTTAATATAATTTTAAATTTTGATCACTACTATATTAAAGAAAATTAAGCAATTATAGGAAAATGCAGCATAATTATCATTTTAAATTAATTACGGGTCAATCATTTTAAATTAAAACAGTTGCCAACTTTCACTTTAATATTTTCTGATAGATTATTACTGACAATTGCAGTCACTTTGACCAATCAAACTTGAATTTATTTTTTTCGGTAGTGGGTAGCATCAACTGTACGCACTTTGGGTTCGCCTTTTAAATGGACTACCATCGTTATAATAGATTCATGTTACTCATAGCTGCAAGCTTGTTTTTAAAATCGCACAATACGAATCGCAATATTGGTTTTTAAAATCACGTGAATAAGAATCGGGATGTTGGATTTTAAGAATCGTGAGAATAAGAATCGCAATGTTAGATTTTAAAATCGGGTGAATAAGAATCACGATATTGGGTTTTAAAAGCACGAAAATACGCATTGCGATATTGAATTTTTAAATCGCGTAAATAAGAATCACGATGCCTAATTTTTAGATATTTATACTTTCAATACTTATCGCAACGAATAATTTTTAAATCTCATATAAATACGAAAATCGATGTTTGATATTACAATCGCGTGATAACGAGTTGCAATATTGAATACGAATTGCGACACTGGATTTTTAAATTGCGTGAATGGAATGGGAATTGCGAGTACGATTTTTAAATCACATAAAAACAAATTGCAACAAGTACTTTTAAATCAGTTAAATACGAAAATCGATGATTTGCATGAAAATAGTCTGAATAAGAATTGCAATTTTAGCAGTTTCCGGAGCTCGGCGCAGTTCCTAATATTCAAAATTCTGAAAATCAGCCAAACAAAAGAAATCAAATATCAATGGCCGAAACGGAACTACTTAGAACTCTTTTTCCAATCTATAGCGGAAGTCGCAGTTGTCAGGAGGCTACTGCCAGGGGGGGGGGAGTCCGTCTCCAGTTTGACTATTGTTTAGGCTGCTTGGATTTCTCGTATTGGACTCCGCTAAAATTTAAGTTTTTGGAACATGGTCAGAAATTTATAAAATTGGGAGAAAAAAGCGGATTTCCGCTTTTTCGCGGAAATCTTTCATCCCTGAGCACCAAAAAATAACTTTTTGCAGAGAAGGTTAATTTTCTGTCACTCTTAGTCAAAATGACATAAAAACCAAAACATAGTTTTAAATTTTTATTTCTGTCAAAACTAAATAGCTTAAAAATTCTATACTGAATCTGGAAAATTTTTTTTTCTAAGTCAAATCCCCCTACTAATCTTGAAGATACTGGAGCAAGGAAATCAGCATCCCACCAAGCTTCCATGAGGAAAATGATGTAGACATTTTACAAAATTAAACTCAAAATCGACTTCATTTTTGAACAAAATGACAATTTTATTTTGACTATAGATCCATATGAAGTAATACCGTACTCTTTGAAGCACAGTTTGTATCTAACTTGAATCATTAAAAACTTAATTAACAAGTAAAATATAAGCTTGCAATCTTGTTGATCATCTAGTAAAAAAAATAATAAACAGAGATATGAAACTTTAGGGTAGAACCAATTTTTTATACATTATTTTTACATATACGAAATACCTATGACGTTATATGTTATCTTAAAAGATTGTTTAATTTTTGTAAGAAAGGTCGAAGTAAAAAAAAATAACGTATACTTACTGAGCAATTTAATCGCTTTTGTGTTGAACAAAATTTTCGTCAACATATCTTATATTAGTTTTTTTTAAACAATTAATTTAAACTGTAAATATAAATAACTCAATGTTGGTAAGCACAGAGAAAATTTTTTATATGGAGTTGAGTTGTAAGAAGCAAGTTGTTGCCGGCAATTAGAAAACATATAAATTTAAATTAAATTTTATAAGCGTATTATTTTCTTTTCCTTAAAGAATATGCTTTTATAAATTTTTCAAAACACATATATACCTTAAAATATGAATTCTGAAACTATTGATAAAAAAAATTATTTTGCAATTCCTATTTCTTCCAAAATTAACTAAAAACCTGTGATTTATTCTTGATAAATAATTATATTAAAATACGATATTATTTAAGACCATTTCATTTTGATTTACATGTTGAAAGTAAATTTTTAACTTCAATTTTTCGAAGTAGTAGTAAAAAAGGGCAGCCTCCCATGCAGCAGACCTTCTGCTTTTCTTTACGAGTTTCAGTTTCAAAGCGTTCAGTGAGCGTTGTTATTCGCATTAGTGACAAATGTTTTTCATGTCAAAACAAACTTCATTTGGGTAGGTAAATTTACTTTTGTGCATATGGAAATCATGTTCCTAAAAACAACCATTCGCCGATAGCATTATAAAGCCTGTAAGTTTTTGAATTAATGTTTTCGCGAATCGGTATATTATAAGTTGAATTTTCTGTCTTCATATAACTTTATATTTGTATGTAAAAATGTTGTGTTAATCGAATGAAATGACTATCATAAATCTATTTAGTAATAACGTTATGAGATGTTCTTATATGTTACTTAATAGGTAATGTTCTAGAAAGTACTAATAATTCCATAGATCTCGTCATTTGTTCTCTGATTACCATTTGCTATGAAAGTTTTCTATTTTTAATATGTTTGTTTTATTTTTCTTACATATTTACTCATTGTGTTATGATTCTTTCCTTTTTCGCATATTTTTTTTAAATTTTATTTAATTAATCGATATTGCTAGCTTTATGAAAAATCGCATGCTATAAATCAACATAGTATCTTAGTACACATTAACTTTTTCAAATTACGCAAAGCATAGATTAAAATTATGAAATAATTTAGTTGCTGGAGATTAAAAACAAAATTTAAATTTACTGTACTTGTTATATTTGTGTGAATATTATGTATATTTGAAAAATTCTCTCTTTACTATTCAAAATATTCATCTATCACATTAGGTACTATAGATTAAATTATGCATTCTTTAAGCTTATGTGAACACACCAGTTTAATATGCAATCGTTTGATTAGAATCGCAAACTATTTTAGCTAAATTTTTAAAAATAACTAGTTGATTTAAGGGTGTTAGATCTTCTGTATTTAGACTAGATAGTTTTCCTAAAAATTACAGTGTTTCTTTGTTATTGTCTTTAGTCTTGTAAGGAAGATTTGCATGACTAAAAAGGAAATTATGTATTTTATCTGATAAATTAAGTAGCTAGAAAAACCTTAGTTGGATTCAGTTGATTATACTTATGTATTCATAACTCAGAAAAATTTGTTGATGTGTGTATATTGTTCTTTGCAAAATATTTTTTGAGGATGGGGATTATTTTTTTAAGGTCCATATTTGGTGTTTTATTTAAGAACAACACAGAAATAACTTTGTTGCATTTTCTCACTTCAAATCTTATCTTTTAAAATGTGTTCTTTCTTTCTCCTTGCCTTCCGTTCTTCCTTCCTCTTTTTTCTGGTCATATTCAAAATCTTATTTGTACTGAATTTGGGGCTTTAAGTGGAAGCTATTTAATAAATTCAAAATGTACATTAAAACGTAACATAAGTCAAGTTTGATTTTTATTGCTTGGCCACTTTCCTAATCTATCATTATTTGTTGAAATACACATTTATAAGAAATCTGTAAAAAAAATATGTGTTGCATCTTTTCTATTGTTTTTGGAAATACCTTATTAATGCATAGGCACAAGTAAGCTTCGAAAATTTGTAAATCATTATTTGGTGAAATGTGTTAAGTAACAAGAAAAATTTTGGTGAAAAAAAATATGTTGTTCTTTGTTAAGCAATACTCTATTAAGGTTAAAATGATCTTCATTTATGAAGCTCTTTTTTACTTAACAAAAAATAGCTGTTTTGCTGCGAATTCCAATTTCGGATTTTTTTTTTCTTGCAACTGAATTTGGTAAATAAAATAGGAGTTTTTTTCAAAAGGTATATTAAAATCATATAAAATGCTCAGTTGTTTTGCCACTCTTTCGAAACTGTAATTAGATTATAAATGTTTTAACAAATTACTTATTAAAATCTAAATTGAACAAAAAGTTATTGATCAATTGTAAATTTTTATTAGTTAATATCAATGTGGAAACCTATATGTTTTTTTAATCAGGTTTTTTGCTGTGTAATATTAGGTATATACATATTATTATTATGCCGACCATTTTTGACAACACTGTGCCGAAATCATTTTTCTATTTCCCAAATTTACTTTTATATAGTAATTGATTATAAAGAAAAAGACAAAATATAAATTATTGCATGTAAAAAATAAGAAAATATTTAAATTTGAACCACTTTTTCCAAATTTATTTTCATTTTTGGCAGAAATGGTCTATTGGATAATACATAAGTACTTAACAAAGAAATAATAGACCAAATTTTTTTTTTCTTTGACTGTCCATTTACTTGAGTAGTTACATTTATCCTACTTTTACTTAGAGCAATAAATTTTTTTTTTCAAAATAAAAGTAATAAAAATTATAATTTTTTTAGAAATCACAATAAAGATTATTGTGATTTTTTAAATGAATTAAAGTATTGTAGCAAATTTTTATTTTAAGAAAAACTGTATGAATGTTTGTAACATTGTTGCTAGTAAATCAGTAGTTTCTTATTTTAACTAAAAGTAGAAACTTCACAATAAGTTTTTATCTTGGAATTAATTGCACATAAGTATCAGAAAAAATACTTAATACTCTACAAAAAAAGATGCATAACTTATAACTTTATTTGTGAAAAATTTTCATTTCATTTCTGTAGTGACTATCTAAAATTGTCGCTGCAGTTTATACTGTAATTCACACAGGTTCCCTCTTATAACTTAGTAATTTTTTCTTCTAGATGATCATGATTCATATGATGAAACATTACACATAGTGTGAGATACACATCTTTTCAGGTACTTTTTTAATTATTGTACTGAATAAAAAAAATGCATTTATGTATCTTGTTTGCATTTTTAAATTGAAAGTATTTTTATTTTGTGAATTTTATTTTTTACAAAGAATAAGGCTATGTATATAGTTTAGTTCGTGGTCTATACAATATTTCATTTCAAATCTTAATAAATTTTACATAATTCTCACCAATAAATGTTATTAAAAATGCATGTTTTTTGTTATTTTATTAAAATTTATTTATATCGTGTTTAATATAGTTTGTGATAAGTAAGATTTAAGTAAGAAGTTTGATTTTAATTTTTATTACTTAAAGAGCTTACTATAAATCTTAAATAGTCCCACATATAATTTTCTGCATATTTTGGTTATAATCCTTGCAAGAGTGCCAATGTGGACACAGGTTTAAGGTGCCAACATATGTTTTATTGCCTGAAAAAAGAAAAACTGATTTGTTATGCGTCTGCACCCATTTTTGGAAATTTTTTTTCCTCTCCATCATAGGCGATAATGAATGCCGATGTGATGTTTGGATTGCACTCTTGTTTGAAGGGATAAATGTGTTGTGATGATTTGGAGTGAGGGTGAAACAAGCTAAGGTTTTGACTTAATACTTTCATTTCTTTTTTTTCTTTTAAGTTTTAATAATGTAATGAAATCAATAATTTCATTACACTGATTTTTTTAAAATGTGCGGAATTGCCCAATTGTTTTGATTAGTATTTGATTATCATGTTAACTTTGAAGCAATATGCATGCCCAAAATCTTGAACCATGTTTATTTTAAGTTTAAATATGATTGCACATATATTTATTAGGGAGGAATCCTTTATACTGCTATTTTTGTGAAGATGAAAGAATTTTTTTAATTTATCTTCAAATAAATAAATCTTGGATAAATATGCTTAAACTAATTTTAACATGATGCACAAAATCTTAGTGCATGGGTGTAAGACTATAATTTTTAGTTAGGGGCCTTTTGTTTTGAATAGTGTCTGGGAATTATGACTTCTCTGCTTTGTGAAGAAAGTAATATTTGTTGCTTGTGAAAAAATTTAATATACCCGTGGAAACAATTTTAAAAGTAAAATGCATTTATTATTACTGTTCATCTGCTAAAATGTGGATTTAAGACTGATATAATTTTAAGGTTTTTGATGGAAAGAAATAGACCTACACATTTTATATATTAGTAACTTTAATGTGTTAGTATTTTATGTGCTTGTTATTGTGTCTTTTTTTATTACATGCATGATTAGTGTTGTCAAAAACAGTGATACATGCCCATCAAGTTTCCTGTTTTTTAATGAAGACTCCCATATTTTATGAGTATCTCCCTTTTACCCGTACATTCTCAAATGTCTCCGTTTTTTTCACTTTTTTTAAAAAGAAATTTAAAAAAAAAATTCGACAGCAAATCCAGCAATTCATTTCTATAATTTTCATTTTTGCTATGTATTTTAAGGTGTAAAGTTGATAAACTAATTAAAAGTAGCAATCCTGATCCTGTGTTGCCATTAAAAATAAAATAATTAACGTTAACAAACTCAATCAATTAATGTCAATCAATCATTTAGTTAAAATCGTCATTTCACTCAAATTAAATAAAATAATTAATATAATAGAAAAAAATTTATATGATTATTCAGAGAAAGCAAGTTTTTGCTAATTCCATAACTTAATAATTATAGTGTTTGAAAAATGTATAATATATATTATATATATATAATATATATATATTATACAGTACAGAACCCGTTATCCGGAAATCAGAAAACCGGAAAACCAAAAAACCGGAACGAAATTCGCTAAATTTTCTCGCCATTTAAAAATTCCTCATAAGATTTTACGATTTTTCTTTCTTTTTTTAAAGATGTTTACCTTACCATCATTTTGCAAATAATCATTAGTGTATTACTTCATCATTTTTTTTTATTTTTAAGATTATTTCCAAATATTATTTTTTTTAGTTGGGTTTAACAATAAAAAAAACGGCTTTTTGTAGCAATTCAGAAAACCGGAAAAACCAGTTATCCGGAATAGCGATGGTCCCGATCGTTCCGGATAATCGGTTCCCTACTGTATATAAACTCCTGTTTGTGAAAATTGCAACACCATGAAGGAATCGTCGTAATTGAATGAAATTTAATACACAGTTGAGTGGTAGTGGTACAAATAAATGATTAAACTTTCAAAGCAAACAACCAATAACAAGAGATCGAAATCAGTATTTTGTGTAACCACCGCGGTCCGCAATAAGTGCTGCTACACGACATGGCATGGAGTCAAGCAAACTTTGAATGTCTGTCTGAGGAAGGGAATTCAATACTGTTTGTATGCGTACCCAAAGTTTGTCTGTAGAAGCAACAGGACGAGGATTACGAGCGAGACGCCGACCAACGAAATCCCACACATGTTCAATCGGCGACATATCCGGGGAATACGCCGGCCAAGGAAGAAGTTGTACCTGTCGCGATGCAAGGAAGGATTGAACAGTCCTAGCAATATGAGGGCGGGCATTGTACTGTTGAAATACAGCACCTGGCAAGGCTTGAAGGAAGGGAACAGCTTGGGGCTGTAGAACTTCACTGATGTACCGGTTGCTGTTCAGATTACCCACAATTCGTAGCAATTGAGATCGTCCATGATATGCTATGGCACCCCAGACCATAACTCCGGGTGTTCGTCCACTGTGGCGTTCGATAACGCACTCCGGAAGATGGCATTCACCGGCATAGCGTCTGACACGAATGCGGCCATCATGGTACCTCAAATTGAAGCGAGATTCATCAGAAAACACGACACGCTGCCAATCAGCACGCCAGTCCCTATGCTGGTTGTCCTATTGCAGCCGCAGGCGGCGAAGGTTTAGCGTGAGGGGATCCTGTATAAAGGAGTCCTTGCGCGCAGTCCACGCTGCAGCAGACGTCTACGAATTGATAAAGCACACAATGAAACACCTGTAGCTATTGGCCACCGTGCTGCTAGTTGTCTAGAGGGAGCCGTACGGTCCGTTAGCGCAACGCCGAACAGGTGTCTATCATCGCGAGCTGACGTGACATTTCAGGGTTCACTCCCGGATTTCCGAGTTGTCCGACACTCGTCCATCCACTGCTTTCAAACACGCATCACTGTGCTGCTGTTACGCTGCACACGAGCGGCTACTGCACGATAAGATAATCCAGCTTCATGAAGGCCGATGATTCTCCCTCGTTTAAACTCCGTAAGTTGTTGCATAAGTAATGACTAAACTAACATTTACCACTAGCAGATAGCCACTGATAACCATACTCGCTTGGCTACAGCCGTCTATTTATTCGGATCCATCCGCCGTTCAGAGGGCGCTGCTCAGCTTACGCATGCTCTACGGGTCTGAAATTCTATTCATTTGCATATCATGCTCTACTTTGCATTTCCTGAAAATTTCAGCTCAATCGCGTAAGTCCGTCATGGTGTTGCAATTTTCACAAACATGAGTTTATATATATACTAGACGGCTCCGCCCCCTGCTCCTCAACCTACAATAATTGCTATGCTATAAAAAAATTTTTCTTTGCGAACAAAATTAAAGTAATTTTCATGTTGGAGATTAGTTGGCAATTTTACTGCATCAAAATCGCACAGAGAGAATATAATAAGATTGTAAAATGTCAGAGGTGCTTATTATCAACCTTTATGCAAACAATATTATAAACTTATATAAAGTGAGGAAGCAATATTATTTATCACATTACTATAGGGCATTAGCCAGAGATTAATCTTTGTATCCAAAGCAGGTGTGACAGAGCCTGACTCAAATCATTGATCTTATAGGATGCTGGATGCTCCCTGTATGATGCTTCATCTCCCCCCCCCATTATTTTAAATTTTAAACAGAGAACAATTAAAACCTAATGAGAAAAACTTTAAAATATGGCAAACAAATTAAAACATGTACTATTAATTGGCTGTTGCTGAGTAATATTTCAAAAGCAAATATGACTGCAAGTAATTACCCAATTAACTTCAATACTGTCAACTGACAAAATATTTTAGTTTCAATCGGACAAAAAACAAATTATGTAGTGAAAACATATAAAGCAGAATAAACTGAAATTGTCAACCAAATATAAAATGAAATAATGAATAATCAATAAACGTTTTTGTCTGAATAGTTGTAAAAAGATATGGTGAAAACAATAAAATTAAAAATTATTTTCAATAGAGGTCTGAATGTTAACAAATCCTAGCTATGTACAATATTTTTTATTGATTTTTCTTTTCACATCGTTTTGTGTACCAAAGATTTGCACTTTTATGTATTAGTTAAAACAAATGTCTCAAACAAATATGAACTGTCAATAAATATTTCTGGCTGAATAATTTTTGAAAAGTTAGTAAAAAACAATGATAAAATTAAAAATTATTTACAAAACCTTATATACAAAATTTTTTATCGATTTTTTTCCCCATATCATTTCGCTTGCAACAATTTGTACTTTAATGCCTTCTTTAGTGCAACACCTTGAAAGTGCAACATATAACTGACTATGTCCAAAGATGGGTTTATTTTGAACAATCTAAAGACCAATTTTATCGAAAGTTTAACCCTGTAACTTATTAATGGTCATGGCACAAGCAATACTTACAGGAAAATGTGTGCAGTATAAAACAAAAGGCAAGTCTTTACTGTCTCTTGTATTTAGAGTTACTCTTGGAATAACTACAGAATTTCCCTTTTTATCACCTATCATAACTGTACAAAAAAAAAGAGCATTTTTCGTCACTTTTTGCACAATTAACCAAGTTCCATTGCATAACCCATCAGCAACACAAAAGCTCCTAACAAGCATTATAACAGCTCTGATATTAAGCTTGAGTTTATGTATAGGTAAACCTGTAACGTTAATTTTTGCCAAATACTCAGGCTGAAAATGCAGCATTATGCTTTTCATTCTCACTCTCATCTCCATCACAAGCAGTTGCTTTATCATAGCTTGTGCAAATAATCATTTCTCCTTGGATTTTTTGAAGAATTAAATTGTTCAAAGCATTTACTTGCTCATTTAATGGAGCCAAAACAACACAACTTGATAATGATATATCTGAAATGCATGCCCCAAATGCATCTTCAGTTATGTTTTATGACAGAATTTCTAATAAATCCCTTTCACCTATGCCTATTGAAATTAACCACCGTCCAAAATCTACAGAATCAGTACGCATATTTCTTGATAGAGAGAAACTTCTCACACACATGACGCCAGAGTGAGGTACATTTAATTATACCATGCACCTACGGACGTCTTCCACCTTGGTTTAAAACTGGCAATACTTGAGGGAAGTTCCCACCAAACAGAATACATTTCCCTCCGAATGCATGATCACAATTCATTAGATCTTTTGGAATGCAATCTATAAGCTTTAAAGTGACTTCAGGTATCATTGATGCTTCATCCCAGATTTTTAGATCCGCATTGGTTAAAATCTTTTGAGAATTTCTATCTAAATAAAGAGGTACAATCTCTTTCTCTGAAGATGGTATACTGATAGGTAACTAAGGTCCCATCTACGAATTTTTTTTTACCCATATGAGCATCATCATCAATTGATTGATTGATAACTTAAAAAACGTTCCTTTGTTTACTGTTGAGTTTTGAATTAATATTTTCTGCTATAAGAAAATGTTCATTTGATGAAAAACCATCAGCAGATAATGGGAAAAAACTTGATAACTGTGATAGTCCAAAGTGAGATAAAGTTTTATCCTTACTGCAAGGACGTTGCTCTATATCACTTAAACAACTATTTTCATGAGATACTTCAAGCATTTTGGATTTAAATTTCTCCCACAAATCTTTAGCTTTAATCTGACTGTAGTTGAAAAGTAAGTGAGCAAAGAAAACTTATAGTTGATAAGGCATTAGATTTTGAGTCACTTTGGTCATGATTTTTTAAGAGCATCTACTTCTCTTCCTTCTTCGAAAGTTATGGGCTGATGGCCAGGTAAATGTACAGGAAAACGAATAGTATTGTGGCTATGTTCATGCATTGGCAACTCTAACAAACACCAAGCTGCTTCCATAGAACTTGCATACCGTGTGTCGATATAATTATCAACTTGATTCAAGTGCGATGTATCATCTGTCAAACCATTCCCAATACTAACTTTTATATGATCATGACCTTTATTCACATACTTAAGTATGTACTTGTATTCCATAACGCTACCCCAGTACTCGACATTGATGTGCAAATCATATTTCAATAGCAGATATGAAATATAGGGCAGGACTATGGAATTGTCAACTGGAACCAACCAATTATTCACACCACGTCTGCTGTAAAAATACATAACATTACGATTATCGCGACACATGCATTTTGGAAAACCATTTCCAGGCATATCAGTCACATCACAAAAAGCAAAATGAAATATTTTTTGACAATTACCTGTTAAGGTTTTATAACAGGGAATTGCATCACTGTGTGGTCCATGAAGCATATGCTTCATAACTTTATTGTGAAGTTTTGGAAAATTATCTCTGTCTGAGATTTCAGCGGAAATAAATCTGTAATGCTTCTGGTGTTAAAAGTTTGTCCCTTGGATTTAAAACGAAAAGGCAATGTGCATGGGGCAAACCTTTTTTTTGAAACTCAATATTAAATGTGTAACCAAGTATTTTTCCAAACACTTTCCCTGCTGCAATTTCTTTTACAAATGTGTCAAATAAGCGTTAAAATGCCCTAACAACTACGTGAGGAATGTCACTTGCATTGAAATCCGTCCCTTGACTACGTAAAAAATCATGAATTTCTGGCCATTGGGGATTTGCAATAAAGCTAATAAATAAGTCAGGTCTCCCTACTTCTTTTGATAATGCCATTGCATCTTGGAAGTGCTGCTGCATCTATCTTGGACTTCTTGAAAACGAAGAAGGAAGAATCACTACACTTCCAAGTCTAATAGGATCTGAAGTATTAGCAGAATTATTTTAAAAATGATCTATTAGAACATTCATGTTTTCTCTGCAAAGTTGGTTTTGATGGTCATGTATGAAATTCAAGTGATTCCGCTCCATAGTTATATAGCTATGAAGAATATATTGTTGCTTTAAACGCCCAGAAAATCACAAAATTGAACTAAAGGACAATTAACTAATTACATACTACTAATTTGTAACTAATTAGAAACTAACAATTCTGCACTATCAAATTGTTATGGTGATAAATTCAAGGTTCATGTTCTTATTTCTCTTTTTGGTAAATGTAGTACTTATCTTGTTAGGTGGAGTTTTGTCATTTCACAATTATTGATTGGTATCTTTCATCTGATTTTAAAAATGAATGATCCCAATCAACAACACAATAATCATTGAATAGTTAAATTGTCAATTGATGGATCATCCACTTAATTACTTTTTGTACGAAACTATTAAGCAGTATATTCACTGTATTTTCATTACAAGATTATGGAGACCCTATTTTATAATTATATGATTAAGAAAATTTTTAATTCAATTAATAATTTAAATTAAATATTGGCATGAGGAAATATTGATAAAACTGAACTATAAGCTGTTAAATCTCTCTGTTCAGTACAATGCAACTCTGAAGTTATTATTAGTATATTTTATTATTTTGGGATAAAATTTGCCTTTATTATACTCTACACGTTTGTTACTAATATGTCACTGTCATAATTATTTACTCTCAGTGAAACAGCTAACTCGGAGAGCTCAAGTTATTAGGTTAGCCACTGATTACTCTTTCTCCTATTTAAATAACTAGTTTGACTTATTTGCAAATTAGACTTTTAACCTTTATCTCTTTAATAAGAAAAAAATTCTTGATAATCTAAAAACTTCTCAGTAAGGACTAGACGAATTTTGATTTCTATTGTTGCCATAGTATTGAATGTAGTTTATCGTAGAGAAGAAAACCTTTTTAATGGACAACTGGTCAAATTTTCACTTTGTGGAAGTTAATTGTAACCGAACTTAGTTTCAAAATGTAAATATTGTCCACATAAAAGCATCACCTTTGCTTTGAATATAAACAAAAACCAGTCCTGAAACATGCAAGGAAGTTTTCTCTTTCTGAAACATGCACAAAGCAGAGCTTGTTACATAATAGAACCTGTTGAACTTCTTTCCTTGCTTCGGTGATTACCTTAGTTAAGATACTCTACCCCATTTGAATTGCATATTTCAACTGTCTAAAATTTTTTCACAGATTTTGAAGGATAAAATGCATTATCTTGTAAAATTTGTGTTTTGCAAATGAAGAAATTTTTTAAGTTTTCTTTCCTTCCCTTTAATCTTTATTGAAAGCCAGATAAAATGTTTCGAAGAGTAAAATATTTCAACCACAATCACTAGTTGTGGTAGGAAATATATTGCATACCAATACTTTGAGATTTGTTAGATTAGTTTCTCAAGCAATTCTGTTTTGTGGAAATTTGTATTATACAGTTCATGTTTTTCCTTTAGTAACAAAATTTAACCACTTCTAATAACTTTGCATGCCCTTTCATTTTAAAAAGCTGAAATCAAATTATTGTTTCTAAATGCTTTTCAAATTGTTAATTTCTTAAAAAGAAAAAAAAATTTCTAAAACCTCTTTTCAGTAATTTATATTTTTGTTAACTATCTTTCTTTATGTCTGACATGAAAATTTAATCTTTAATTAGCTTTTGTAATATTGAACCACATATAAACATTGGTCTGGAAGGGATAATTTAAATGCATGAAAATCATGTAAGGTTTAGCCATATTTTAATGTTGGTCTTTGTTCTTTCTTTTTTTTAGAGTTTGAAGATATTTTGCATGAAATATGACCAGGAATACAGTGGACATAAGCTCATTTCCCTTGTTTACTTTATCCCTGCGAAAACTGTCTTTAGTGACAGTTACTTTACCTTTAGCATCCATGGTGTTTTGTTTCATAACTTCAATGATATTCAATTTTCAACTGGTCAACACAACTATTTGTGATGTAAATATTTTTAAAGTTTTTCTTTAGTTTTTGTGTTATGCTATCAATGTCACCATAAATATTTTATCTATTTATTGTTAAAATAATAATAATAACTATTGCTTTAATAAATTGTGCCTTAAATTGTTAGGTAGTATGAGGTTTGAAATGTGAGATTTTTCATTAAAAATGTTGATATCAACAGAAGCGCATGTGTAGGAGCTTTGTGTGGTGATGGCACTGAATTTTTTCTTATTTATTATAAATAATGTTAATGCATTTATTGCTAATGTTATCGTGAATGAATTATCACATGCTGCTTTAAATATATATATATATACTCGTATATATATATAAAAGTATATATATATATNATGCTCTGAACTAAATCCGTCACCTTGGGTATGTCAATGATACATGTATGAAGTGATTAACATATTAATTATCATATATATACTCCTTTCATATCATTGCAATAGAAAATTTATTACCTGCTTAATACATTTAGAGTAAGTATTTAACTATTAGATTTATCCAAACCAATTTGAACTAAACAAAATCAGTACTTAAATTTTGCTTAAAATTAATTAGTAAAGATTTTATTTATTGAAATTGTAATATTTACTGTTTTTGGCAAAGTTTATAGATATGCTCATTTAATAAAACTGAGATTTTTCATTAGTATTAATTTTAAAAATTTTATTGAATGTTTTAAATAGTTTTTTAATATAAGTTTCCTACAGTACGATTGTTAATATGGTTGGTTTTTAATGTAAAAAGGTCTCAATAGTAATCTGCAGTTAAAGACAATATTATTTGCCAAAGTAAAAGACTTATTTTAACATTGTGTCTAAAATTGTTAGAAAACAGAATGTACAGTTAACTTTAATGACAACACTATCTAATGTAACAACTTTCTCCCAGTAGTTATGTATTAAAATTCTGCAGAGTGCAGAGATGCCAACTTGCTCTGGACAGCAAAGATATATTTTAAAGTGATAGTTTATCAATTGTGATTCTTGGTTTAATAAATTCAATTTAGTAGATTTTTATCCACCACTATTTCTCAATATTTCGTAGGCTTATGTAATTCGCCACTTGATAGTTCTTATGTCATGCAATACCTTTTAAAAAGCAAGCAAAAGAAGTCAAATGTTTGCAAAATTTACTCTGTAGTTATTTACCGTTTCTTTAATTTTTTTGGCCTGTCCGGAGCAGTTGGCATCTCTGAGAGTATATAAAAATTATTTTTTACTCCCTCTTTCATCAAAAATATCCCATCCCTCACCAAAAAAGGAAATTTTTTATTTTATTTAATCATCTTTTTTTTAATTGATAAATAAATCCTGATTTATAAGCATTTTGTTAATAATACTGCTCCAAAATTATAATAAATTGTTTTCCCAAGAAGACAGAAAGCTTTAAAATAAAATGGGTTCTTTTGAATTTGTATTAACAGTTTTATTTTGATTGATTCATATCGTTTAGAAAATATTCTTGACATGGTAAAATGTAAGATAAAATTTTTTCAATAAATTGATTGCATAAAATTTAAAACCTGTTCAATATATGTATACAGTGCAATGTCCTATATCCGGACGTCTCTTTACCGGAAGGGTCTATTTTTCGGACACTTTTAACAATCTAATCTCTTTTCATAAAATTTTTTTTATTTTTACACTTGTGATTTGTTTAATGAAAATGCAGGAATGAGAATCCTTCCATTTTCTGCTTCTTTATGATTTTTACACGACTTCTGATTTTTGTTCAGTTTTAATCCAGTTTCCTCTACAATATGAAAGAAAATTGAATATCATGGAAAGGAAACGTGGTATTTCACTACTGCGCGAAAAAATAGCGTATCTTTTTTTTTCACGTCTTGCATAAAAGGATCATTACCGCCAAAAATCACGCACTCAATTTCAGAGTGCAAAAATTTCACATTTTGAAAAAATTACGGATTTCAGATGAAATCCTCACTACTAAAGCAGGGGCAATAAGTGATTGTTCAAAAGCTTGAGTCGAAATTCCGTTATCGTAATAATATTAAATTAAAAATGAAATCAAAATTTTCAAAGCTATGCGGAAATCCCAAACTGTTGAAAATGTGATTGACAAAACCACGATGACTATAAAATTGTCACAAATCGAGTGCATAAATACGCGACTTGAAATTTCCCGTGTACGATAACGTAGCATTAAAATACTAGGAAAATTGGTAGCAATTATTGACAAAAATGCGATCGTAAATTCATGTGGGACTGCGGATGAACCATCGATAATTGAGGGCGAAAAGCGTAATTCAATGTTTTCCAAAGGAAATAACATCATATTAAAATATTGAGATTTTATAAAATTCTTCTTTTGAAATTCTGTTTTTATAACTACCGAAAAAATGATCGGCGAAACCACATGGTTTCACAGTGGCATCGTTGCTAGTCGATTGGGTTGAGAAATAATTACTAACTGAAATGTGTGATTTAGAATTTTGTGGTATGTTTTAATGGCATATTAAAATGTCGAGATTTTGAAAACCATGTGGAAATCTGCGAAAATAACGCAACACCGCATACCACATGGATTTATTCGTTGTTGATTGAAATGAACATAAATTCATTTAATTGTTATTTTTTAATTGAATAAGGATGTTTTGTTTGTCTACCTTAAGGGCTTATTAGCCGGACTTGCTCAAGTCCCGACAATTCCGGATGTGGGACTTCCCACTGTATATATATATATATTGAATTATTTATTTACCATATAAAGTGTTGAAAAATAAATTCAATCAGTGATTCCCATAATTTATAGATCATCCAAGAATTCTATCTCACAGAGGCGATGAAGCTTTATGATTGGTGATCAAAAATCTGTGGTCAATTTTACAAATGTTTCATGTTATCAAGAATGCCCATTTTAAAATCAAATAGGCTAAAGAACTAATGAAATGACGTTTTTATTTTAAAGTATCAATAAAGAGAAAAACACTTTTTATTGGCTAAGAAGACACATGCTATAAAGAGATTTATTGATGTCTTTACGGTTAATATTGTTTCGAGGATCATTAAATTTATTGATTACTTAACATTGTTTTTTTATAGTTTTCTTTGGATAAGTTAATTTTATGTTAATGTTCATAAACCTTTTTATTCATGGTAATAGTTCAAGACAAAAAGTAAACGTTAAATTTTGAAGCATAAACTTTTGACTTACTGTTCTAACTAAATAATTGGGATATTTTTCAGATTGCAGCTTTTCCCATGTTTTAAGGATCAAAATTCCAAATCTGTTGAAAAAGTTATGTTTATTCAATAAACGGGAGTTTTCCTAGCTCACTTTTTTACTTAAAATATTATCTCAAATAATTAATTAGCATATTTAAGGCTTGTCTCTCAAAATAATTAAAACAACAGATTTTGTCAGCCTTTTTTATAAATTTAAAGCATGCATTTCTTAAAGTAATGCTCAAATGTATCATGCCATGTGTAGTCTATATTTAGTTTTTTTTTACATACTCATTTGAAATATTTTTTTAAAGGTATTCAATTTTTGTCCCTCTGTAAGTGCAATAACTGGAATTTCGCCTCAAAGATACATCTGGCGAATAGGCGTGGCACTACATTCTACTCCTCGTCTTTTGTTGGCTTCTGTGTACTACAGTCACTATATCAGGAAAACTAAAAATGTTAAAAATGAATCAAAGTCCTTATATGAACACATTGTGACATTGAATTATTGGTTTCATGCTACTGAAATTATGGCACTTGTTGGTGTTACATATATTTCAAACAAGGAAAATTATCGTAAGTAATTAGTCTATTAACTTTTTTAATTATGATTTGTGTGTGCGTAACATTGATGCAAATATTGTTTTTGAAGAAAATTCAACTTCTCTTTCAATTTTAATTTCTGCTTATATTAGAACAGTGGAGATAAGTAAAAACTTGTAAGTCCTGTGGTACAAGTTACTTGCAAAAGGTCAAAAGAATATTTAGAATTTTTTTTGTGTGCATATTTTCTTGGAAAGTCCTTTTGGAGCTTAATTCTACTGATATTTAACAGTAGACAACTTTTTTTTTTACCTAACATATTGTGTTTAATTTTTTCTTAAAAATTTTACTTTTTTCACTTTTATGTTTTTACCTCATCTCTATGAAATACTAATGTAATTAAGGAAATATGATTCTGAATTATATTATCGACTCACACTCTTTAGAGTGCCATTACAGCTTCCCTTCTTTTATAACAACCAATACAGTAAGTCCCCTTTGCTGTTGCATCGATTCAACTGGAATGTCCTAACTGAGCTATTTTTTCCAGTATGGAAGCCAAAATTTCGTCAATTTCTAAATACATTGACCATTAGTCATTTATTTCAAAAATTTCAAATAAATAATACAAATCTCTATTCTTTAAATGTTGTTGCAGAGGAAATATTGCAAATTCAGATCAAGCTAGTAACACAATCCCCATGATTTGTATTCTTTGTGGTTGAGATTTATGATCTAGAGCTAGTGAAACACGTCTTACTTTGCATCATTTATAATCAAATGTGAATATTGCACCTTCATATGAAATTCAGGTTGTTGGCAAGTGCCCATTCATTAAGTTTTAAATGATGCTTTCCCTATCTTTGTAAATATATTTTTAAATGGTTACTGTAAATTTATGAATTATAGTTTTCTATGAAAACTTAATTCACTATTTTTGCAAAATGTTTTCTTCTTAGGTAGTTTAATTTCTAAGCAAACAAACTCTCATTTTGTTTAGTCTTTAGAGTTCTCTGAACTTATATTGTTAAGTGAAAATTATTTCTTACAGCATGTGATACTTAGCATTTTGCATTATCAAATATTTTGCCAGTTACCTAATTTTTTTTAATGCATAACATGATTTTCTCAACATTAATCTAGCATTTATTAATTATGATTAAATACTTACATTATTTTAATATATAGCAACCTAATATTATAGCATTAATTTTTGCTTGGTCCAAAGGAGTGGTTTTATGGAGCAAGTGTAAACTTTTGACTCTTTTGCTTGACTTTTCTACTAAAGACAAATTTTTGTGTTTTCATATTACTGTCCTATGTGATGTGTACATAGAATTAACAAAAATATCCTGGTTTTTTTAAAAGGAAATGTCAAGAAAATTATAATATTCAAACCAAGAAACAGACCATCAAGAAAGGGGAAATAGAGAAATAAGGAAAAGTGTTGCATTGTTCAGCTTTAATTAAATTTCTTATTTATGTTTGGGGCATTTGTCTTTGAAGTATGTGATATTCAGTAGCTTTAGTCAGTACCACATTCAACTATCAGAGGGGTGTAGATAAAGGGAAAAATTTTAAATACGCTCTTAAACATCTATATTAAATTTCTGCAACTAAACAGACAATTGAATTTTTCGCCTTCTAATAGTTTTTTTTCTTACTAGTTACTTTAGAAAGTTGGAAAATACAAGATTCTCAATCAGAATGGAAAAGAGATATTGCTAGTGTCAGGTCCATGCCGGGTGCCTTAAAGGGAAGGGGGACAAAGGAAGTTGAGGGTGTCTTCTTCTGAAGTAATCTTATGAAATAGCTTGCTCTTGACTTTTTATTTCTATGGTGAAAGTAATGACATTCCTTTTAACAATTTTTGCTCACTTAGTGATTTATGATCAAAATTTTTTTTAAAAATTACTTTTACTCCACATTTTGTTTTTTAAATAAATTTTTTTTTTTGCAAAAAAATAGTGAAACATTTTAATATATATTTTTATCTTTTTCCACAAAAAATTGAATTTTATCCCAATATTCTTTGAAACTTGCTTGGCTCTTATCGAAAAAAGCATTAAATCTGGTTTTAGCTAGATTTATTAGTTTAAAAAAATGAATCAATAATTTAAAAAAGGTTATTTAAATTTTTATGCAATTCCATGTTATAAAGCAAAAAAGTCTTGTTTCATTATCAGAGTTCGATTTCTTTCAAAAATAGTTTTTTGAATGTATAGTGCCACCAGTATACATTAATTCAAACCTAACATTTTGTAGATGAAATAGTGTGAGCACTTGAATAATTTTGACTTGAATAAAGAGCCTCTAGAAAGTGAACTGTCTTTAGTTCCACTAAAATGTAAAAAACTGTGACTGTTTTCGTTATTCACCAGCCTGATTAAGAAATTTGATTAGAATTAATTCTACTATTTCTTTAGCAAGGTAAATATTTTATGTTTAGTTTATAAAACTAAACTTTTTTATTGACCTTGTAAATATCCTATCCTAGAAAATTAAATTAGGTGTAACAAATTATAGAATTACTTTCGTTAGTCCATAAGCAGCATTATTTATAAAATGCATAGCAGGAAGCAAGTTATGTGTTTATAATTTGTACATATTAAGATCAAGTGTCACTTTGTATTAACCTTTTCCACTTCAATATTACCTCTAAGTAGACATCAAAAGTGACCTTTCTAAAACTGATATTTTTTTAACTTAATAATAAGTAACCTCATTACTTTATGAGTTTTAGAAATTATTTAAAAATATTGTACTCTGTAGTTTAAGTAATTTAATGTTTAAATTAGTTTAAACACCATATCAAAGTTCTCAGAGTACAAAGGGTTAAAATATTTTTCTCTTTTTCTTTCCTTCATTTTTTAAAGACTGGACTTAAATATTCATGGATAGGAGTCAGAATTTAATCTTTACTATTACATTTGCAATGGGCTGTGATGTTATTTTCTATAATTATTTGGATTGTGACTTATTTTCATGTTGTTAGTCAGATTCATTATAAAAAAGTGCATTGTTGTTGTATGCCTGTTTAGGCAGAAGGGGTGCGATTGTTCTTGTTTTCCAGTGGTGCCACCTATGGCCAAGAATTCGACTTCTGCCACACCATTCGTCCCACCCGTTTATAGGGCGAACCCATCCCATTCATCCACAGATCGTAATTTTGACCTGAATCAGAGAACTATCAATCTCCAATCCAGTACCCCCAGAGGTATTAAAAAAAGTGCATAAAAATGATTTATTCATAGTGATAAGGTGGAAAGAAAGCACAATAAAATATGTTATAATGCTATGTTAAATTTCTTCTTTATGCTTTTCAATTTAATTGAATATTGCATACCGGAGCCTCATCTTTAAGGAGGGCACATTATAGTAGCAGGGGCCCAGAAGGTAATTGGAAAGGTCTATGGCCAGTCTGACCCTGTCAGAAAGAATGTAGTTTTTTTTTCGATGAAAAATTCAGAGGTTCTCAAAATTATCACATCTGTTCCACTTTAATGTCAAAGTTTTGCACCCATCAAATTATAATACTGAAATTTGGTGCCTTACTTTCCATACTAATAGTATTGAATAGTATTTGCACTTGGATATTCAAAATTAGGTAAGCTTTATAGTATTTATTATCACTAGAGCACAGGTATTTATGCAATATGTAATACTGAATTATTGTTTCTTTATTGCACCAATAATACACCTTAGTAATTTGTCTATTGCATTATCACAGATGGTAATGCAATAGATATGCATGTAATATTGCATTACCATGTGGGATCAATAATAAAAAGTAGTAAAATATTTTCACATTTCCAGACTTCCAGAAATTTGATTATCACAAACTATACAAGTCTCTAATTTAAAGGATGTTTTTCTTGTCTGTTGTGTACGATTTTTCAATGTATTTATACATGATTGCTTAATTTTTGTTTTAAGGACAAAACTTTTGTGGTTATATTCTTGTTAGTCATCAAGACAAGATATGGTTACAAGTCGATTACAAATTCAGTAGCCTTTGATTAATGTGATCACTATTAATGTTATTAATTGCTTATTGTCATAAAAATCACATGGTCTGGAGTTTTTCTATTTGTTTGTATATTAAAATTATTGCTTTCTGATCATTATATTATTTAATATTTTTATTCAGAAGGAACCTGTTCTGTTTTTTTCTTGCTCTATTAAATTTTCTAGAATTCAACTATAGATGAACAAAAGTATAGTGATTGGCTGCTAATGCTATGTGTTAATTTTCTTCATGTCTCAAAAGAGCAAGATCTTATCTGAACTAAGAATGAGAATGTCAACATACTATGCCCTATTCGCTTTGATGACATGAATTGCAGAAAGCCAATAGGTTTAACATTAAAACAATAGATCACTACTTTAAATTGTTATGACAGCTTACCAAAAGTGAGTTAACATAATGCTGCAATAGAGTTGAACATCTCTCAGCAGAGAAATGTTACAAACAAATATCTTATTGGAGAAAAATAAATATCTTATTAAAAGAGAAAAAACACAAAGTACAAAAGAAATAGAGTAGGTAAATATAAGCAAGTTGCAAAAATTCTAAGACTGGTTTGAAACTGTCCAATACCATGATGTTCCAGTCAATAGACCGCTTATGCTACAAAAAGAAAATTTAGCTGCTCAAATGGATCAAAAGATTTTGTTGTAACAAATGGCTGGTTGCAGCATTGGAAGAAATAAGAAAATGTTGGTAAATTTTTACATTTATCTAATTTTGTGATTTGCTTATTGTTATCAATTGGCTAATATTATCAAAATTATTGTGTCCCAAAGTGATTACATTAAGCGATGACTACTGAACTACCTTTTTCTGCCATTCAATCTATGTTAATTTGATTTTAAGATTTAAAAGAATAATTTTCATTTTTCAGCTGTCCACGAAAAAATATTTATCACCTTTATGGCTGCTTCCATTTCTTATATGTTAAGCTCTTGTGCTTTGAGTCATATGAGCCAGTCTTCAAATCCAACATATTTGGTAAGTTTTAATTAAAAGTTTGTTTAAATATTTTGTAGTAAAATTATTCTTCCATTTTACATTTGTTTTACTACTTAACTTTAGCATAAATCACAGAATTTTATAGCTCTAAAATCCATTAAAATTCGTGTAGTTATAAGTACTATCTTTTAATTGTTGGAAGTTTCTTAGCCACCTTTATAATTGAGAATTAATTGCGGGGAAAAGTAGAAGATTTGAAAATTAATATCCAATGTTAAGATAATTTTACCTCATTTAGTTCTTCTAAAAGTTGTTATCAGTTTACTTTGATAAATTTTTGAGTTTTCGTTGTTTTATGTCTTTTTTATTGACTGTATATGCATATAATCTATAAATATTTTTTTAAAAAAATAATAATACTCTTTTGAATGTTTACTATATTTAAAAAAAGTATTGAATCTGTTAGTTTGAAAAATATGGAAACAAAAATCTTCATTCCAAAAACTTTTTATTGTATTACTTTTTTGGAAATAAATATTATCATGGATACATTAGAGATTGTTAGTATCTACTGTATAAAATTACTTTATGCATTTCTATATTATTATTACTTTACTGCTATCATTAAGGTTATTTATTCTAAATAGACTTATTTAAAAAATGTTCTTTACACTATTTTATATTAATCTTTATAAGTTTCGTTTAGATTATTAGTATTTTAGTTAATTTTATTGGTTTTAGGAAAAGCTGTCTTACAGAACAAAACTTTTCCTGTGCATAATCATTGCTCTTACATCATTAGGAATGGTGTATTTCTTTTATAAACATCGAGTGTATTGTGTAGAACTTGGTAAGTTTCCTGATAAAGTAATTTTTTAGTGAATTTGCATTTTTCTTAATGGTTTAAACTAATTTCTTTTAATCAAACATTTTAAGAGTTATTTTACATCAACTTCCTTTTTCTTTCCCCACCTAAGTAGCATAAGCATGAAACTTGAAAATAAGCTAGCAAGAAAAATTCACATTTCTCCAATCGCCTTTTTTGATTTTCATCTTTCCCTTACATTTAATTTTGAAATTTAAGAGGCATACAGTGAAAAGAAGCATTATTTAGTTATATCATCAGAGTTGAAATGAGATGTTCATAATAATCAGATTAAAACATTTCATAATAGAGATGGAATTATTCATCCAAATTTTCTGAAATATTTGTAACAAATGTATAAATGCATGTTTTTTAAATTTTAACTCTTTTTAGCTATCTCTTGATGGTATTTAAATTATTTATTTCTTGCATTGATTAAATAATACTGTCCTGTTGGTTTTTTTACTCCTAGTTATCTTAGGTATTTTATTTAAATGATAATTAAAAATGTTTCATTCTTTGGTTGCTTTTCAATTTGAAAATTTTCAGCCAAGCACTGAAAATTAAGTGTTATCAATATCAAAACCATAGTATTATGCTTCTATCAATAAAACACTGTCATTTGATTATTAATTTTAATTTTCTTTGCAAATCTATTGCAAAATTCATAGTTTAGATTTTTCACTGTTAATTTTTGTAAGACTAAAAATGAGAAACCCTCGATTTTTTTATGATAAAAAGTGTTATTAATCATCATGAAAAAAAATTTAAATTTGTAAAAGTTTTTTCTCTGTAAGGAAAATCTTGAAATTTGCCAAAAACTTCCCCCAAAAAATTTTTAAATGTAAATTTTAAAACATTAGTTACTATAGATTTATTGTTTTGATAGTTTTAACAAACTAGTATTTTTAACTTTCTAACGATACTAGAAAAAAAATAAAATTGATTAATAAATAAAAAAGTTATCGAGTTTGCAAACATATTAATTACTTTCCCTGGTAATGCTACTTTGTTAAAATGAGTCAGATTTCAAAGTGCACCTTAACCCTAATTTTGATCTAAATTCTGAAAAAAAAATTTTAGCAAATTTTCATAAAGAACTTTTAACAAAAATTTTCATGAAAATCTGTGACAAGACTGCAATGGCCATTGTATGTATCCTTATGTGCATTTACATTAAAAATAACAATTTGGGGTAACTTTAAATGTTTTACATTTATGTAAATTATGTAAATTGCTTGTAAATTATAAAATTTTTGAAATTTTTCAGCATTCAGTTGGTTTGCCTTATGTGAATATGTCATATGTTTTGCCAACATGGCCTTTCATGCAACAATAATATGGGACATGCCAGATGAAGAGATGGTGATTTGCCTTCCACACTCCCACAATTCACCAAATTGCCATGATTTGACAAAAAAGAATGATTAATATTGTCTTGTAGAGTGTCCTATACTTAATTCTGTAAAATTGTAAATAGAACTTTTTCACCTGAACACTTTTAATTTGAAGACTGCAATCATTGTAGATGCAAGCGTATTTTTTGAAAGCTAGACTATGCAATTTTCAATAATGATTTTCTCTTTTTTAAGTCTATTCTGCAATCTTAGTTTTTCACATAAATGTGTTAAAATTAAGCTATTAATCATAAAAAGATTTTTTTAATATGCTAGTTTACAGTTTTAGATTAATTTTAGAACATTCTATTGTTTTTTCATCATTTAAAAGGTATGATTTTTCTAGTTTTCCTTTGCCTGGAAACTAAAAACCTAGTTTAATAATGTGCATGTCATATCAAATATGTAAAAAGTTTTGAAATACTTTAGTTTTGGATAATTATAAGTATTTGCCTTAGAATTTTCCTTAATTACAATCATGTATCTACATCCTTTGTGTTCATGCATAATTATATATCCAAAAAATATTTATATAACAGGAAGCATGATTTAGGCATTTTACTTATTTTGTTATTTGTATTTTTATTGTTATATTTGTTAGTATGGTACCAGTGAAAATCCCACCATTTTATTATAATTACCCTGTTGCATTTTTATCAGGGTTTTGTATCACATACGCTATCTGATACAACCTTTCAAATAAATTGACTTCATAAATAAATTATTAAATTATTTCTTGAAAACTGAAGTCATTAATTGTTATTAAATTAATTTACCTTGCTCAAAATATTTTTTTTATTTAGTTCTGATTTTGTGTTTTGGTTGAGAAAAATGTTTTAATCATTGGTGGCTACTTTTGCTTTTTAAGTTTTAAGCTTATGAAAGATTTTTTTAAAACTATTCTTAAAAAAGTAATCCTGCCATACATATACAAAAGAATCTCAATTTTCATTAGCTATTTTATTGGCTTCATATTAAAAATCTATCTAAAAGAAATATCTTGTGTAGAATTAATTTTAGAAATCATTCATAATGCATTATCTTCATATGTTATGTGACATTTTCTCTAAAATGTTTTTTTTTGATGCCTTGTTTTAAAGGGTTTTTTCATGCACTTAGTGTGCTATTGCATACTTATAGCAATAAAATCAACATTAAGTATGTAATAATTTCAGTATACTGATAATTCAGTTCCTTTACAAGTGTTGCCATATTTTTTACATTGCTTTTTTATCAATTTTATTTTATTTTTTTGTTTTCTTTATTATCTTATATTTTTTATTTCATTGTTTTCTTGTACATACCTGTTTACTAATATATAAGTTACGTTTTCTGCTATAATTTTTAGGAATTGGAATTGATTTTACTAAGAGCCACACTACTAATTTGCTATTTTATTAAGATTTATCATCTAAGGGTCACTGTCAGTAGTAAAATTTTTATTTCTTGCTCTATTGTATTTTTAATGTTTTTATTTGCGAAACAAGTCACAATATCTGTAAATTGCTAGTTTTTATTCTGTTGCTAATTTAAAAGTTCATTGCTTATTCTATTTTTATTTAAATTTGAGATGTGTGTAATTTATTAAGTTCTTTTTTCACACATATATAATTGAGTAAAAAGATTGGAAGTATGTATTTTAAATGTAATGTGTTTGTGTATGTCTTGAATGAGATAGTGAACTTTTAATGTGTGCATTTTATTGATTTTATTTTTTTAATCGAATTTTAATGCTTTTAAAATAATTTTTCATGAAAACTATTATCACATTTTAGGCCATGTTTTAGTCATTGAGTAGAGTTTAAAATTTCTCTCTCTGGCATCTCTCTCTTAAAATGTAGGTGCACCTTTTTTGTCACAGTAGAAGTATTTTTCAATTTATACTATTTGCGCTTTAAATCTTATAGAAAAACTTTATAAATACTTTAAAACTTAAAAGAAATATTGCTTCATATTATAAGTGATTTAGTTTATATTAGAATCTTAATTCATTTGTCTGTGCATTTATCTAAGTCGCTTGCAGTATATTTGAATTATAAATTTCTATTTATGGTAAAAGTCTTCCTTAAGAGTATAATTACTTAATTGTCATTTTAAAATTTGACTTTTAATAATACCAAAACTATGCAATATCTTATTTTTTGGTATAATTAATCTTTTTTCATTTATGATATCAAAGATAGAAAAAAAACTGATATTTCTCATTTACAAGTTTTTCCTTTTAAGAAGGAAATAATTTTCCAAATATTTTTTATTCATAAAAGGTAGAAATCTTTGTTACATTATGAACTAAACTATATGCTCTTAGGTCAAATGTTATCAAGAAAGGTCTGCCACATTTTTACCCTGTTTGTTCGTTTTCAAACCCTGGCCAATTTGTGTTAACAATATAACGTGAGTAATTTCTGATGTAAGCAAAACTTAACATATTTTTGTATTAATAAGATTTTTTGTTGTTTAGATCAAATAAGTTTACTTTTTGTACTTGAAAATAGTCTCTAAAAATGAAATTCATAGATTTATTAAAAATGGATAAGATGAAACCATTTGGAAGCAAGCTATCCAGCTGAAAAAGCATCTTAACAGATTTTTTAAAAATCTTAGAATCAACATAAAAACGAAATTTATAACTGATTTAAGGTGCATAATCTCAACTATTTTCTTTGTATTTTGGCAAATGTAAACAATAAATCTAATTTGTTTTCTTTTTGAAACTATTCTGATTTATGTCCTTTTGTAGTTTGGTTCTAGAAGTTTGTATTTTTTCCTTGAAAACTTTGATTATGTTGTTTTTTCTGAGCAGATCTCAAATTAATGTAGGCATATTTGCGTTGAATTTCCCACCAATTTCTGACAATTATGAATGTTGAGAAAAATGCTTAATGGAGTATATTAATTAGATAATGTGAACAATTCTCATGATATCTCAAAATATTTGAATGCAATAAAGAATTGTTTTCTTCTTTATTCAATGTCTAGACCATATTTTACCTCCATAAAATATTATAAGCAAACCTTATCAAATGGTTTTTATTTATTATGGATGACCTTTAAAAAGTTTTTAAATAGGTAAAGAAAAGGTTCTTATTTGAAGAATTTTTTGGAAAGCTCAGCCATTTAAATTCATTATATGTAAAGAGCCTTATTCAACAATATCGATGGTTTTGAATATTTATGAGGTATGAATATACTGGTTTGATACAGCAATGTAAGTTAAAGTATGTTCTCAAATAGCAGGCAACCTTGCAGCAAATGTTTTATTTTTATTTGGTTGGCATAGAAAGGTTGACTAATTATTCCTCTTTTAAACTTAGTAGAAATATTAGTATACCGAGCTTGTTTTCTTGAAGATTGAATAAAGGCATGAAAAAAACTTCAACAAAAAATATATCATTTTTTAGCTTTAATGTAAACATTGTTTTTGCCTTTTTTTCATTCTATCTTTGTCCAGATTCTCAAATGCAACATTTAGTTTGCATTGAATACTTAATGATCACACCATCAGTCACATTTAAAGTGTTGAAGAAAGTATATAAAAGCATGTGTAAACTAACTTTGTTTCTGTGAGGTCATAAAATCTCAAACTTTAAGAAGGTGAATTGATCCTACGTTAGAAAACGCTTTCAACCCTTGATTTGAAAATGATGATCCATCCTTGATTTTAGGCTTTTCTAACCCTGATTTTAATGGTAGATTTAATGCGGTTATAAAAGGGCAGTTTATAGCACATAATTTAGCATAGTTAAATTGAACATTGTTTTAATCTTTCCTGATTTATTTACTAATCATTTTTAAACCTTGTTGGACTTCATGATAAAGGTTGTTGTAGACATTAAAATCAACCTGACACTGCTATTTGGGATTGACTCAAAATAAATATGTATAAATAAACAAGCTTTGTATTACTTGATTAGAAGTTAATTTTACATGTATGAAGACATAACCTAATGTGAAACAAAAAAGTTATGTCTCCATCCAAAAAGAGGTAAAATGTGCGACATTTATACTCTATTAAGCTTACCTCTTTCTAAAGTCTGCAATAAGACCGCAGCATATTTGTGCGTGTATGTATTCATCTAAGCATAAATTCATATTATGTATTCATATTAAGCATAAATTTAGATGAAATGACACTTTATAAGATGAGTGAGTGAATAAAAAGAACAAAACCATCCATCTTGCTGGGTACTTAATTATGCGAGTTGTAATCCTTAAACTTAAAGAGAAAGAGTTGAATTTCGTTTTTAATTTATAAATTGATATGTGCATGTGTCTGTAGACATAAAAGTATATATTTATATATGCATATATAAATATTTATGTATATGCATTTCTATATATTTAGTTGTGTTTGTACAATATTTAAATATAATTTACTATGTTATAGTTAAGATCATACTTAATACAATAGGATTTATTTACTTATTTTTTTATTGATTAGCATATTAAAATGTTTAACTTTTCTTGGTTATTCAATAAGTACAGTAAATATCATTAATTTGCAAAAAAAGATTTTTTTTTTTAATATGGAATGTAATTTTTTTTCTCAAATTTATGTATATTAGCCTTTTAAAACTTGGGGTGCTTACAAATTTTTTTTTATTGACACTAATGGCTGGCTTTTCAGTATAGGTGAATTCAGTGTTGTGCCAAACATATGAACTACCTATAACTGTGCATACACTATGGGCCACCTTAAATTTTGCATGGACACGTAGCGTACTTACAATTTCTTTATTGACTTCTGTTGTAGTGTGTTTCCATTTCACAAAAAATATTTTTAAGCCAGTTACTTCCTTAATTGATGAAAATTATAAGAGTTTTGCATTTTATAATTATGGAATAATTAAAAGTAAGGAGTAAGAAAACGAATTCATTTATTTTTCCATAACTTTTATTTGTTATTCAACTTTAAACAAAAATATTTTCCTCTTGCTTAGTATATACTTTATTGGCGAGTATTTCAAAGTTCCTTATGCTGGTTCAAACTAGTTTTCAGTTTGAGGCTTGATTTGATGCTGTAAGTGCTATATTTTTGCCAATGAAATTTGAAAAACTTCAAAGTGACAGTACTTATTAGTCACTATTAAGCTATTTTATTTTATGATTATTTAAAATTGTTTAGTATAAATTATAAAGAGCTTATGTGTTGTAGATACCAACAATTAAAGAAATTATTTGAGTAATTATGGAAATATGGGAGCAAATTATTTTTTTTAAATACTTGTAAGATTGTAGTGCATGGTTTCTGTTGGTGATATCATTAAATCCATTTGGAACTGACTAGCTTTCACTTTTGCCTTATTTTTGGTGCAAACTCTAGTTATTTTTTTCATACTAATAATTTAGTATTGGTTTTTTAAAATGAATTTTAGAAATGAGCATTTTGTGATATTATACTTTGTTTCTATACTGCTGCTTTTGCTCATAAACGCATGAGAAATTTAATGAAACTGCCTTATTTAACTTCATTTATGAAACCTGATTTACTTACATTAGATTTTTTTTCTCCAATCAATGACGTTTATTGTTCTAGTTGACCTTATAAAGTTAATAAAAAGCAAATTGCAGTCATAGTCATATCTAAACAAGACATTTTGAAAGACTATAATCTCAATAATTATCAGACATTTGATTACATTCAGATCTGATTTTCTTTTTAAATATATGATTGAGTTTAGTATTTATGTGATTAACTTTTTACATTTAATCTTGTAAGTAATTTGTTTCATAAAAATATGTTTAAATTTTTTTTGTTGAAATTGAAATAAAATTTTCTTTTATGATATTCAGGCCATAGATTACAAACCTCTTCTGCAAAATTATTGTAACTAGTTGCATTTGATTGTATTAAATTTAAATCTAAATATGATGCAGAATTTGCTAAATATAAAGGTTATTCCATTTTTAAAGATAGATATGGAATTATGTTTAATGAAAATTTATAATATATCACATTAATTTATTATAAGATTTATTTTATAATTAGTATTTATTAGATTTGTTTTATAATTTTCAATATATTATACGAAACCACATCATCTTGACATAATTGTATTAATAAGTGGCTCACTTGTTTTTTCTTATGTTCTTTTTTGATGCCGTGTTCTCCATTTGAATTTAGTTTTGTTCAGCCTACATTCAAACAATTTAATATGTTGTTCCAACTTATTTAAGAATATTTTTTTTGTTTTAACATTTTATTTTATAGATATTTGAAAAACTTGACTATCAAATCAGATTTATGGAATTCTGCTTGTTCAGTTTTGATTAAAAGGATTTTCTTCTGTGTGGTTGGTGATATTGAAGAATAAGTTATTTTATTAAGGATAAGAATTTAACCAGTTTTAAATCTAATTTGTGCTTTGAATTAAAATATTTGTTTAAGAATAACCATGTTAAGCTTTCATGAAAGTAAAGTAGTTTGTCGTAAGCAATGTAACAAAAAATTTTAGCTCTACAAATCAGCATTGCATGCAAGTTATATTTTCATTGTTCTCTGAATTTTAGAAGTTTTGCTTTCTAAAATGCATTATTGTAAAAATTAACCTGAAAATTAGGGATGAAGGAAATATCTGTGAAGCATGACTTGTATACAATTGGTCCTTTGTTTTCTACTGTGTGTGAAAATAAAAAATGTGTTTATGGATGTTTACAATCAGTGTGATGATTAAAAATAAGGACTTGTAAAATCATATATTAGCTAGATGTTTTTAAGTACCTTAAAAGTATAGTACATAATTTTTTTCTAAAAAATATGAGTATATTGTGTTTGCATTTCATGTTTGGTATTTGGAATTGTACAATTTAATCCTTCAAATTTTAGATAAATTAATAATTGACTTAAGTTTTAGACAAACTATCTGAAACAAAAAATATCAAAAATGAATTTCAATGAAAAATTAGTATCAAAAATTAATTTTTTGTTTTAAAAAAAATTACAATTTGTTTCCAATGAATTCAAATGTAACAGGTCCAGTCAAAATAAAAATAATTCTTCTCTTTGTTGCAATTAGCCAATACACAGATTATTGAGTTATTGTTGTTCAAACACTCTTAAAATTTATACTGGTTATTGTTTATCATTTGGCATGTTTCAGATCTTTTCTATTCTCTCTTAATTTTGGTTTAACCTGGAGAGATGTTATAGACAAGATGCAAGTTATGCGTAGTAAACTTGATGAAGCAATTTCTCTTATAACATGAATTCAAGGTTAAAAAATATTCAGTTCATGAGAACAATTTAAAAAATATTTTTAGACATGAAATTCATTATTTTGCAACTCTTGGAGGCATGGGTAACAAGTTTTTTTCTTAAAAGCAGGTGTTTAAATCTAGTGCAAATAAACCAACTACTAAACTGTGTTTCATTGCCTAATTCTTATAATTGAAAGCAATTTCTTTTTGTAACCTTACAAGTTAAATAAGAACAAAGTATTAGCTAAATAAAAGTATTATAAATAGCAATGAGACACTTAAAATAAATATTAAAACTTGTTTGAAAAAAAGTATTAATTATAATAATTTTCTTATATATATTTTTGTGAATGCATCACAGATTAATGTTTAGTTATTGTTAGTAAAAAGTAGAGGAATGCAAATAAAACTGAGGCCGGTTCTTCTCAAAGTATTTTTGTTCTTTTACTAAGCAATTAATTGCATGAGTATAATTTGTTAAATGAAACTGCTTTGGTAACCTGTCATTTTTACTTTAGAGTTTCCTGATAGTAATTATATATTTGTAACTGGTTTATTATATAGTTTCAGGAAGATATAAATATTTTCCTTAGTCATGAAATATGAGTATTAAATGTGGCTTATTTCCATGCTTTAAAAATCGCAAAGTTAGTGCGTGTCATATAAGTTTTTCATTACTCAAACATTGTTTCATTTTTGTGCACAATATATTCTAATCTGTGATATTTGCTCCTATGTGTTATTTCCTCAGTTTTTTACATACATAATTTTTCTAATGCGTGTTTACTGGGCTAATATTTGTATTATCTTATCAACAAAAATAAGGAACTCCTTTAATTTACATTTTGTGCGTTAGTTTTTCCTTTGAATTTCATATTTTAGGAATTAATTTTTATTGTAATCAGACATTTAATAATATTTCGTGGTACGATGCCAACTTAAAATAAGAACTCATTGTGCCACGCAAATCTGTATAAGTTTCTTTTAGATCATGCTCATTTTTTAATTTCTCTTAAAATTGAATGCATGTAATATTTTTATTTATTGACATTCATGTAATTTTAAAAATAGCTTGCTTTTAAAATCACGCAGAATAATTTTAAAGCTGTCATTAAAAGAAGTGAAGCTTTATTTTTGTTCAAATTTGCAGAAAATAATAGTAAACAAACTAGAAGAATTTGGTGCAATTACTTATAAAAGCTAATTAAGTGCATAAATTACCGGCTTGTTAGTCTTTTTTTTACAAAGATTATTCCTCTTAATTCAATTTTATCTAGTCAGATTTATTGTTTTGTTAAACACTTTTTATAAGTGGCTGACTATTTTAGTATCTCTTTCTTAAAAGAAAATGTTTGTTGCCAATATGTGTTGTAATCTTTGAGATGTGTGTGAAATACTAATATTATGACATTTTTTGGGAAGCTTAAACAATAGAAAAAGAAAACAAAAGAAATACAAATACAAAAGAAAAAACAAACTTAGTTTTTGCTCTTATTCTCTATTAATGCCAGAAAATTTTTTTCTTCTATACTTGCAAAAAATTTATTTTTTTCATCTTATAACTTTGCTATTATAATTGAAAATAGGTTTTTTTTGATTTTTAAAAATAAGACAACAGAAATTTTTTGAGTCTTTTTATTTTAATTTTATTTAAGTCTCTTGTTATGAAGTTGCGCTTAGGAATATGAATTTTCATTAAAGTTCTGTGTATTGGTATTTTAAAGTAATTTATTCTTCTCAAATAATTATTTAGTTTCAAAATGCTAAAAACAGTTCTAAAAAAGTGCTTATAACATAGAAGCATTTTTTTTTATTATGGGAACTTATAAAATTTTAATATGTGCCATATGTACTTATTTTTATTTCTCTTATGAATGTGATTATAGTTTCTGTTTAACCCTAGATAACTAAATATTTGTTTTAACTAACTACCTGTTTTTCATATACTGCAGCAAATTGCACTGTATCCACAGTACCACCAAAGTTTAATAGACTGGATTTTTCATATCTAAATTTTATTACCAGTACACATCAATTTAGATAAACAAGTTTCAATTTTCCTGTAACTTTTTATTCATTACTGTTTTTTTACTTCTTACCTTCATTTTAAACATTCTAGGTATTTAATCGATTGGAAAGCGCTAATAGCAAGGCCTGGTTTTGGTGTGCACATCTGTTTGAAAAATATAAGGTATATGTTAATACAGATCAATATTTTCAATACTAATTTACCATCTAAGCTGCAAACCTAAAGTACGCTAACTAGGTAATGCCACCTGCGAAACCAAGCACAAAGTTGCTTTCTCAAAATGAAAATAACTATCTTTTTCTAATTGACTCAGATTTTTGACCTTTAATGATAGAAAAATTTTGAAAAATGGGACCCTTTTAGCAGTTTTGTTTTTATTCATATATCCAGAACTAATTGTTCAACTTGAAAATTTTTTGTGTGCAATTTTAAATCTAGTTTGCTCTAGTTTAATTTCAAATATAAAAAGTTATTTATTATTATTTATTTCTTTAATGGTAAAACATGTAACTATAAGTAATAAAATTTTTCTCTTCATGTTATTTTTAGTCACAAAATTTTAACTAAATATGTAAAAAATTTTGAAAATTAATTCAAAGAAGCTTATTATTTTCAATTTAAAGGTTTTGTTTGTAACTGTAGAGAAACATTTTGCATTTATACACCTCATGTTTTAAAAATAACAGCTAAAATAATTGTTCAATAATTTGTTTATTGATAAAGTTTTATTACACAAAGTTTGAACAAGTTTTATAATTCCCATTTTGTGGATTAATTTTCAAAAACAGATTCAGCTACTTCATATGTGTTCGTTTCCAAACGTTTACACCACATATTTTTTTGAACGTTGCTGATTATCTTGGGAAACTGGTTATAATCTTATTGTTGCATTGTTCACCTTAGGCTGACTATGTCTTATTGGACTACTAATTATTATAAAAAGACAAAAAAAAATTATAATGAGTGATGTATAATTGTGATTTTTAAAAAAATATTTTTTGTCTATAGAACAGAAATCTTTACTCATATACATTTTATCAAGATTGAAATTGCAAATTAAAAACTTTTTCTAATTAATTACACACTAATTCTCTGTTTATTCAAGTTAAATTCTTTTTAAACAAATGTTAAAAACAAGGTTGTAAAATATGTAAATCGAGTTGTTTCTCAACTTACAAGTATTAAATATATATATAAATAATATGTATATGTGAAACATACTTAGTTAACTTACATATAAATTTAGCTTATTTCTTTTTTGGTATGAATCAGTCACAAAAAAACATTGCTTTTAGATTTAGTTTATCTAGGGTTAATGTTTATCAGTATTTATGTGTAGTATTCCGTGCATTAGCAGAACAAGCTGTTGTCCAAATTGAGGTAGAGCTGTTGTCCTTGCTAGTTATTTGCATTTTTCTGTTCTTTGCTAACATCTCTACCGTTTTGTGTTTTTCTTTTACAAACTTTTTTATGCCTATGTTTGTAATGATATTTTGTAGGCTTATTACTTATTTTACAATATTGCTATAAAATGTATATCACTATTTTGAAAGTTGTTATATTATTGTGAATTGGAGAATTTTGAATTTGCAAATGTATTAAGGCATTTTCAGACAGTGATAATTTTTATTTCCTTGTAATGTTTAACTATGCAAACTAAATGCTCTGTAGTCTGTTTCTCAACTTGTTTCAATAAAAAATGCTTTTTATCAACTTATGAACTTATGCCTGTTTATCATGCTCTCTTGGTGCCTTTGATCTTAGAATGTAAATTATTCTCTTTCAGGGAGTTATGGGTTATCTGAGAGTTATGTGACTGTCTCTTTAGGCTCATTGAAATTTATAATATGTTTATTTAAAAGTAGTGCTTAAAAGCATGAGAACTGAGTGAAAATCTAGTGGCAACGCTTTTCTTTTCTGATATTCTAATAGAAATCACAAAGAACCTCTGAGAAAAAAGACGTCATAATTTCACTCTATTTTTTATGCTAATGTTTCTATTCTAAACTTATTAATTAAATAATTTTATGATTGATTGTTCTGCCATTTTCATTCAAAGAAATAAATTTCAAATGGAACAGATCAATGATAGGATGACAACTGCGCCTTGGAATCAACGTGACCAGTAGATGAACTTCTATTGATTAGGCAGAATTTATTGTTCGATTTTAAAACAGGTTCCAATAAAAGCTCTGTGATGTGGATCTCCCATAAATCTAGAATTTAGAATCATTGTCTTTTACATATGCTTTGTGACGATTTTATGTTTAGCGCCATTAATTTTAAAAGTAACACTTGCTGATATCATTTGCATGTAACTGTTGAATAGGTATCAATTTTTACCATTCAGTCACTCATCCCTAACTCTGAAAGGTTTCTCGCGATAAACCCAATCGTCGTGTTGCTATTACTTTGCACTTTTTAATGAAATAAGAAACGCAGATTCCTTAATATCTCTCAATTCACTATTTCAATATTCATCAAGGTTTTTCTATCTAAAATTTTAGCATTTTTTAAAATTTGCCTAAGCTATGTGCTACTGCTACCAAAGGCATGTCTCTAAGGCTGCTTAGGTAATTCGGAATAAACAAGATGCGAGAGAATTGTTCAATTACTTGTTCTTTCTTAGCTAGATAAGGCTTTTATAATTTATGTACCAATTCTAGATGTCTCTTCTATTAAAGGGAGATACAATCAGTGGTGACGCCACGACGTATCTAATGAGATGAACTGTACTCCCAGACAAGATTTATAATATGACGTCGATATATTCCTTTAATAGAAAAACACATATTCGTGAAAAATAAAAATCGACGAGTGATCGTGCGATTTGTCGTAATTAGAATTGTGACTGGAGTTTTTTGCCCTTCGTCCATTGAAGATTAAGTTCATAGGTCTCCCACAATAAATTGTTTATTTATTCTCATCGAAATAAAAGGGTGGCAAATCATTGGATATATTAACAGAATACTTTAGCTTCCCCTATCAAGTTAGCTTTCACTATTTAATCTGATTGTTAGTACCATTAAGCTTACACCGTTTTTGTAGCAATTTTAAATTTGAAGGGAGAATAATCACTTTTATGCTTGAATAGTAAATGTTATGCAATACTTCTTTCATCTGATCGTATTTTTTATCTGACTTATTGGCTTATAAAAGGTGATAAAATTTTCAGTCTTAAATTGTGTCTGAACGATGCCTATAATTAAATAATGTTTTACAGCGAATAGTGCGCTGTTTCTTTTATTGAATTAGTGAGGTTGTAAAAGTAATTTATCCAAGTAGGGTTAAATTTTATCCCGTTTTAGATAGCTTTTTCTACGCACTCTGGCCTATGAATTCTTTTGCCTTGTTCGCACTATACAACAGGGTCTGGTAGGAGTATCATGATGTGAGACATAAGCTGATGGAGTGGTAGTGGTGCTTTCGTGTTTTTCAAAGGTAAACAAAAAGCCATGCAACACCTGGGCACATTGGCAAATCAAATTCATCCTGGAATGCAAAATTTTTACTCCGAAGGTGACGGATACTTCATGGACAATAATGCACCTGTATATCGTGCCAGAAGGGCACGAAATTGCTTCAAAGAACATCAGTCTGACAGCCAACACTTCGCTTGGCCACTGCAAAAATCCAGATCTTAACCTATCTTATCCCGGACATATTGGAAAGGCACATCCAACAGCTATCTATAGTTCCATCTAATTTATAGGATCTTTAAATCAGTGCAGCCAATGCATGGTATTCTCTGAACACAAATTTACTCCAGAAATTTGTAGAATAGGTGCTCTTAAAAACTGGTCTTTATCCATGATAAAGAAGATCCAAAAAATATTAATCTAATGTTGAAGGTTTCTAATTCTTGCTGTTCCGCATTATTCTTCATTCAGTGGTAATACATACAGGGTGGTAATTCATGGAATGTTATTTAGCATTACTGTTAATTAGGCTTATTACCCCGATAATTACAAAATACCTTAATGGATCTCTTTTTATAGTTTTTCTTATTATCTCAAAAAGAACACATGGTCTAAATTTCAGACTTATATCTTGATAAAAACGTTATTTAAGCATTGCTAATTATCCCTAATTACTCAGATTACAAAGTATCCTGATCATTACAAAATATCGAAACGTAACACATGATTTAAATATCATACTACAATCTTCGTAAAAATTTCATATTTAGCATTGCTGATAATCAGGCGAATTTACCCGATATTTACAAATGTCGAAATGGAACTTTTCAATTCTTCCACATACACAAACTGGCCGCTTCGCGGTTCCACGTAATAGCCTATTTATACATACTCACCTCTTGGCGCTTATTAGCACAATAGCCGGAATGAGGTATAATGTGACAAACACTTGGTGGGAATGGGGTATTTAGCAACCCCGAAAATTGCAAAATATTGAAATAAACTTATTTTAATTTATCTCTTTTTTTTCTGATAAAAAGCGTATGGATAAAATTTGATACTTGTATCTTGGTAAAAACGTGTTATTTAACATTACTGTCAATTAGGCTAATTACTCTGATAATTGCAAATATCGGAGTAAAACTTCTTTAGCATTTTTATTCAATTAATTAAAAACGCATGGTCCAAATTTGAGATTTTTGTCTTAGTAAAAACTTCCGTACCTAGTCTTGATATTGAGATTTCTATTTTATTAATTAACATTTCAGTGAATTGAGGGATATTTTCTCTTCACTTTCTGATTAACTACATTTGTCGTACGACCACATCCGTTTGCAAAATTATTAAATTGTCCGCTGATCTCACCCTGAAATAAGCTAAAAATAACTCTTCATTTGAGAATCTCTCAGTTGCACTCTGAAGAGACTGTTCTTGGGCATTGTTAATTGTAGCGAGCATAACCTTACTGAAAACTAGTTTTTCAAACTGAAATGGGAAGTTTGTCGTAAGAAAATTAATTCTGGGAACAGAAACTGTTTCTCCTCTTCCACAACCGGTTATTATCACAGCTTCAATTATGTTTTTTTTTTCTTTGAGAAACTTAATTTGAAGTCTAATGCCATTGCAAAGTTATTGAGGATGTGAATTTCGTAACATAATGATGAGAGCATAAATTTTCTGAGTCAGATGTGATGGCAAACCAGGTGGATTAAGAGTTCTGAGAAATTCGAAAGGGTAATTTACAGCATCATCTAATTCCATTTTAGAGTCTATTTATGTGTGATTCAATTTGGTTGGGTTACTGTTTCAAAAGTAAGTTGTTAATTTCAACTGCTCTGTCGTTTTCCGGTCTTAGAATCGATATATCTTTTCCCCAGATATTTATAGGATTAATATAAACTAATTCCAAAACGTTTCTGAAATCTGATACTGCTAACGATAAATTATTTAGAATGATTAATTTTGAATTTTTCTTAATCATGTCCCCATTACCAATATTTGTTAAAATTCAACGAAATCGATTCTGCCTTGGCCTCCCCTTTCAAGTGCTCATTCACTTTTAAGAGGATTTCAAACAAGCCTTGATTTCAGGCCGAGATGCCACTGGTAAAGTCTACTTCAAGTTGCCTTCGAGGAAAACAGTTGTCCCACCTAATAGCATGTCGTTACTTCTGAGATCTCGTATTTTTCTGTCTAGAGCCTCAACTGCACCTTTGTTGGACGCAATTAATTTCCTCCCAAACTATGAACTTGTAATCTCGCAGAACTGAAGCCATATTACTTTGTTTTGAGATATTACAAAAGGATGTCTCAATGTTGTAAGATTTAAAGGCGGAATCAGCAGTTTTCTTCCTCCAAACAAGTGACTACTATGCCAGACGAAGCAACAATTTGTCTAGCTTGTCTCACCTTCATTGCCAGTAAAAGACTTATGAGAAAAGTTTTGCCAGTTAACCCGGGTGCAAGGAGATAAAAGTAACTCCGTTATTTCAGGCATTGCTGAATTTGCTGTTTGATACACCACTTTTCGAACATCAATTGAGAATTTTTTTCTTTTTGTTAAATTGTTATTTTCAGCTCACCAGCATTTTTGGGTAATTAGCGAAGTAGTATCTGCTGAAAGATTCATGCGATTGTGATTCCTTTGACGTTTGGGATGCCAATAGTGTTTCTAAAACTGAGCGCCAGATACCGACCAAGATAAATATGGGGCCTTGGCCTATCTCATTTTCCGAGTTCCTTACTAAATGCTTTGAAATTAACTTAGGCGAGTAATAACTTACATGTTTGTTTTTCCCAACTATTTTTTCTATACTTAACAAAATTATTTCTCTCATGTCCTTTTTCTTTCTCTCACTTTCTTATATATATATATGGTATTTAGCAACCCCG
>NC_092214.1:42286055-42460349 GCF_043381705.1 Parasteatoda tepidariorum | reverse complement strand
TATATATATATAATAGGGGAAGGTCGGGCAAGATGGGACCACCGGGCGAGACGGGCCATCGCTTTTTTTCTATACGCATTCCCGGTAGCGACATCTAAAGTGCGTTTCCGGAAAGAAAAAAATTATTGTTCTCAATACGCACAAGTTTTTTCATCAGTTCACAAGGTGTTACCGAAATGCAAGCATTGTTTTGTTTTTCTTACATCATGTTAGAATATTTTTCCAAGTTTGTATGCTGATATTATTTGTTTAATACATTGCAATAAATTTTTCAGATTTGTGTTGCTATTATTGTAGAAACATAATGAGTAGTGTAAATTTAAATTTATTTGTTTAAACAAATTTGCAGATATTTTTTAAAAAAAATGTACTATCCGGGCAAGATGGGACAGCCAAAGTAGAATAAAAGTGTAATGTTAAAATTAAACTCTCCGGATTTGGCAAAAAGCATAAAAAATAAAGTAATATTAACAAAAAAAATATGAACTAGCAAATATAACTTAACAAATTATTTAAAAAAAATTATAATTAATTAATTGACAGACTATATTCAGATTGCTTAGAATGGGTTCATGAAGTGTGCAGTGCTTATTCCGGTTTTATCCGCATCTTATGCAGTAACTGTGATGTTTAAGAACGTTTTTTTTTGTCGATTATTCCTTTATTTTGACATTAGTTTCTGTGGTTTTTGAAATATAATTATGTGTCCCATCTTGCCCGGGTAGCCCTGCCAAGATGGGCCAATGTTCTATTTTTGTTTATGTTAAGTTATTATTACTAAACTTAATTATTTATTTTGTGTATGAGATATGTAAGAGCAATGTTCCCACTATATGTTTACAATACAAAATAGATAAAATTGCTCTAGTTTATTATTTTTTAAACCAAGTTTCCTTAAGCGGTCCATCTTGCTCGCTCTTCCCCTATATATATATATATATACAGGGTGTCCCAGGATTATTGGGACAAATTTTAAGGATTCATAATTGCATTGCCTGTGATTGTAAATGACATGAGAGAAAGTAGTATGACGAGGTACGAGAAACAAAAAGACACAACACGTATCATTTGAAATATTTATTGGTTACATATGGTGTGGTAAATAAGTGAAAATGTCACAAAAGATTATTAAAGTTTCCACCATTGTTAACGATACATTTGTTACACAGTCCATCAACCATGGATTGACGGACTTGCTCAAATATTGGGAGTACAAATTAGTTCAGTCCGTTTTTAAGAGATGTCTCTGCAGTTATGAATGTTTCATAGTGACAGCTGGTTTAGGTGGTTTCAGAGAGGTTAGACATAAATAAAAACCTAAGTGCAACGTAAATTACAACAATAATAAGCGTTTAGATAATTTAAATGAATTAAGAAGTTATTGGCCCCGCAAATACTTGTTAGAAAAAGAAGTCTTACTTTAGTTTTCCACAAAATCTTTTAATAACTACAGTCAAACCCCGCTATAGTGAACCTTCAAGGGACCGAAATTTCTGTTCACTATAGCCGGGGGTTCACTATATCCGTTACGCAGGCAATTTAACGAATGGTTCCCTAACTCCTCCCTTTTATTACACATTATTCAAATAAATGACTGAAAAATATTATGTAGCAGCAAAAAATGTGTTACTTTTCATTACTCTTTTTCTTGCGTACAAAAAAAAATTAGTAATCTTTAGCTGATGAGCAATCCTCAATATCAGACATGGAAAAACTTCCCGACTCTTAGATAATTTTTCCTGAATTTCTGCTATTCCGCTTTTTAAACCTGTCTTAACCTGCCATTCAAGCACATAAAAGTAGTCTCATAAAATCGCTCAGCACATTCATCGACATTTGTCCAGATACTTCGATTGGCGAACCACTTTAGTAATGCTTCTTCAACATCCTTGTGATCTGCTTTTCTCAACTTTTTTCTGCTATCTAAATTTTTTTCATGAGCAGAAATTATTAATTGCTTATTTTTTCCATATGTTACAAACTGCAGATTTGCATAGTTTATAGTCCCTGCAAATATTAGCTTGATTGCATCCATTTTCAATTTTTCTGATTATGCCTATTTTATCAACAATGGAGACGTTTTACGTTTACTGCTCGCCATAGTTAAATTTGAGACACTTCTTAGCAGGATTTTTAAAACTGAACTGAGAGCAAAAGGGAGTTGAAATGAGGGCCTTATCAACACATATTAGTGTCCAACCCTTTGACCAATAATGAATAATTGCTCATTCCCTCTGACAGAAAATGCATATTGATCCGACTGACACTTTACAGGGCATCATCTGCCTGGGTTGAAAACATCTGCTTTGTTTAGGGATGGAGAAGGAAGAAAGAAGCAAACAAGAAAAAAAAGCTTATCGCTACATTCTCCTCTATAGATGGTCTTGAAAATCGGTCTATGTATTTTTTTTTGTAGTAGAAATTTCAAAATTACTACAAAAAAAATCAGTTGAAGACAGAAAAAAGTTCCTTATATCCAACTTCCTCACTTTTTTGGTTCACTATATCCACAAAAAATAACATTATCCGTGTATACCAAGGCACGGGACTGAACATTTCGTTCACTATATCCGGGAGTTCACTATAGCGGGATTTGACTGTATTTCAGATATATATAAAAAAAATATATATGAAATATTTTAAGAATGAATCGATGTTTCTCGTTATTAACATCAAATTTATTATGACCTTGGCAATTGTCTAATCTTTACTAATTATCTTTAAAATTAACCTTTCCGTCTTGTTTTTAAATAGCTTCTCCAAAAAACCCACTGAAATTTGGATGTAAAATTTAAATTCAAATCACAATTTGAGACAAAATAGGAGTATTTTCTACATAAAATATTAAGGTTTATATCAACAAATCGACATTATATTAAGAGACAAATTGATACAGGTTCACACGTACAGTGCAAGGAAAAAAAAATTAATACCCATTTTTTCTTTGCTTTATTTAATAATAGTCAAAACAATTTTGAACTGTGAGGCATACACGTTTATAAAATTTTAAGGAATGTATTCCAAAAAACGAAATCGGAATGAAATTAGTTGAATAGTTTTTTTCGAAATCAAGTTTTAAAATACTTTCTTAAAATTCGATTTCTGAGAAAATCTTTCCAGAATTATAGGTAAAAAAGAAAAGAGAAATGGCCGAATCTTGTAAAATAATGAATGACATATCGAAACTAAGCTCTTAAAAATCATTCGTTTACAATTTTTTTTTAAAAATAAATTATAGTGAAAAAAAAATGTTTTGATTGCTTACCTATATTCCACAGTAATGTTTCATTAAAAAAATACGATCTATTTTCAACAAACTAACATGAAATAACACACTTAACTGAAACGAATGAATCTAGGATTAAAGGGAAAGAGACTTAAGTCTACATAGTCATTCCCTAAAGTCACTTCGTCTTTAATTTTGTCTTGCATTAACTGCTTGGTAGTATTGGCGTGCAGCTTAAATAAAACTTTTGCACAGAGAACTTTTTACCTTAAAGTAAATTAATTTAAGAATTTAAAAATAAAAAATTATAAAAATATATTCCAAACAAACAATTTTTGAAAAAAGGAGGGAATCAATAATTTAAAAAAACTTTAAATCTGGGTCTCGTTCGGTGTCTCCGTACCCTAGCACTTCGGGTGATTACCCGCCCCTTCGGCCGGTCGGATGATCTCTGGGGAGCAGTAACGGTGCTCTTTGAAGATGGTATGGGTGTGTGCCTTCACGTTGCAAAACACCACGAGCACTACTATGCACACCATGAAGCACTACTAATCACCATGAGATCCGCCTGCGACGGTTCATACTTTGGTAATCGGATTCCTTTGGACGGTATCCAACATATTTTGTTCCATGCTGGGAGTTCGACTCACTCGTAGCGCACTCTCGCTGCGTCTATAACCCTGTAATGATCATATTGAGATGATAATTAATTAACATTCGGTGGCCCATTGCATTTCTCTGTGTTTACCTATCGCAATACAATCTTTTTGCTTCTCGTGCATTTGTCATGGCAAACCATACATATGATGTATGGTTTGCCATATGGTGCATACCTGCCAGTTCGGCGTTCATGAAACATTGCATACTCTTCTGTGGACTATGACAGCTCAAATGACTGTGGTAATGCAGGTCTGTTTGTTTCAATGCTCTTGTGAACAACAACACCTAGACGAGAACGAAGACGTTTCCGACCATGGGTAACTTTGCAAATCTGAATCCTTGTGATGTCCCCTACCTCCCCTATAAATTTGTTCCACATTGTCATAATCATGTCGTTGGTCACGAAATGTGGAGCTTTAACCTCCTTCCATGGATTCCTGGCCTACAACGGGCTGTTGCGGGAATGCTTTCCTTTTACTTTTGACAATATATCCACGGTTATTAATGGAGGTGACCAGAGAACAACAGGAATAAAGTAAATTAATCAACATCTTGCACTTATATCCCAGAACTTGAGTCCTTTTTTACTATAGGAAATTAAAATCTAAGTTGTCTAGGGAAAAACTTTTAAGGTTTTTAAGTTTTAGTCCAAAAATAGAAAATTTTAAAATGAGTAAATTTCAGATCCTTTTGTAACGTTCTTGAGTTGGTTAGTATTTCCTCAGGTTTTAACAGAAATAATATGAAGAAATTTTGCACTATTTCTTTCTTTGTGCTATACAATTTACTTTTTTGGAAGTAATGAGGGCTTATCACACTGTAGATAAAAGCAAATGCAAAAAGAAACTGTTTTTCTTAAATCCCTAAACGCCGAGAAAAGCCTTATAGATAGCATCGATTGCTGTGTTGCCGAAAAAAGAGATCTATTGTAGGATTCTGTTTCTTAAGCGAATTGAATTTAACACTGGTCTTTTCTTTTCATTGAAGAAATATACTTTTTGCTCGCGTAGTATTTCGCAAATTTCTTTTATTATTACTTTTTCTTATTTAACTCAATGTTTTCTAATTGGTTTTAATGAAATTGAGTTTGAAAGATAGGCACATTTTCAGTTAAAATATTTTGTTTAATATCAAAATATTTGGTTCAATTAAACTGCGAAACAATGCTTCTCTCTCTCTTTCATGCTTACACACATCGGATCGGAAATTTGAAATAAAAAATACACATGCGAAAAATTTCGGAACATGCAATAAAGGATATCGAACTCGAACCCGATCAACAAATTTACTCGTCGATTGTAGTATGAGAGCAAATCCCAAATTTTAAATTGAAAACCTTATTTATTTATTTTTCTGACTTGGATTTTCCAGAAAAAAGTACTCTGATTTAACTTGCAAATTGTTGTTATTTGGTTTATAGGTGACGTTGTAATTACAAAATGTAATTGACGTAAAACTCGCTTAGTTAAAAATCGTGAAGATCGCTTAGTGAATAAATATCCTTCTTTGCTCTCGACAAAATGACGGCGTGAAGTTTCACCCTCTATTTCCCGTGTCCGTGATATTTCCGGGCTGAAGTGTTCAAAAGAAATGACTCAAAAATATTATAATAATCTTTTTCTTATGCCCAGAATCAAGTTTATTTCTCAATTTATGCACCAGATGTCAGTACAAAATTATTTGTAATGTGCTGAGAGATAGTTTTTTTTTTTAAACTAGATGTCAGCACTCATCAACCTTGTATATTTGAGATTTACCAAGAATTAAAAAAGAATACATCTACTCCATATGCATTTAGTTTTATACAGTTTTCTTGAATAAAAAAATATACACTTTTTTGACCGTTTTCTTTAAAACTATGCTACCATTAAGAGGTTACAATAGAGGTATCTTGAAAAATGAATGTCAGATTGAAAAAATAAAAATATGCTTCTTTGATATCTTTAAAAACATCTTTTGGGTTATGACTATCTGTGCTAGGCAATAAAAAAAAATTACAAAAGGGCAAACAGTACAAAAATATAATTTTTCAGTTTTTTGACATCACAATTTTTTAAACCGCATTTAGATACTCGCATGCGCCCTAATTTTAAAAAAAATATTATAACGTGCGCAAAATTATACCGTACGCTTCGTAATAAATCAAGGTTGTAATTTAATATATCATTTCATGTTTTTATATCAACTTGTACTGTTTGGATAATAAAATATTTTATTCCAAATTTAGGCAACAAGGCAGAACTTTAAGTATTTTATCAAATAGCTCCTTGTCACTTTACTCTATCTAGACAATTTTGTTAAAATTAGAGTAAACAAAATTTACCTAGAAAATTAAAAAAAATTATTCTTTATATGAAGAAATTTTTTTTTTCACTATAATTGCCATTTTTTCCCTATATTTATATATTTTATTCATTTTAATTTATTTACACAGACCTATAATGATGATGCATTTCTATCGTACATAAAATGTTGTTTGACTACTATATTTATTAATGTCTAATAGGTAGACATAATAATATATTACATATTTCCTTTATTTTAATTTCAACTTTTGTCACTTATTTTATATTTAATTAAAATCAATCGCCCAGGATTAAATTACCTATTTTTTATTTTTAAAAAAGTAAATATTATGTTTGTGTTATTCGGAAATGTTTCAGAATAATTTAGTATCTCTGAATATTTACGTAACAGAATTGACATGATCCTAAATCATAACTTCTTCAGTTGTTTTATTTTAAAATTATTTTCTATAAATCAGGTCTATTTATCGTGAAACCTTTGTATGTTTTTGCATTTTAACAACAGATGGCGACATTATCTCTGTTGTAGACTTATGTTTCATTTCTCATTGTTGTTACGGAAAAAACGGAGTAAACCAATAAATATAAGCTAAGTTATATTAATAGCTTTGTTTATAAATTAAAGTTATATAATTGGCTTCATATTTTTAAAATGCATAAATTCACTTAGCTCTTATCTCAATTTATTTTATTAAGTTACATTCACTTTTTTATAAATTTTGAGTAAAATTGTGTTTAATCAACATATGCACTTATAATGAATACAACACTCTCTAAACATTATTAGGAAATAAATTTTCGTATAATTGCTAAGCAATCTTTTTGGCGGATTTGTATCGTAATCAAAAATTAAATAGAAATTCAAGATGGTAGTCGAAATTGCATTGGTAACAGAGTAAATTTGTTATGAAAATAAAGCTTTTATTTTAAATTATATTTTAATAAAATGATTATTATAAGAAATGATTAAAGTTCACATATAATTACAGTAAAGGATTTTGGGAACAGGCCATAGCCTAGGTGGGGAGTATACTAAACCCCTAGTAGTTTTCTTCGCTTCCCCTTCCCTAAAAGATTTTTAAAAAAATTATTTAAATCAATATTCTAATTGAAGCCAAAAAAATCATTAATAAAAAAATTTATAATATCACCGTCTAACCCCATTCATAGTGAGATTTCCTATCTATAAAGCGTGATCATCCCTCTTAAATAGAAATTCTGGCTACGGACCTGGATTGAACGTGGGAAGTGAAAGAATGAATGGAAATAAACAGAATTATTTTTAGTACATATAATTTAAGCAAAAAATTTCAATTTTAGAAAAAAAAATCTATTGAGGAGCAATAATCTAGGGGTTGGTGAGCTGCAGCAAACAGTGTATTTAAATATATTCGAGTTTAAAATAAGAAGATATAAATAAATTAAAAAAAGAATGCGATATTAAAAGTAAATTTATTACTGAGTGATATTCCATTATTTTTAACCTCACAGCAAAAAGCACTTTGGAAATTGTATAATATCACCCAGGTAAAAAATATGAATAGATTGTGTAGAAAATACACTCAAACAAAATAAGAAAAAGAGAAAAAAAATCTGATTTTTCTTTGTTTTTTTGTTGATAAAATTGTTCCCTTCAAGTCAGTAAAAATTTCAATAAATAATAAAAAATATTAAATGAGAGAGAGAGGAGAAGAGAGAGAGGAGAAGAGAAGAAGAGAGGAGAAGAGAAGAAGAGAGGAGAAGAGAAGAAGAGAGGAGAAGAGAGAAGAAGAAGAGAGGAGAGGAGAAGAAGAAGAAGAAGAAGAAGCAGAAGAAGAAGAAGAAGAGGAAGCAGAAGAAGCAGAAGAAGAGAGAGAAAGAGAGAGAGAGAAAGAGAGAGAGAAAGAGAGAAAGAGAGAAGGAGAGAAAGAGAGAAAGAGAGAAAGAGAGAAAGAGAGAGAAAGAAAGAAAGAGAGAGAAAGAGAAAGAAAGAGAGAGAAAGAGAAAGAGAGAGAAAGAGAAAGAGAAAGAGAGAGAGAGAGAGAGAGAGAGAGAGAGAGAGAGAGAGAGAGAGTTAATCACGGTAAGCATTTATAATTGTAAAGTAATTGGCTAAGTTTTCAACACAAATCTTTCAACAAGAGATTTTTCTAATATTTGACATAGGTATTCTCTTGTCTTCTGAGTTCTGCTCAAAGTTCAAAATGTGTGGAAGTGAGAGTTTTTTGATTCAAATACATTACCTGGATAAGCTATTTATGAGAAATAGTATAGTTTGCACGTCCATATTAGCAGTACTGTTTATAGTGCTGAAATATTATCGCGCTGCAAAACAAATTGCGTTGATCATCGTCACACATGTTCAGAGAAGATTTAGATTTTAAAATGTTGTATTGCAAAACAAATAAATGTGTTTAGTAAAAAATTACTTTTATATGTTTAGTCAGTAAATATTTTATATTCTCACATTTTTTCGAAAAAATTTGTGATACTTTTTTGAAAATTTATGATATTTTTGAAAAAATTTATGAAATTTTAAACATGTTCCTTTGTGTGCACCTTATTACTAGACAAAATCTGTCGTTTTTGCTAGTTAATTTAGTAGCATTTTCGATTTTATTGGTTTTACTGTTTCCATGTATGTCGATGAGGAATTAATGAGTTAAGAAAAAAAGAAGAAAAAAAAGATGAATGAGATAAGAAAGAAAAATGCCCTAGTTATTTCTCCTCATTTCCATTTCTCTTTCTAATTCCTTTTACTCTTCGGTTTTAAAAGTAACGTTCCACAGCATATTGGAGAGTTGGAATAAAAAGATGAATAAGAGAATGAAAGAAAGATGTCCGTAATGCAAATAGTTTGATAAAAAAATGAGCGCGAAAAATAATGTACGATCTTAACAAATGGTAATTATTGCCTCTCATTCTCATTTTTCTTTCTTGATGCTTTCTCTCCATTCGTTTTTAGAAGTAATCGTTCCACTGCGTATTGACGATTAAGAATAAAAATATGAATGAGATAAAGACAGACAAATTTCCGTAGTGCCAACAATTTGAAAAATAGATAAAGAAAATGAGAGTGAATGAAGGAGTTATAAAATTATCTGAGATCTCACCAACATGGTAAGCATTGCCCTACATTCTCATTTCCCTTTCTTTTTACTTTTACTCTTTCGTTTTTAGAAGTAACGTTCCACTGCATATTGACAATTCAGAAAAAAAAAAAGATGAAGGAGATAAGAACAGAAAAATGTTCGTAATGTGAACAGTTGGAAAAATGGAGAGAGGAAAATGACCTAAAATCTTAACAATATGGTAAATGTTACTCCTTACTTATTTCTCTTTCTCGTTACTTTTATTCCTTCGTTTTTTAAAATTAACACTCCACTGTATATCTGGGGAGTATAAGAAACAAAAATAAAAAGATAAATGAAATAAGGACAGAAAAATGTCCGTAATGCAAACAGTTTGAAAAGTGGATAGGAGAAATGAGCGTGGTGGAAAGAGTGAGAAAAATGATCAAAAATATCAACAACATGATAAATGTTACTCCTAATTCTTTTTTTTCTTTCTCGTTACTTTTATTTTAAGAAAGTATTATTTTTATGCAAATTCAGGAGGAATTGAGGAGTAAGAAAAAAAGGTGAAGGAGAGGGGAACAGAAAAATGTCCGTAACACAAACAATTAGAAAAATGGAAAGGGAGAATGAGCGTAAATGAAAGAAATGATCGAAGATCTCAAGAACATTTTAAATATTATTCCCTACTTTTATATATCTTTCTGTTGTATATAAAAAGAAAAAAGGCAATATATTTTAAATATTAAGAAAAATCGAATGAAATTCCAATTAAAAAATTATTCTGCAAATTTCTTATTCCGTTGGATCTCCGTTCGAGGAACTCTAAGACGTAGTCTTTAAGTCCTTCCTCGCATTCCTTGAGTTTAAAAATGTGGAAAATAAAGGCGTTCCTTAGTTGGATTAGGAGAAATACCGATTAATAATTTATAAAACTTCTATGGATTTCTCTCAAAACTGTAAAGCAATAAAATTATGTGGTTGCTAATTTTTAGTAATTAATTTAATACTATATACAGTTGTTTGATTAATAGTTCTGAAAATTTAATTTTATTATTGTTTAAAATGATGAATACCAATTTATATGATGCGATTTAGCTTCTTTAGCGCAAATTACGCACAAACCAAGATGCATATCAATAATCTAAAATCAAACAAGCGTTTAATAGTTTACTAACTTTTTAAAAATGATGATTGCAAAATTGCACAGGCATAATTTAGTTAAAATTTTTTTAATTGAGAACAATACCAGATATCTTCTAATAACTTCTTCTAAATGAAGGAAGACCTTGCATTTTATCTGTTCCAAAAGATATACCGATTAGAGTAAATATCCAGCAATAGTTCATTTGTGAAAATTCAAAAGGATACTACCCTCGTGAGGTTGCAAAAAAAAGCGAATGTAGCAGTAATGGGTTCTAACTAAACAGGATATTCAGTAAGGACTATCTTTATTATGTATTTTTTGAATCCTTGCAAAAATAAAGTCAATGAAGTACACAAATTAAGGTCGCAAATTAACATTTAAGAGAAAACATTATCGAAATTTGAAACTGAGGAAGACGGGTCTGAAAACATCAAAACCTGCTTGATTGCTGGAGTAAACAGAGAGGAGTTGAGTGTCGAGTATATTAGAAAAACCTCTAAATTACGAGGTACTCTAACGAGGCAATCAAACTAGTTTTGATATTTTTGTTGAGTCTTCCCAGTGATACTACAAATTCTGATTGCATTTTTGATTTCTCTCGATTAATTTGCTACCCCAAATGTGTATTTTTGGCTTTATTTTTGACAAGATTTTTAAAAGCAAATATTCAGGATAGTAATTAAGAAATAACCTGTATATAATAAAAGCAATCTTTTTTCTACTTTCTCATTCAATTTCTCTTAAGTTTAGCATTAATTGAAGCTGAAGACCTCAATACAATTTGAAATATATACAAACACATTTAATAAGAAAATTATATAAATAATCCTTCAGCTTAGGGAAACAAAATCTAATAGTTAGATAGTTTGTCAACTGCTTTAGAGCATTCAGAGCATGGAATACTACTAACTACTTTGATAAACTATGAAATATGCATTCTGAATTTAAATAGGAGTTACAAAATCAATACTTGACAATATTATTTACTTTTAAGTATAAGTTAGTGAAACTATCTTTTAGCTTCCAAGTAAGATGCAGTTTATCTTAATAATGCAAAGTAAATAATTATACACTAGCTGTTTAAATGCTTCTAATTTGAAGTTCAGTCACAAATAAGTTAAGGGAGTGTGAGAGTTAAATTTATGGAAAATCAGGTGACATGCAAAATTCCAAATACATTTCAAACCTGTTTAAGATTCAAAACGCATTGCTTGAGTCTAATTATAACAGAGACAATTTAGCTGATTATCACGATAAATTAATCTAGGACGCAGTTGAATTATGAATATTCATTATGGCCTTTCTTAGTGTATTTAAATTGCAAATTTTAGATTAGGCTCGTATGTAATTACAGTCAGTCTCGAAATTGGACATTGTATACATTCTGTTTTTAAGGGGGAAGTAAGCTGGATAATTTCAACAATTCCCAATTTTTTTATTTACATATTTACAATAGTCTTAAAAAAATAGTTTTTTTTTTTGAGCCTTAAATCACCAATAAAGCAAACGAAGTTACAGCGGATTTCTTAGTTGAGTGCCTAGTAGAGATGGGTCTGGGCATGCTTTTGACTGTCAGACCCCTTCCGAGTTCGAAGAATTTTAATCCAATCCCACCCAAACCCGATAGGATTACTTAGAGCTTTTGCCCGCCCGAGATATACGTCGAATAAAAGTAAAGTTTTAAGGTCTCGCTATTAGTTTATTTCTGAAAATTCAAAAAGATGATTAAAAGTATATCTGAAAATTCGCACTTCGTCTGCCACCCTTGAGAGGTTGCAAAGAATGTGAATGTAACAGTAATGGGTACTAACTAAACAGAGTGTTAAGTAATGACTATCTTTGTTATGTAATTTTAGAACCCTTGTAAAAAATAAGTCAATAAAGTACACACATTAAGGTCGCAAATTATTATTTGAGCAATAATACTAATAAACTTTTAAAGGTGTCGGGTCTGAAAACATCAAAAGCCGCTTGATTGCCGGAGTAAACAGAGAGGAGTTCATTATGGTCTTTTTTAGTGTATCTAAATTGCAAATGTTAGATTAGGCTAGTACGCAATTATAGTCAGTTTCGAAATTGGGCATTATATACATTCTGTTTTTAAGGGGGAAGCAAACTGTATAATTTCAACAATTTCAATTTTTTTTAAAATAGTTTCAGGAAATTTATTTTTATCCTTAAGACACCAATAAAGCAAAAGAAGTTGCAGCAGCTTTTCTAGTTGACTGCCTAGTAGAGATGAGTTTGGGCGGTCAGACCCCTCTCGAGTTCCGACTACTCACTCGTGATCGATAGGATTATTTAAAGCCAGTGTCCGCCTGAGATATACGTAGAATAAAGGTCAAATTTTGAAGTCTCGCTATTAGGCCTTTGATGCCTAAACAAGGAAATAAGTCAGTAAAACATTTTTATCACAAATAAATTTTACGTTTTTTATACTTATTAACTGTACCGAACTATTGTTTGAAAATAGTGCAGAAGTTAATGAAAATTTTATCATGAATCCGAACCCACCCGTGCATGAGAACTTTTTTTCAGTAAGCAAGTCCGCTGCTGCCTCGGACTGAGCCAGTCTTATCTTCAGTGCCTAATAGACTTTTTCTATATTTTCTTAAGATTTAACCCTAAAATACACAGACAATTTTAGACTTCTCCCCAAGAACACAATCAAGTTTGCTATACTTGAAAATAAAAAACTTTACTTTCTTTATAGTTGTAGTAGAAGAAAAGCCAACATCTATTCTTTCAAGTTCCTAAAACATGAGAGGGCTGGGATAGCCTGACTGGAAGGACTTTGGGCCCATGTCTGAGAGGTCGTGAGTTCGATCCCCGCCGGCTGAAGACTCCCTGTGCACAAAGTGGTGACTGTTGCACCCTAAATCTGTCGGGTTCACAAAGTTCTCCCCGTTCACATAACAAATCAGTACTTCATGGGGTACTGGATCGGAGACTGATCATACTCCGGTTCAGGTCAAAATTACGATCTGCGGATGGATGGTGCGTGAATATGTCTTTCCCGTAAAACGGGATGTGAAGTATGTATGCTGTGTCCGGATCATCCTCAGTTATGTTTCTCAGATCGTCTCAAATATCTCATTGTACAGCTCTAGTTCAACGTAAATAAAAGTACCGTACCGTTTTTTTCTTTGTTTTTGGGAAGAAAATGAAGTTCTTGTTGAAGCAAGAGCATTGCTTCAATGTGTTCGGTATATGATTCGGGATATTGTTGGTTAGATCACCTGCAGGGTTTGTTGATTTAAATCAGCTCGATTTAAATCAAATGTTTTTTTAAAAAAACTCATTGATTTAGATCCACTGATCTATATAATATATAATAGTAATTAAGAAATAACCTGTNGTTAAAAAACAGTTTATTGAATTATTGATACTTTAATTATTTTCTTCTTTTCTTAGTTTAAAAATTTATTTTTAATAAATAGTTGCACTAATTAATTTTCGTAAACAAAATTACTTTTTTTCTTGGTGTGTGTTAAATTCCAACACATGTTAAATTACATTTTTAAAAATCTTTTGATTGTTGAGATTGAAAGTACAGATTAAGGTAAAATTTAATGCTGTCTTAATATTGACTTGCATGGCTGTAGAAAGTAATTAATAAACATGAATTTTTTTAAGCAAGAAAATACAAATAATATTAATTAAAATTCTACCTTTTGATTAAATAAGCATGGAAATGAAATCTACATTATATTTTATTGGTGGAAAATCCATATTTCTAAAGCTTGAGGTTATATTAAAAAGAAATTTCCTAATATGCCAAAACTAGAACAAAAAAAAAATGCTGATGAATTCAGATATTTTTTTCCTGATATAGTGTCATTCTTTCCCTGATATATAGTGCCATTCAATTAAATTAAATAACCCTGAATTAGAATTATGCTGCCTCTTTTATCGAGTATTTAATATTTTTTCTCATAATATGTTTATAGTACCTTTGACATTATCATATTTCCTGTAAAGAAATTTTGTGAAAAAAATTCCAATGAGTACATAGATTTGCAAAATTTTTTTTTTTAGCTTAACTTATCTATTTTGATATAGAATTAAAATGGAATATTTTAATATAAAAATATATAGATTAAATATTTATTTAGTTTTTGATGAATGACTAAGCAAAATCTGCTATATTTATTTTGTCATTTTAAAAATCAAGAGAAGAAAAAAAGATATCACAATTTTAAATTAAAATTATGGATTGCTCATTGAAACTTTGTTTTGATTATTAAAGTATTCTTTAAATTCTCTATTTCATCTAGTCTTTAAATTTCAATTATGCATTTGTTTCAAAATGGTTGCTATGCATTCAAATCTATGTAATATACAAAAAAAATTGTTTTAGGTAGTTAGAGCTTCGAAATATTGTTATAATATAGTTTTAATATCAATAAAATTTTCTGTTTAAACATTTATAAAGGTTTTATAATCATAAATCAAAGTTCTTACAGTGTATTTGAATAAAAAAAAGTTCGATTTAAATAAAAAAAATCTGATTTTTTTTGATTTTTTTAATAAAAATCAAAAAATCACGAACCCTGCTCACCTGGAAACAATCTACGAGAAGAAGCTGAAAAAAAAAGGAAAATAGAAGCTAAAATAACCTGAAAAAAAGAAGAAAAAAAATAACAAAAGAAAACGGGGTTGCTCATGGAAATGCATTCTGCCCATAGATGTTACCCCCGGCATCTTGCTTTTGTTTTCATTAGTTTTCCCTTCCATTCTTTCGCTAGCAATCGTACCTCTAGTTGTTTTTAACCTGCTTTTAAATTTCCCTCATTAACGGATTGTCTTGAAGAAGAGGATCATATTTCAAGTGATCGAAATATATTGATTTTTCTTCCATTTCAAGAATAAAGCAAAAGTTTCTACTTTTATTTTCAAGCTTATTTTTGCGTTAGTTTTCTTTTCATTATTCACTTTAGAGTAATTATAGTTCGATAAAGAACTTGCAGGTTTTAAATTGGCAAAAGTATCGAAAAAGAAACGTTTAGTTTATGGCGTTTTCTAAAAAATAGCAAAATTGGTGTTTATTTTTGTTGTATAGTTTATGTTTTAAAGTGAAATATTATTAATCGATTATTTATTTTGAGGTTTTTTATCTAATAAAATTAGCACCTGACTAGCATAAAATCAGCATAAATTAAGCATGATTCAGAATCGTACGGAAATTGACATACGGAGTTGAAGTAAAAATTTCATCTGAAGAATTAGCACACTCATCTTCAAGAATAATATGAAAATTGCAAGAATGTAGGCATACTCAGATGGAAGTATCCTCAAGCATATTCAGATGGAAGCGGGAAACATCTGACAGGCTCGCAGGCCTGTCAGATGTTTTCCGCTCTCGTCATATCACTGTCGCCTGCGATTCGTCTGAAGTAGAGGACATGCAATGTGGAAATGGTTCCAGTGGGACTGTGTGATGTTTTCACACAAGCTTAGGGGAGTTCAGGTTTAGCTTGCAGTCTAATTCACAATGGACATTAATATGGGGAAATCCTGGCACCCATTACTACTAAGACAGCATCATTGAACGACGCCATTAGGGTGGTGCAGGATTACCCATATCGGGTGGAATTATACTGGGAAAAAGAACAGATCTGCATGTTCAAATCGGAACTATTACTGGGTGGTTCAACGGGACATTATTCTGGAACAACATGTACATTTGTTAAGGTTTGCCACATACGCAGAATTCATGTTTATGGATGACAGCACCTATCATCACCGAGCAAATATCATAAACGAATGCCTTCAATCAGAGCATCTCATTCGTATGGAATGTCCAGCATTCTGATAGAGCATGTGTGGGACATGCTTGGTCGACATATTGCAGCCATCAACCACCTCCTACATGAGTATCAGAACTTCCGGGAGTATTGCTTGTTGAGGCGAGTAATCTTCCCCAATACCAGCTGGATTATTTCATACTCGGAATGCATAGGGAATTTCATCGCAAAGGAGACGTTCAATGTGTTAATTATCATACCAACCATGCAGTATTAAATTTTTATAAAGGAGGTATTTTTTATAATTGCTCCAGGGAGAATAAACCGTAGTTTTTATGAATGGTATTACACATGCACCATCTTTTTTGTTCTTTATCTTTTGTTTAATAAATAGGTTTTATAACTAACTCACGTTTGTTTTGTTTTTGAACCTTTATTTGTCGGAGCTGGCATATCCTTAATTTCTGAGCATGGAGTGTTTTCATGAGAAAAAAATTTTTCTTTTAACATACTTAGAAAAATGAATTAAAATAGCGTGAAAATTTCGCGAGATTTTGGCGAAGAAACAAAATAATGTTAGGCAGTCATGCTAGGAGAGTCAGATAAAAATCTTCAAAAACCAATGAAGGATCCCTAGTTTTTGCATAATTGTATGAGCTCAAACAATGTCCCATTAGAGTAACTTTTTAAATATTAAAAAAGTTAAGTCACTAACGCTTTCTTTTTCACATAAATGTGGTCTTTCTTTTCGTGTTGGCATTTTGCATAATTTTTATGAATAGCTTAGAGAACGCAAGAGAAAAGTCATGAATAATTGTCGCAAATTCATAGCAGTTATTAAAAGATCTTATCACTTTTTATAAAGTGTTATTTCATGTGCCGGATGAATCTTAAATAAAAATATTTGAAAGAAAACCCCAGCTAATTTGTCAAAATAAAATTTTTGGCACAAAATGCTTTTACAGTGATTTTCATCATTCATGAGCCATTTCATGAGCCATGACCCACAACCACAAGTGAATTACCACCAGTGTAGGCTTTAGAAGTAAGTCGAGAGTCTAAGCCAAGTCTTTAGATCTAAAACCAATTTCTGGGAGCGATTCCTTAGACATAGTGAGATGTGTCGATGTTTTTGAGTTCTCTTACATTTTTCGCATCTAAGTGAGCGCAATAAAGTTATTTCAAAATTTGTCATCATATTTTTTAATTTAATTGTTAGCGGACCTCAAAGTTTTTTCATTTTTTATTTTATAAAATTGGTGATCCAGTGGTCCACAAAACAAAAAAGGTTGGGAACCACTGATATAAAAAAGAATTTGAAAAAATGTACCTATAAGCTTATAAGCAATTTAAATAGATTTTATGTCAATAATTAATTATAATATTCTGTCAACCCGATAGCAAATAAAATATTCCTTCGATTAAATATGCGTCAGACCACCTTTATTTTGCATATAGAGTTTAGAAATAACTTTCCAGCTGTTTAAAAATATTTGAAATTCCTACTTGCTGTATCACGTGAAGCGGAAACGGTTGTCAGAACAAATACTTTATTCTTTTAAGATGACAAACCAACTCTTGAAAACGATACATCGTTTATGAATTGGAGCGAAAATTCCACCTTCAAATATCTATCGATACAAGAGTGGCGCCGAAGTTTGAAATATGCGAAAAAAAATTCAATTCGAACATTTTAAACTTCATAGAATTTTTTCTTGAATTTTTTTTGACTGAGAAATGAAACTATTTGAGCTATGTATTAAAAATAGCTTTTGAGAATGTTAGAAGTGCACAAAAAAAGGAGATAAAAATGCTATGTCAAAAAATGAATGTATTCCTATTATAATCTGTGAAAAAAAATTTTCTATTTTTCGAACAACTAAATTATTTAAAATACTTAATCACTATAATAGAATTATTCTAAGGAAAAGTATAAATAAAAAATATTTTCGAGCAATATTTACAAAAAAGCTATTTTTTCTAATAAACCACATTTTCTGATAAAAAAAACTAACTATTTTTTATTCTAACTAACAAAAAAAAACATTGTTTTAAGCTTTGTGAGGTTTCTAAGGTACACAATGGTACACATTTCAACCATTTAGTTTTTAATATAGTACTTTTTGTCATGTTTGAACATGTCGCAGGACACGCTAAAAATTATTGTACAAATATTATGTAAAATATGAATTTTTGTGCTTAATTAGTGTTTAACTAAAAATCAGAACGTGTTGAGAAATTACGATTATGGGAATAGACTATGATGATTTTATTTTTTACCAGGCTGTATTAGATAAGACTAATTTCACCAGGCTAATTTTAATATTTTACTGAAGCACTATTTGGAAAAAGAATTTGTGAGATATAATTAATTGCTTTATAATTTCGCCTATAAACTTAACTGCGCATTTTATAAATTTATTGTTGAATGATTAAAAACTTTTGAAATGCAATATAATTTTGATAAGTTTTAAATTTAATCAAGTTTAAATTTGATAACCAAAAATTTCAAAGGAAATGTCTTTTACTGCAAATAATAAATTGAAATCGTTTATTATGACGTACTTTTAGATCTCCTTTCCAATACATTTTTTAATTTATATAATAAAATGTAAGCATATTTCAATAATAACGTATCAAAGTAAATTGAAAAATTTGATTTTGCAATTTGGGCTTTTGAAATGCAAAATAAATGCTGTACGAACAGTAACTTTAGAGTAAATTCAACTTGGGAATTAAATTTCTTGAATTATAAAACTTTTAAGATAAATAGAAAAGGCGTAAAGGTAATCCTATTTCAATAATAATATTTCTTTTTTCATAAAACTTTTAAAAGCTGTTTGAAAAATGATTTTTACGTTACTAGTTAAAATGTAATAGTTAAAATGAAATAGTTAAGAAAAATGAGTAGATTTTCAAGTTTTATCTATCATTAATCACTATTGTGTAAGCTAGATAGTTTTTTCTGTTACAAAATATTTGATTCCAAAAAAATTTGTGTGATTGATCTTACGTTTTCTCAAATAAGGAATATGGCATAAATGCGTTTAAATAAAATGAATAAGTTTATATTTTAAAGACCTTGATTTTCTTACTAGAAATGAAATTGCTTTTAATCACATTAGGTGATTTTGCTGCAAACAAAATTTAGATTGCGAAGAGTTTCGGAATTACAAATTGTTGCTAATAATTTGTTTTTCTTCAGATTAAAACTTTTTTTCAAGATTTAAGAGCATTATATTAATACGAAAAATAGTTTTCATATTAAATTATGTGCATGCATCAATTAAAAATACAGGAGGTAGACCTTTTTAAAAATAAGATTTATGAAATAGGAATGATTCAAGTTTTTGAATCGTTAAAATACAAAAAATTATATATTTTGACGCTCATATATCACATATGTTAGTTGCAAAATATACGCATACAAATTTTATATATTATAATTTGCATTTAATATAATTTTCTTTTGTTGAGATTTTTTTTGTTCAATTAGTTTACTTTATGAATGAAATTTAAAATAAGAATAAATTAGTGTGAATAGAATTTCAAAAATAACTTATATAAAGATGAATTTAAAATTTAATATTGAAATAAATTTAAATTGAAAGTTATACGCTGCTTTATTTATTGAATTGTAAATGATACATTGCATTGTAATTTTCTGTACTTTGTAGATCTTAGGTACAGGAGAACATCTCCTTGGAAAATAAATGACTTTTTGGAGCTTTCCTTCAAGGTTGAGGGGAGTCACAGCATTTAGCTATGATTTTATGTGTTGGATGCTTACAGAGAACTACACTTAATTGGGTATAATTTTAAGCCCCCTCCAAAAAAAGAAAATATTATTTAACATTTTCTTCAGGAAATATCATTTTTTAAAAGATTTCTTCACACGTTAAAAGTTATTTCATATATTTTACTTCTTTTTCATCTGAAGATTTTTATAGACATTTCTTAGTCTTTTGATTCAAATGCATTTACACCATTCATGAATTATTTAATTATTTTCCCAACATTTGTCATACGTTTTGATATAACAGCAACCGAGAAGGTGAAAGTTTGTTTACGTCTCACCTGATGCTGAACATTCGATAGAAGCAGTAGTTAATTTTAATAAAAAGACATGCATGTTTATGGTTGTATAATAAAGTTAAATATGTTCTCAAAAGAAGATTAAGAAGATTAAGCTGTCGATTGTATTGAATAATTTAAAAATAGGTTGATTTTCAAAATATTATTTTTAGAATGAATATATACAGGGTTATTCATAATTCCCTCCGGGGTTTCGAAGCGTTATAGTAAAAAAACGAAGACGAATATGGCAAAAAAGAACCTATGAAATTATTCCGAAAGTACTCAAGTTTTAATTTAAGCAGTTGCCGGTAGATGGCAGTAACATGACCACTGAAGCCAGTTGTAGTAAAGAAAAATGGCGTTTACAGGCGGAGGGAATTATGAATAACCCTGTATATCAACATCAGCTTTTTTTTAACACCTAAATTGTAATAAAGCAATGCTATATGGAAGAATTATACTCAGATCACTTATTAGCATGAATAGTCACTTTGTCAAAACGGTCGTTTTGTCAAAATTTCATNAAATAATTGATAATATATATATAAGCGATTGACAGGCTGCCTTTTGGGCTGTTCCCGTTCTACTCTCTCATATCAAAAATATATCCTTCTAATCTTTACCTATTGCAGCGAGCCTCTTATCCCCATGTCTAAAACACTAATACAAAATTTGGAAGTTTAACAAAACCAGTCTCTTAGACTTATCACTGGCGCTGTAAAAAACTACACCTTCTGATTCAATGTTGCTACTCACTGTTATAAAAGTCTTGGGCTTTGTCTTTGAGGAAAAGGCCATTTTGTTGAGCAAAAAACTGAAGCAGACATATATTTTTGGTTTGAGTGACACACTCCTCGCAAATTTAAAACAGAAAGCGGAGTTATTCAAATCGTGGAAGGGTGAGTGTCAAGGCTGGACATGGATACCTCCTTCCATTTGAAAATCAAATAAAACTTACAAACCCTCCTTGACAGCTTTAAACTAAATGTAAATCTATGTCTTGGATAGAGATTGTAACAAAGGATACTCCCATTGCTGTTTTACACATACTTGCTATGGAAACAATGGACACCATTTACTCTGAACTTCATTGGTTGAAAGTTTTTACCGATGGATCCTATTTTCCTGATCAGTTTAATGCCGGCATTAGGGGTGTTTAGCAGTCTATTCGCCATTTATATCCCCGTGGATACTGAAGGAACAGCTAACGATGGTGAAATTACTACAATCTTGGTCACCGTGGAACAACTGTTATACTTTCTTGAGAGATTCGAAAATGTTGTCATTATTTCCGACTCGTTAGAAGCTTTTTACTCAATAAAATTTGTGTATAGTCCCTCTCCTGGTGATATATTAAAATCTAAAATCTCATTTAATAAATTACAACAACTAGGAACTGTCACTCTGCAATGGATCCTTTCTCATTGTAGAATTAAAGGCAATGATTTGCCAAAAAGTATACCTCCATACAACAGGTCAATAATTTCTCGGCCATTTTTTTTGACCTTTAAACAAGTTCTCAAAAGAAAAGTCTTCTCTAATCTCCGCAAGCAGCTAATGAAAAGAAATTCTAACAAAAAAGGGAAGGATCTCGAACCCAGTAGCAATCCCAACTGGCCACGCCACGAGACCGTGACTCAGTTCCGGCTATTTTTAGAACATGACTTTTTTTCCTTTCCTCCAGACGTGGATAGGTACCTAGGTTTGCAAAACCCTTACCCGTATAGTCCACGTCTGGCTACCAGTCCAGCTCGCCACAACCCGGTGAGCTAGCCTAATTATTCTCACTGAATTTTAGAACATGACTGTCTTATCGCTTACTTATACAGATTCAAGCTGACTTCTGATCCATGTTGCTCGATATGGAGCTGCCAATTTGCTATTTGATGACAGCCTTGTTCTCCTTCGCAGTGCCTTCTGTGGAGCAACTATCGCTGACCGATACTGGGAAGCAAGGCGTCGAATGAGGAAATGACCGTTTTTAATTTTTATATCCTTGTTATCTTGAGTTGTGTTAGTTTCATCCTGTGTAAATTCCTTCTGCCATTAGAAAAAAAAACTTTACATTGTATCTTAAAAATGACTTAACTGTCTTTTAATTGTATCTAATCTTACTGTAATTATAAATTTTAATGTTACTTAATACGAAAAACGACGGTAGCTACTCTATGCCAAGTAGTGTAAAAGAATATTCTCCTGTAAGAATATTCTCTGTAGTGAGGCACCAAGAGCCAGGAGATATCTTTGGGATTTCACTACACCATTTTGGTGTAAAGTTGGTGATAAGATACCCAAAGTGTGACATGCGTCAATATGGTGCAAATCTGTTAACTAAATATTTAAATGTAAAACATAAAACCTCTTTATGGTGAAATTTCCTATGTTTCTTCTACTTAATTTACTGTCATCATTAGAGAAAATTAATAAATCTTTAAATAGTTGATTTTTAAAAATATGAACCCTAACCTATTGCGCTTCTAAGGATATATTTTCATCTTAGAGCTCAAATAATTGATAAAAGTTTTTTTTTATGTATAAATAATCTAAAGAAATAAGCGATTATTAAGTTTTGAGACACACACTTTACATTTCATGCTTTTTGACAAAATGTTTCCTTATAATTATTTCGAAAAATGTTTGGTTTCTTTCTTTTAGGAGCGTCAGATTTTTATTAATTACGTGTAATTATGAAAGGAAAGGATACGTTTCGAAATATATTTTTAAGTCATTATTCAGAAGGGAATTGAATAAGATTCTAAATACTTTTTTAATACGTTATTTTTACAGTTAATTAGGGTGTTTCATATTAAAAAATATTTCTTAAAAAATAACAATAAATCCTTTAATTCCCAAATACTTTCTAATGAAAATAAAAAACGAAAAAAAATTCTAATTAAGATATCGGATTTAATAGAGCTTTCAATTTTTTAATATCTAGAATAAAACAATGTATAAATGCATTTATTAATTTGATAAAGCTTAAAATAGGTTTCTTGTTTAGAAAAACACATTATATTTTATACTAAATGGGATTAATATTAATTAATAATTATAAATTGTTATATGTTTTGTTTCATTAAATAAATGTTTGGAAGTTCTGGAAAAAATATATGAATGAAAGGTTCTGAGTTGTTTTTTCATGCACTGTAATAAAATATGTTATCATTTTCTATTAATATTTTGACTCATTTATAGCCATTTATATCAAGAATATGTTTTGAATAACAGTTTTTTTGAGGAAAAAAAAGCTAGGTTTCATTTTTCTCTGTAAAAAACGTATACAAAATATATTGAAATTAGTTAGCAACTAGAGTGAATTAATAATTGATATTTTAAAGTCGTAATTAACGAAAGTCAAAGTTCTTCCTTTTTTTTTCAAGAAGCTATAATACCAAAAATGCTCACATTTTTATTTGAATAATAAATTAGCCCTTTATTTTTAAAATAAATATTACTTAATGTAAAAGAAGATGGAAATTGCATTTCGGACGGTAAATAATTATTTTTCAGAAGTATGCTAGTACCCGGTTTTATCCAACCTGAACGGATAAAACCGGGTATCTATTGAAATAATTATAAAACCTTTTTTTTTCCTACTGAAATCTTTGTTTATAGAGTTCAATTAATCCAATTACCTTTGTACACTGAGAATAATTCAAGGCTTTTTTAAAAAAAGTAAAATAAGCAATTTTTAATTTAATATATTTGTAATCATAAATGACTTAAATTAGTTGATCACATTTAAGAACAGAAGTCACAAAAAATCTCCGAAAATTCTGGTACTGGGGTTCGGAAAACTCCAATGTTGGCGCATTTTAATTTGAGTGTTGCAATTGTTAACAATCGATAACGAGCTGGCTATTATTCAGGCTGTCTTCAATGTTGCTTTTCATCTGCAGAAACTAATGTTTGCTGCTAAAAATATGTATGTATGTTTTTAGTTGCGTATTAAGGATATTTGTATTTTAATTTTCAAGTTTCAGTAAGCTGCAATAAGTAATTTCATAATATATAATTTCTATCCACTCCTTTTCTTTTAAGCCAAGTTCGAATTCATCTTAGCATTCTCTGCGCTACGCGTATGTTTGATATACGAACTCATTTTATTTTAAGAATTAGTGTCAGAGAATTTTGAACTTCAATATCGTTTAAATTTGTTGCAACCTTAATGCGATTTTAACTTGAACCATATCGTGGTTCGAATCAAATTATCTTAAGCTTGATTACAGGATACTATGGATAATTTTGGAGAGAAATATTTAATCTCTTTTTAAGTTTGCATCAATTTTTGAACACTACTATGATTCACCGTTGGAACTTTTAAAAAGTGTATTAAAATTTTGCTTAAACACTTATACATTCTTATAAGTTACAATATTTTTTTTTAAATCTTTTTTTTTAAAAATCTTTTTTATTCTTTTTTTTTTGAAAAATCTTTTAATCTTTTTTTTAAAATGTTCTAAAAATCTTCAAAAAAATTTTTTTTAAATCTTTTTTTAAAAAAATCTTTTTAAAATATATTCTGCAAAAAAATATAATTTTCCTAAAATTTAGTTTCATTTCTCCACTCACAAGCCCACGAGATAGCTTGGAATGTACCAAACCTAAATTACTGATTCTTACTTTATATTATTTCGCAAAAATAATTTTACTGCTTCTAATTTGTATTGTATCTTACTGCAATTACAAACTTTAGAGTTACTAAATAGCAAACATGGTGGTTGGTGGTGGCTATTTACACCAAGTGCTGTTGAAGAACGTTCTAGGTGTTTCACAGTACTAGGAAGTATCATTCAGTTTTTCTTAGTGGAACACCGCTTAGATGTAATGTAGTTGCCACTATTTTAGGTGTTCAGATACGCGGAAATTTTTTAATAGTGTTGATTCTGCGAAACTTTGGTGTAAAGTTGTTACCCCTATATTTGGTGTCATTGATACACAAATTCTTGGGTATTCTTGGTTGGATTTCCAAGAGGAAGAAAGTTAATCAGAATAAAAGAGGTGCAAAATATTTCTATTTAATAAGTCATTTATCAAATGTAAAGTGAAAAAAAAAGATGCGTATTGGTGGGTGCCAAGTGAAAGATAAAACTCAACAAAAATGTTATTAAGGTATGAGATATCATTCTCTAGGTCAATTTCAGTGAAAAAGGTATTAGAAACATCAAAATCAGTTTGATTGTTGAATTAAAGTGAAAGGCAAAGAAATATGGCAAGCTAATGCATGTTTTCAATTTACTCCGAAAGTCAAACTGATTTCAATATTTTTTAATTTTTAGTTCAATTGTGATTGACTTTTGACAAGGATTCATTAGATTTTGAAAAAGTTTCTTTTCCCCCTTACTTCAATAATATTTTCTGAACCCTAATGGATACACATTTTCATTTTATTTTTTGATATGGAACCTAAAAATATATGTTTAAAGCCTGTGGTTAGAAAAAAAAAACATATATTAAAATTTTTAAGTGTGAATATTTTGAAATTTGTGTAGCAGACTATATAGCAAACTAGAGAATGAATTTGCAGGTGACTTTGAGTGCTGCTTTCTCATTTTCACATCTCATTTTCATGTTAATTAGGCCTAAGTGTCGAGTGCATTTCTAAATTCGATATCATTTTCTTTAAAATTTTGTAGCAAAAATTAACCTTTTATCAATCCGTTACCTTTTTGTGATGAAATATTATGCAATATGGTGTTTTATGCACCCAGGTTTTAAACATTTTGTCCTCTACGCCTTGGTTTCCTGCTTTCAAAGAGAAACAAAAATATCATTAAAACAGGTAATGAGTTAAATTGCTGCCATTTTGTCATGTTCTTACAATTTTAATTTCCATTCCATAAAAGAGAAAGGAGAAATCCTTGCATGCTTGCAAAGAGAAAAGCAAATAGCATTAAAGCATGTATTGGATTAAATAGTTGCCTGTCTTACAATTTTAATTTTTATTTTATAAAGAAAACTGGAAACCAAAATACCACATAAAAAAGTCTGAAACCATCAGAGAAGTCTTTATACTGATAACCTGCAACTGGCTAGAATTACTTCGATTTTGGAATGAACAAAATTCGGAGTAAAAAGAAATACTATAATACTGACGATATTTCTTTCCTATTTCTCTTAAACTCTTTTGGAAATGCTTTGAATTCCGTAGGGTTTAAAATTCACTACCGGTGATTTTGAAAGATTCGGATAGGAGATAAGTATAGAAGGAGAGAAATTGAAGAAGAAAAAAAAAAGAGCGCGAATAATGTTGAGTGCAAAAATGGACGGAAATGGAAATAAGAATAGGGTAGGCATAGAAGCGCGAAAACAAATCATAGATTCCCTTTCTTTCTTGTGTAAGAACATTTCTTTACGCGTCTAACGCATTGAGCATGGATGAACATCGGAGATAGGGGATCTGAGAAGTTTAGTATCCTAAAGACCAAAAACAGATTGTAGACAGAAGTCAAAGAGCTTCCGAGAAATGTTTGGGCAATCTTTGACTACGACAATGCAATTTCATTTGCTCTGAATATTTCCTGGAAATGACCTGATATAAGTAGTAAGATAGTTTGAATTCCATAACGTGTATATACTACGTTTCTTTAATGTTCTCTGAGATAGAGGAATAAAAACTATTAGTTTCATATAATATAGGTGCTTTGGCATTTCTTTATAGGTATTTGAATATGGAATGATTATAAGAATAAAAATATTGGTCGGATGCAGAACTATCATCTTTTTAAATACAACTTAGATCAAATCTTAATACAAATTTATACAAATTTTTTATACAAATCTTAATCTTTTTTATACAAATACAAATATTGTTTTTTTAATTCAAATCTTAATTTCTTAATTTTTTAATACAAATATCTTCTGAGTATTTTTTCAAAAGTTTAGAACAATTTTTTTGTTAATATTAGGCGTCACTCAAGTTTTATATATAAAGGAAATAAAAGTAAACAAACGTCTTTGAATGAAACAAAAAAAAGTTTTTTTTTCAAATTTTTGAGAACAAAATATTTTAGGGCAAATAATTTTTTAGTTATAACCGTTTGTTTCACATTGTATATTTTGTTTCACATTGTATATAAAGTATACAACATAATTTTGCAACAAAACATTAGTTGGATAATGCAAGAAGTGACTACTACATGAGTACTTAGGTGGTAAACCAAATAAAAGGAAAAGTTCAACTAAATAGTAGAGCATTAATTAATGGAATTTTTTCATGTTTATCTTCGTATCTTTTTATGCTAAATGCAAGATCGGAACTAAGGGTTGAATAGTCTTTCACTTTTTCAATCACAGTTTATGGAACAGTAGTTTAGTAATTACAAACAATATATTTGATTTTTAAATTATTATTGTGAGCTGAAAAAATATTCAAATGATATCGTGCAAATTTTTAGTTTAAGCAAATAGAAAATAAATAAACGCAATTCAGCAAACGAACAAACCTAACTGCGTTCCTCTCTGTCACCCATGTGTTATCCATACTCCCATGGTTACTTCCGTAAATGTCCGAAACATTTGCACTCATAACAGCAATTAACGACATTATAAATGCACTGATGGTGAATGTTGAACAGAAGAAAACATTCATAATTTTCCTCACTTAAAATCCTCCCATCAGTGTCTATTGAATGCCGATATTTGCCGTGTAAGTGAAATATTACAAACGTCTCATCAGTGCAAAATAAACGTCAATAGTTGCAGGTGCATGTCAGTAATAATAATTAACTAAATTTTATATTTTTCAAAATTCACTATTTTTGCAAAGGTGAATGTCGTCATTTATTGGCATAAGGGAGAAATAATGACAATTTAACAAGTGTTAAATTCAACACTCACAATCAGTGCAGGCTGAATTCACCGGTGTAAATAAGAAATAATAACGTGAAACAAGTAATTCATTCAGCATTCACAATCAATACATGCAGAGTATGTGCAAAATAAGGACATTTTGCAAATATCCAATTCAAGATTCATAATGAAGGAATGCTGAATACACCATTATGAAAAATAATGACATTTAACAAGTATTTTACGAACAGTGAATGCTGAATTTACCAGTATAAGTGAGAAATAATGTTAGCTAACAATTATTTTGGGAATTCATCAAAGCGACTATGCAAATATCGACATTTAGTCTTTCATAGTTACATATATATTGGCATTTCAAAACGTCCCCCTTGTATTTTGAATTATCATGCTTTTCATAAGTGAAAATATTTGCTTACATTTATAATCTAAAATAGCTTTTAAGCCATTTAAACGGTTTAAATTCCCAGATGCCATTGTCATGCAATGCGGAGCGGAAATGATATTCAGAACAATGTCTTTTTATCCCCGAAATGACAAATTGGCTTTTAGAAAAGATACATCTTTTGAGAATCGTTGCGCATATTCTTTATTTAAATAGCTATATATCATTGGAACAAAAGATCATCTAAGCCCTTCGAGAAATATCAATGTCATACAAATATTTTGGTACTATTAGATTAATTTTGAATGCTTTTTAAAAGAAATTATAACATTTTGTTACGAAAATGAGTGCGTAGAATTGTTTCATTTAAATGACTTTTTTCTAAACGGAATATATTCCATTTTTTTAATCTTTATTTTAAAGATTAAATTTTTTATATTTATATCAACGTACTGAATAATACTACAAATTTGCAAATTCTTCTTATACTTTTAAATTTCAATACTTTTTAAGTTCATTCGGGTATTGTTTTTTGGTAATAAAAATTGCTGATAGAGTAATTTATTTAGAACTATAAGTATTTTTTATAGCAATATACTTGAATGGATTAAGGTTGCAGTTGCTGGGTGATGCATTACCTACTGCGAGAGCAAAAACGAGTTTACTGGCAATTTTCAGAAACATATTGAAACTTTATCTGACAAACAAACAGGTTTTGAGATCTTCAATCTAACTTTTCTTACAAACTGTTAAAATCTAATTCGTCATATTCCTATAATGTTTCCGATAATGTTTTTCCTAGTTTAAATGCCAATTTGGGACCCCCCCCCATTGTGTTTACTTTTTGCCTTTATTTTTGACACGCATTTTAAGAAATATTATACACATCAAGGGTGGTGATTACGGAACACACAATACACTGTTAGAATTTTCATTCTAAAATTATGGTAAAATAACCGGTAGCAGTATGTTTATCCAATTAACCGTAAAGTTTAACGGGAAAGGAAATTTTTTACCTTTACGGTTTTGAAACAGTTTTCAACTAGTATGGTTAAAAAACCATTATTACAAAACTATACGGTTTTTAACCATTTGCAACTAGCATGCTTTCAAAACCGTAAGAAAAGAAAATTTACTGGTCGGTCATTGGAGCTAGGCTTTCTGTTTGGTAATGGGCGTTGGATTTAGGTTGCGGTTGTTCAAGAAAAAATATTGTGGTATTAAGTCTAGGACTCGAACTCGGCAGATATGAGATTGACAGATCAGCCCTTTCGGTCATATTATGTACCTAGCTGCAAGGAACTAAGTGGCTTCATCAAATGAGCCTAGTTGATGCGATAAAATTTAGGTAGTTTAACCGTATTAGGTCAAAGCAGTTAATAAACGGTTTTTCTCACAGTTGACAGTTTGAATACCATTTTATTTATCGTTATTTGACTGTCTCGCTTGAATTTGTAAAGAAAAGAAAAATATTTAACTATTTTTACCGAGAAATTTCAAACAGTGTAAAACATATTTTCAAAAAAAAATTTTTCGTATATTTTGAAATTTTCCTGAGAAATATGTTAAATGATAGAAAGATGAGTTTTTGTGAACTGAAACTATCCTCCGATTTTTTAGCATATACATATTTTTTAATTTTAGCAAAAATACATTCAATAATTTCTAATATTTCTTAACAGACTTGAATATGTTTCTTTCGGTAAAGATATCATAAAATGATTTCTAAGGTAAACTTGTTCTGGAAGGGGATCGATTACGACTACAAACAGCAGAATCATCTTAAATGGGGTAATCCAATATTTTTTTCTTTTTTTCGATGTATTTATCTTGTTAATAGTCTTTTCGCTGAGTAGAATTGATTGTATTATTTTGTGATGAAGAATATCATTAAATCAATAAAATATTTATTACGTACGAGTATTTATGTTTTTTTTTCTGATTACCTATAAATAGAATGATTTTTTTTCCTTGGCTCTTAGCCTTTTGTTTTCCAACATAAGATTAAATTATTTGAGTTGCATTCATATAAAATATGCTGTTGATGAAATATGTAACTAGCACAAGAAATTGCATGATTTTATGTAGAAGTAGTGATAAAACTTAGAGAATGAACTTTATATGGAGTTGTGATAAATATTTTTTTGTTTAAATACATGGAATTTTACAAAATTAGCAAAACTTTGAAATGTAATATTTATGTTACAAAACTTTGGGGTGTTATAAAGAAATGAAGAAAATTAAGTAAAAGTTAAAGTTTGAAAGGTTCAATTTTTATCAGACTATTTTACTTTTTTCATGTTTTTACATCCATCGTTGAACAGCTGACCCAATTTTAGGGTCTACGAATGTTCAACTCCGTAGCCATGTAATTTTGAACCAATCCAGAAGACAAGGAAACTCCTGGATCAGTACCCCCAGAGGTATTGATTTGTTATGGGAGCATGGGGGACTTTGCGACTCGTCAGATTTAACGTGCGTCAGTCACCATTTACTACACGGGGAGACTTTGGTCGGTGGGGATCGAATCCACCAGACTATCCCAGACCTTAGATTATTTTACTACGTAAAATACTTTTTTGTAATTTCATACTGACCACTACTAATATATATTTTAGCATTGCTTCTCGAAATTTTGAGTTAAAAAATAAGCATATTCGTGAATAAATATTTAAGCGAGATAAGAAAATAAAAAGTTTCAAAATTGTATTTGGTTGCTGGAGTGAACATCGAAGGTTTAATAGGTAATTATATGAAAAATATTCAAGTTTCATCAAGCTATCAGATTGGCTTTAATAATTTTCATTCCTTTCTACCTTCATTCCTTTAGATAGTGATTCGACAGGTTTCAAAGGAGGTTTTAATTTCGCTTAAATATTAAAATTAAATTGCCTATAATAACCTAAATTAATTTTACATTATTCTATTGTCAAATTCCTAATTTATTAATTTAAGACTACTAATATGTATACTTCTTTTACTTTAATGTTTACTGAAGAAAGATGGTTGTTACTTTTTCTGTTCTGTTGATCCTACTAATAATCTTGTTTAGATAACAATCTCATTTGTTCCTCTGATTTGATTTTTCTTACTGAGGTCAATAATACACGAGTGTATTTTTTTTCTTGCTTAACGTAACTTTATGACCTAATCACTGACACACTCCTCTAACACATTTAACATTTTGTTTCGATCTCATCATTGCTTTAGTGTTTTATCCCGTATTGTTGAGATTACACCAAGAATAGTTTTCTTCATAGAGTACACTTTTCCGATCTCTAATTTCTCGCCAAGGATAACGCCAAATTTGAAAAGTTCTACAAGTGCTTGTGATTTGAGCGAATTATCTTTATCAGAGATTTTCTAGCTTTTTCTTGGATTATGTAGCTTAAGCTGAAGAAATTGGCGAATTTGAATGTCTTTCAGGAAGTAGACAAATTCTTTTTAACCTACTAAAGAGTTCTAAGAATGGTCAATTTTTGACATGTATATAAAAAGGTTATCATGATGCAAAGATAGTTATTGCATTTTTATTCTAATTTAAAAATAAAATTTTTATTTCATTTAATGTTCTTCTCAATAAATATAATACGTTTTTCTCAGTAATCGTCATTCGATTGACAATCAAAATTTATAAATAGATTATCCTTATACAACTGCCTGAAGCATTAAAATAAAAGGTTTGCTACATTGTAGCATGCGTATAAGTTTCAATTTTCGCCAAATTATTTCAAACTTGTTCTAGTGAATGGATTCTGAAACCTATTGCTTCAGAATTAATTTTTGATCTAACACATGGTTCTTTGCGCCCGAGGCCTGTTTATTGTATCGATCGTAATTTCAAAATTTCAGAATTAAATAAGGTCTTTCAAACAATGTTTACGTTTCTGAAAATGACAATTCCTACTGTTTTTCAGGTGGTCTCATCGGTAATGATTTTCTTGGAAACAAGATATTTTCTTTAATATAAAATGATTGGATTTTTAAAAAAAAATGATTATGGACTTCAGTTGTTAATTGGGATTTTCTTTTAATGGAAAAAAGAAACAAACAACAAAATTCTTTGATACATTAATCATCATTTACAACAATCACCTTTGAAAGGAGGAAAAATTATTTCGTTTAAAATTTTCATATTGTTATATGAGATTAATAATATAATTAATAGATTAATAATATTGAAAGGGTTTAAATTTAAATATATGTTTTCCTCTTTTTAGACACTTCAGCCTGTTACCGGCTAAGGCCGTTTCAGCCAATTCACTCCATCTAGATCTATTCGATGATATATTTCTCCATCTATTAACTCCCAAGTCCTTTAACCACTTCTCCACTCTGTCTAACCATTCTAGGTCTTCCTCTTTTTCTTTTCCGTTTTTCTTTTGGAAGTTTATTTCTTAATGGGATTTTCATAGAGATATCGAAATACATGAAAATATTTGAAAAATCTTGATAATTTTTACTATGTTAGGCTCTTTGTATTTAGATTGTAATTCATGGTTGTAACGAATTCTCCAGGTTTCGTTTCCTCTTACTGCAGCAAACATTTTTCTCCCAAAAGTCATCAGTTTCTCTTCGTCTGCTTCGTTAATTGCCTAGCATTCGCTGCCATGTAAAGAAATTAGTCTCACTTATGTATTTAGACTTGAATTGGCATCTCAATCCATGATAACATCGGTAGCCATGTTCATTCCATCATTAATTTAAATTTTTTATGTCATTAATTTGCTGACTGGCCTGTGTAGGGGTTAGAGAACTGCACTTGCATCAGAAAGGTCTGGGTTCGAATCCCGGGAAAGGCATGGATGTTCTTTCCTTCTCCGTACTATCTGTCCTTACTGTGAGAGCAACGTTGGCCCACCTAATATGGTGCCCCTGAAAGAGAGGCCAACAAAATTGTCCTGTAAATGCCTGAATTGACGAAAAATGTTAACACAGGTGGGCATTGGAAAAAAATGTCATTATTGTTTACTATTGTACTTAAATATTTAAATATTAAAAATATGTTTTAAGTAATGTAATCAGTCATTATTTCAAAAGCCAAAAATGAATGATGCTGATGCTTAAATATAAAGTCAGAAAACAAAATCTTCAAAAAATTTTTATGCATGTTTTAGGTAACAACAGTGAAAAAACAGCTTTATAGGGATAATTAACTTACGACGCTAATATTTAAGCAATTTGTTAAAAAAACACATTAAAATGTTAAAATAAAGAAATATTTCAGTAAAAAACTTGTTGAATTTCTTGGCATAAATATGTTATTCAGGTACTTAAAAATATATAAAAAAAACTAAAATGAATAATTCGATTTTCTTTCTTGATCAAATGCCGGAGGATAATAAAATAGTAAGTTATGCTTCTCAGTTTACTTTGTGGATGAATATATATGCTAACTAAAATGAAATTCTAGGTAAGTTATATTTCATATCCGAGTTCTTTTCGGATTGTTATCATATCATTCGTGGTTGGATTCTTTTCCTTTTATGAAAGTAGAAATGGATCGATTTCAATTTTAAGAAGACAATGGAACAAATTTTACTTAAATTTCAAAGTAGTAAAATGCATTTTCTGAATTTTGATATTATTTCTTTATCAAATTATCATCTTAATTTCTGTTCACATGGTAGAACCATGGAGCTTTAGCATTCAAAATATATTGTAATTGACACTCTTAGTACATACTTTTAGAAACCTTGTTAAAAATGAAGTAAAAAAGTGAGCTCATTAGAGTTAAGGTAATAATTTATCTAGGAAAAAACATAATATTAATATATGACGAGTCACTATTGAGGAAAGAAACGGAAAAAAAGTTATTCCGTAAAGTAAAGTAAGATAATTATAATGAACACCTTCAAGTATCAACCGGTTTTGGGGACGAAAAAAAAAGCAGAATGATAAGGCAACTGGTTTTGGTTTTGTCCTTACGTGAACGTGTTTTTATTTTATTTTTTTACCACTACGACATTTTACTCGAGCATTTTACAGTAGAAATTAAAACTATGAAAAATCTTTAGTTTAAAACATGTCACATTTATGACATATTTCAGACAAAATTCTGTCATATTTGACAGGATTACGTACTATTCTTAAAAAGTAGAGTTAGTTGGGAAAGGAAATGTACAAAATAATTGTTAGAAGTGAATTTTCAAAAAAAAAAGAAAAAAAAAAAAAGGAATAAAAAAAGTATATTTGGTTCATCGTAAAAAAATTATATCTGTTTAAAGACTAGTGTTTCTCTTCCATCATTTTTTCCTTACCTTTCTTTTCAACAAAACAATAAAAAGCGAATGGTTAAAAGTTCACGGAATCATGCGATAAATAATTATATTTCTGATGCATGCCAGTTTTAAAAACATATTTTGGAATAAAACTTTGTTGTGATGTTTTAAAATTTCAATCTAAGTGTTGGAGGGCTTGGTTTACTAAATCGTCGCTAAATTATGCTTATAAAATGCTAACACCTATAAATGCTGAAAAATTTTATTAGGTTAAAAGAATTCGTAATTTAAACATCGAAAACTGCATTTTATTGAAATTTTTATTTCAGATATTTGATTGAAATTGTTTTTCTTTAAATATGAAGGTAAAAATAGAAATTAAATTGAAGTCACGACTCAGCACTTTTGAAAATTCACTCCAGTTATTTTCTATTTTTCTGTATTGTTAAAATAAAATAATGTACTTAAAAAGTTGTTTTTTTATAAACCAAGTTGTTTATTCCGAAGAGCAATGCAATTTTCCTGTTTCCAAGGCAAGTTGATAAATTAGAACCATTAATTAAGTTACAAATTCGGGTACAATAACATATCGCTCATTTGGTGAAACAATGACGTAACTGCAAAATCAAGTTACGTCATTGTTTCACCAAATAAGAGATATATAGAATCCTCCATTCCCGCTAAAATATAGAAAGAGATGTTAAAAAAATAATAAAAATAAAATAAATAAAAAAATAAAAAATTAATCCAAATTTATAGTTTTTTTTGCCATTGGTCGTTGTTTTTCAAAGGAAAAATAATATTTTGTTATATCGCTCATTTGATGAAACAATGACGTAACTTGATTTTGCAGTTACGTCATTGTTTCACCAAATGAGCGATATTTTCTTTGAATAAACATTAGATATTTGATTTTATTAATACAATTTGTAATAAAATAGTTTGAACTAATAAAAGTTTTTTTCAAAGAACCTCGTAAATTCCACAATTGTTGGCAGTTCTATAAAATGATAAAATTAGAAAAAAATTTTGCTGCGTATATGACGATCCTTTAATATTGAATAGAAATCTCAAGTGTTAGATTTCGCTTAAGGCATGTAATGCATTTTTTTAAACAAGAACTAACCACAAAGTGAGTTGAATAAGACTGATGATTTTCAAACACTTGTGGGAAGAAAACCAACAAAATAAAAAATGTCAAGCATCCAAACTTGCCTAATTTGGCCGATTTTTTTTTATAAAAACTGGCTCTTAGCAGTGATTACGGTAAATGAAAAAAATTCGAAGGTTTCAAATAATTTAACACCTTTCCAGGCAAGAATTAGCTTGAACATTTTATTTTTTTAATTAAGATGTTCCCAGCGTATATTAATCTTTCTGCGTAATTTCAGTGGTATTTCATACGTCTGGAGTCTATTTTTAATATTGTTTCCTATTTTCTGCAATTGCTTCACCGAACGGATTGGAAATTGATGCATCATATTAATAAGAAATCATTTTATTTCTATAAAATATATCTTCAACAAATTTATTAGGATTATACCGTCTTTCTTTAATTGCTGTTTAAGAATTTTCACATCTTTCATTTAATTAGTAAATATGAATATCAGGTGTCTCCACATCCAACGCTTAAAAGAATAAAGATGAGGTTTTTTTTTAGTTTTTTTTAGCATTGAACATTGATGACAGCTTATTTTTTGTACTTAATTTTATTCTTGTCACTAAGAAGCTGATTCGCGCAATGAATAAATAAGTTCATGTCTGTAATGGTAATAAATCCCCACAATCTTTGTGTTTTAGTAATTTTGTACACAGACTACAATGGAGTTCTTTTAGTTTAATGTAGTGACAGATTTAGCTTTATGTTAGTGCTAGTGTTCAATTAAGGAGAAAACTATGAACATTTCGAAGGTACATACATAGTAAATAGCCCAGAAAAGCATTAAATGTCAGCGTAACAAAAACTGCATATTTTTAAACTCCACCTAACTCCTATTTAAAAATTATGTGAAAAATCTATTTATTTAGTTCCATAATATTCTTTTATAATCGTAAAAATGTTATTTGACAAAAATCACGATTAAGTATTAATGAAGATTCAAGATAACAGAATTTTAATTGAAATTTAAGTCCCTATTTACACCCTTGCCAATAACTTTAATGCTCATGTTATCTTAATTTGATTAAAATAGACTTACTGACATCTTATCTGTTCAGAGGAGAAAACTTATCAATGATAAATTGCGTTAAATTGATGTCACATCTTTTAAACTTATTGTGCATTACGTCATTTTGAAGTAACTTATAATTGATTTTTTTTTCTGTTTGATTGTGATTTAACGTTGGAGTATTATTTTTAAGAAAAACTGTGTATTTTTAAAGGACTGTCTTGTTATATCTTATGACGTTAAGTTTAATTCTACTGTCATAATTAAGTCAAATGTTTGTCTATCGTGGAACTTTCACTAAATTTAAAATAATATTTTTTAGTAGCGGGATACAATTTTAGTTAGGATAAAATTTCAAGTTTACTTTGCGTGGTTGCTACTAAAGCTAGTGCTTTTTCTTGAATTATATTTTTAATAATATCTTTTTAATAATATATTCTTAATAAATATACTTTGCAAATAAACTAATAATTTAAAAAAAATTGCTAACACTCTTACTTTTATCCATATGACTATATATAGAAATTGCCAACTTTCATATTGAAAAATGTGTTATGTTTAAGTTGTATACGTGAAATCATCTCATCTTTTTCTAAGTAAGGCTTTTTTTCCAGTATTGTAGCGCTTGTTAAACTTTTCGGCAAATATTGTCTGTTTTAAACAAAAAAATTAAAATAAAAAATACCGGAATTTGTCAGTTGGTATTTTTTATATCAATTTAACAATTTATAATATTTCAAAATTTAAAAATTCATTATTGTTTTTACAGTAACGGTACATATAAAGAAAAATCTGATTTTTCGAAAATCTTTAAGCAAGTGAATTTTTATGTCAGACTAAAAGGACCCTACTCAGACTTTATGCTCAAAAATAGCCAATGTATTTTTTACAATTACTGCATAAGCTGTGCATAAAAAATAAATTTTTCTGAGAAATTTAAAACAAGTAAAAATCTATGTCAGATTAAAAGGACATTGATCAGACTTTATGCTCAAAAATAGCCATTGTCCTATTTCTTTTAATAATTAATTAATTAATTTTTACAATTTCTGTATGAGCTGTGCATTAAAAAATCAGATTTTTTAAAAATCTTCCAATAGGTGAAAAATATGTCAAACTTAAAAGAACTTGGCTAGGCTTTATGCTCAAAAATAGTCAAAGGAAAAATGGTGATCATATTAAATTAAGATTCAGCATATATTCTGAGCCTTGTGGTATTTTTAGATGCACTCTAAAGAATTTTTAAATACCTGAATAAATATTATTTCTGAGAGAAATACGAAAGTTTTTGTGTATTTGAAGGAAAAGTTTTCGAGGGGAAAAGATTATTCTTAACTCAGCAAATGCTGTTTTTGAATACAGAGATCAGTTGAAATCGAACGGTAAAGATTTTCGATTTTAAATTATCGTTTTTGTCAGAATCTGTTTTAGGTCAAAAGAAACTTATATTTTCTGTTCGTTCTTAAAATATCATGCCAATTCTAATGTGTGAGGCATGTACCAAAATTTACTTTGAAACGAACACAAAAGATAAAGTTTACCACAAAAAAAAAATTAGAATTATATTTTTATGTTCTTAGTTTGGGCATAAGTAAGCTTATTATTAAACTTTAATTTGAAAATATAGTTATGAAAGCTTTCACTTTTTGTTGAAGTAGAAATAAATTAATTTCCTAATAAATAATCTTAAAGTACTATATTACAAGCTTTAAGATCTATATTGAATAAAAATTACAATTCTGAAACGGAGGAAAATGCGGTTTACTTGAAAAGTATATTTTATGAAATTAAAACTTCAGTTCAACAGAAATATTTGATAAAAGTTGAATAAAGAACATATTTAGATTTAGGTGCACATGTAACTTGTGCATGAATTTTTCAATTTGAGTAAGAAAATAATATTTAGATTTGCTAAAATTCCATTTAGTATCTCAAGGATTGTGGTGTAAGGGTTCAATTTCGGAAATTTTAGTCCTGTATAGTCTAAAATTGGTGTCATCTTGTCCTTGTGAGGACATATGCTTTAGTGGTATATTTTATCAATATAATTTTAATCATAGAAAAACTGAATATTTGAACTTCATTTATAAAATATAAAAAGATATATAATAATGCAAACCTTTCCAGTAATATATCCTCAAAATTAATGGCCTGCCACCTGGTGTGGTTTCGAAGAATTAATTGGAGCTTCCAAAAGAGGACTACATTCAAATTACAGCACAAATGTGAATCTTAATAACATTACGATGCAAAATATGTATGTAGGGGAGAGTGGGGTCAATTGTAACAGGGTACGATTGTAACAGAGCAAAAATTTCGAGTGTCGGGTTCTAGATTTGGTTCCTAGGTGGCGCACAAGGTGTATTTAATAAATATACGTATACACCCCTGCTGGCAACCATTTTTATGTACTTTTGAAAGAGTTACATCGCAAAAGATATTTTCACGCTACGTAAGTACTTTTTTTGGAATTAGAATATTATATTGAAACAAAGTAATTTTGTTTAAACAAATAAAAATTATTAACCAAATATGTAAGTGGACACCTTAATTAACATTTTAAAAAAAGATTAGTTTTGTTAATTAACTAGCATTGTTTTTAACAAATGAAGCTGAAATGGCGTCTTGGGGACGATTGTAGCAACTGAAAATAAATAATTTTATGTTTGCAAACCTATGTTTACAAACACAGAAGATATTTTCACGCTACGTAAGTACTTTTTTTGGTATTACAATATTATATTGTAACAAAGTAATTTTGTTTAAACAAATAAAAATTATTAACCAACTATGTAAGTGGACACCTTAATTAACATTTCAAAAAAAAAGATTAGTTTTGTTAATTAACTGGCATTGTTTTTAGCAAATGAAGCTGCAATGGCGTCTTGGGGACGATTGTAACAATTAGTAAAGGGACGATTATAACAGCTGAAAATTATAATCTTACGTTTACAAACATAACATAAATGATACAGTTTCCTATATCATTTATATAATGTTGCATGTGCATTATTTTATTTGTCACCTTTCACAGCATAAATCAAAATTTTTAACCCCTTAAAGTTAAAAGCTTAACCCTTTAGGTCTCTGCTCACTATTATTTTTACTCCTAAAATATCACTACTATTTTGATCAATAAAAGATATATCACAACTATGATAATATGTATAATTAACTATGTTTTAGTTGAATTTATGAGCTGTTACAATTGACCCCGTAAGTGGGGACAATTGTAACAAGTGCACGACTGTCAAAAATTGTTAATAACTAATATAATAACATTTAAAATAAGGCACTTATTTTTTTTTCTAGTAGAGGATAGTCTACTTTACTCGTCTGTCAATTAATACTAATAATATATTGGATTTTTTGTTAGTTAAAAATAGTTAAGTAAAAAATGCTACAATTGACCCCACTGTCCCCTTCTCATAGGCCCATATACACGGGAAATTAAATTTTTGAACTTATAATTTCAAATTCGATTTGAGATAAATATCCATTTTTATAAGGAAATGTTTATTTTTCTTTAAAGCTTTGTTAACTACTATTCAAACGTAAAATCACATAAAATTATATATTAGCTTAATTGTTTGAAAATTTACCTTTAGTTTTATGAATAAACGGATTGTAAATGCTAAAATTTGTCAACTGTATTTTAATTTCTCGGGCGTATTGAAATGGCAAAATCTTTTGAATGAAAGCAGACATTTAAAATATTTAAAATCTATTTTCAACATAATAATGCGTATAAATTTATTATATTTCATAACCGACATTGTCAAAAATGAACAAAAACTAATTTGCAATAGAAAAGAATTTTAAAGTTCGCTGTTTTCTCCTCTAAGAAAAACCATACCAATATAAAAATGAAAATTTTTAGATTTCAAGTACAGAAAAACTCCATTATTATGCCTGCTATTTATTATAACGAACATTTCCTGAATTCTAATAAAAGCCTTTAAAATATCCCTGAGAAATTTTTTTGTTTAAAAAATAATGGTTTTCTTGGTGATAAAAAATTCAATTCCGAACAATAAATGAAGAAAAATTGAAGTTTGCAGGTAATGTTTTTTTTTCCACTATCATTAACTATACACAACGCAAAGAAAGTTTCTTTTTAGCTTTTTTTTTTGCATCGTGTCAAAAAGTATCACAAAAAATTACATAAAAGTTTTAATAAGAAAAAGAAATAATGAAATTTATGATTAGTTTCTCAGCATTCGACTTAGAAATATAGTTTCAGTCAAAATAAAACAATTCCAGCGCTTAAAAGAATGGAGGTGAGGTTTTTTTTTAGTTTTTTTAAGCAATGAACATTGATGACTGCTTATTTTTCGTACTTAATTTTATTCTTGTCACTAAGCATCTGATTCGCGCTATAAATAAATAAGTTCATCTCTGTAATGGTAATAAATCCCCACAATCTCTGTATCTTAGTAATTTTGTACACAGAAGACAATGGAGTTCTTTTAGTTTAATGCAGTGACAGATTTAACTTTATGTTATCGCTTGTGTTCAATTAAGGAGAAAACTATGAACATTTCTAAGGTTGGCATGATTTCAATAGGAGCCTAACGTATGATTTACCTATCATGACTGATTTTTTATGTCTCTGATAAGCGAATCGTTTCAGGTAAGTCTATTGCATCATATTGAAATATTTAAAATCAACGGAAAAATTAAAGAATTTTAAACTCTGCGAAAAATGTTGAGTGATGGTCGAAAATTCGATAGTGGATATTTCTAAAGTACTGCAATGTCATTTTCATTCATTGAAAGGCTTCGAAAGATTATGATGTGATTTTCAGTTATTTTTCTTTGATTCTCAGGTCTTCTACTTTGCGCGTCATAAGCTGTAGGTTTTTGAAAACGAAACAAGAATTCTGGGAAGAAAATCTTATGTTCTAGCACCTGAATTTGCAGCAAGAATTTTTTTTAACCATAACTGTTTTCCTGTAATATATTTTTAAAAGCTGTTAGCTTAATTTAGGGAACCTTGTAGGCACCAGATTGATTGCTAGCAAAATTAGAAAAGAGTTTAAAGGTGGTTAGTAAGAAAAAAAAACTCCAGTTTCACCAAGCAGTCAAATATTAGTGCAGTAATAAGTAGTGAAAGCAAACCTGTTAGCCCTGTGAATACTTGTTCTAAGATGAATTTACAGGCTGGTTACATTTTTGGCGGAAAACTGCTACATGACGGTCATATTATACATGATAATTTTTTAATCGAGCAAACACGTTTGATATTATTATTCACGTCACTCTCAATACATATTTGTTAGATTTCGATAGCGTTCTTGTTTTACTCTCATTTAAATCTGTGGTCATATTTTATGACCGATAGTGGTCATATTTTATGACCACTATTGCATGTATTTCTTACTTTGTTTTTGAGTAGGGTTTTAAGAACAAATAGAGTGGTTATTAGGGAATACTAATAACCACTCCGCTTTTAATGTATTATAGAGTTCTAGTGAAAATGAAGCGAAAGAAAAGGATTCTAGCCAAACACTTGAAAGAAACTTATAAATGATAAACGAGGGACAATAGATACTAAAATTATCAAAGCCAAATTAATTGTCAGAGGAAACAGAAGTGGAGACAGAGTGAAAAATTTTATTATTAGAAACAAGTTTCATACGTAAATCAAACTGGTTGTGATTTTTTGAATTCCTGCAATCTAAATAGCAATACACGGTGTCCTTAACTAATGTTATTAATTAACGTAAAATTTAACAAAAAATGCAATACAGATATACTCATTAAGATATTTAAATTAATATTTAATTTAGAAAAATATTATAAGAAAAAGTTAACAAAATTGAGAAATTAAGCTGAAAAGAATTTCTGATCATATTCTTTTTCCTCCAAACGACAAATAAACTGGTTCCGATTTTTTTTAATCCAACTTCTCCATTTTTGAATTCTATAATGATTTGTCCTATTTTAAGTATATTTTTTTTTCATTTTTATGTGACGTACGGTCTTTAGAATTAATTGGTTTAAAATACTAAAAATAATTATTCAAAATCCGTCATAGCCTACTTTTAATTAATTTTACTTTGACGTAATTAGTTCTAAAGCTTATCATTAATGAATAAATATCTTAAAGTAGTGCAAAAACATGATTTTGGGCAAATTTTTTTGAAATTGAGTTTATTATAAATTTAGAATCCCTGTACTCAATTAGCTTTCTAAAAATAGTTTACTTTTGTTTGCACTCTAATTATTTACTAAGTTATAGCAGTTTTTGTTAAAGGTGATAACAGTGGTTAGACTAACGATTTTAAATCTTTAAAAGGCGTTTATCTCAAAATCAGATTTTTTCAGATTTTACATCATCTTAAACACGATATCTCGTGTTGTTTTCAAAATAATCGTCTACAATTTTTCCTGAGTGTTTCTGAATAGAGAACATGTGTTTTGAACTATAGACTGACAAAAAATGTGGAATTTCATTTCAATGCATTTTCTCTCGCAAGGAAATGTGCGGAAATTTTTAAAAATCTGCTTTTTTAAGTACATTGATCAGTAACTCAGTAGTATATGCATTTGCTTTTCAGATAATAGTTCAAAACATAGTTGATAGCCTTCTAAATAAAATCCTCAAAGGGATTTTTTGTCTTAGGTTATATAAAGTTTTTACAGTGCTTAGCGTAAATGCAAAAAATGCTTTATTTTTTTTTATGAAAATGGCCATTTATAAAAAAAATAAAAATAATAATTTTTATGATAATTTTATAAAAAATGATAATTTTTTTGCTAGTTTTATATGTTTTCACACAGAATAAAACCAATAAATTAGCTTTTAAAAACTTATAATAACATACAAAAAAAATTTGTTCAAAATAGTCGAATACTTTAAATGAAACGAAGACATCCCTTTATTTGAACTGCAAAAAATCAATCTTAGATTTTCCTAATCAATTAGTAATACAAAAAATACAATGATTTATGATGCAAGAGTTTTCAATTGATTATAGTCTCCAAAAAAATTAGAAATGGCAAATCGTTAGAAATGAAATTAAAAGAATTTTCGCTGGAAGACTTTCGAAAGTGTTTTTTTGTTTTTGTTTTATGTATACTATTACTCCTGATGCGTTTTCTAATTTAAGAGTTAAAAAACGAGTTTTAAAAATGTTTCACAGAATGTTTATTCCGATAACTTAATTGCGAACATTTTCTTAGAGTTCTACATTTTGCTTCTCTTTCGTCATGTCTGTAAAAAAAAAATAAACTCATTGTGAAACTACTCCAAAATACTGTACTTCACTAAGAAAGATTGAAAGTCTTGTTACTGGATTTCTAAGACTGCTTCCTAAAAGGTTGTTTGATATTTTTTTTACTTTTTAATTTTACTTTTAAGAAATAATTACGAATTTTCTTTGAAAATCTACGTGTAAGTTTCTTTCTTTCGCCAAACGCATATCGATTGTAAGTTATTTCTAAATGATTTTTTTTTGGAATAATTGCTTTATTTGAAAATTAGATCGTATTGAGAGTTTAAATTGATTGAATATGCGCAAGTATTCGAAACTTAGTGTTATTACCGTTTTCAATTAAACAAAAATACTAATTAAAAGAAAAACATGTAAATGAAATATACAAACAAGTTTTGTTAACGATAAGTGTTATACCAGTTTCGAATGTTTAGAAACAGATGAAATTGGTTGAATGAAGCATTTAACTTTTCTTCTTTTTAAATTGGATTTAGAGTAAATGTGGTATAAAATAACTTATAAAACATATTATATTTTTGTTTTTCCATATTTCGTTAACTCTAAATAAGGGAAAGGGCTTCCCCCAAAACATTACGAGTTTTGATATTTTTCGTTATTAAAAAAAGTGATGATAATTCCTTTATGTTGATAATCTCCCGACGTAAAATATTTTCAGAGGTAGACGGATCATCGGTTAGAATCTTCCGGTCAACGAACCAAACGTGGTAAGTTTCGTGGCTTTCCTCTCCATGTAACGCAAATGTGGTTTAGTTCCATCAAATGTCCTCCAGGAAGGCTAGTTTCTTGCCATTCTTGCTCCAGAAGTTCCCTTGTTTTATGGTTTGGGTTGAAAATTACAGGGCTACGGAGTTGAACATTGATAGTCATAAGCTCAGATTTGGGGCTACTGTTTTAACGCCGATTATAAAATAAATGAATGTGGCGCCTATAAAAAATATTTTTATTTTTAAGCTATTTTAAATGCAAAAATCATGATTTGCCCCCTGAATATTTACTAAATTCCACTTGTGAAGAACAAGGAGATATACAAATGGTTCATTACTATTTGATAAAAATATGTAGCTCTTAGTGGCTAATTCAATAATATTTTTAGTCAGTGACAGTTGAAACAAGTAAGCTAAGAGAAAGCTAGGTACTTGGGGAAATATGAATTAGTAATATACATTTCTAGAAACCTAAACATTAAGCTACACAAATATGTAAAATATAAATTTAATATGCTTTGTACTTACATTGAAATTTCGAGGAAATATCTGACCGTCAGGTTAGGGGCAGCGAATGAGTGTGACGCTTTAAACATTTAAATTCAGCTGATATTCAAAATAATTATGATGTATTAAGTTTAATATTTTTAAAATGCGTAATTGGGGAACTTTAAAAATTTAAATAAATCTTTATAAGGAAAGTAAATTTATTATAGGCAAGGAATACAGATATTATAGTTTTTGGAAATATACCCAGGCATTTTCTTCTTTTAAAATGATATCATACATTATTTTAGTTATAAAATTGAAGGAAAAAATAGCAACTCTAACTAAGCTAGAGGTAAAAAGATAATGCAATTTCTAAGTTTATAAAAATTTTGCTATGAAGATTATTCTAAGCAATAGAATATGTTTTTTTCTGGAAAAAAACATTTTCTGAATTTATTCGAATCAGTACTATTTGCATAGCCAGACAGCTAAGAAGTAAATTTAAGATGTTTTCCTGAAATAGTTCGAAATGATCAAACAATGAGATTGGGCAAAATTCAGATTTCTTAGTACTTCGAAAAACACAATGTAGAAATTGAATTCTACATTTACAATAGAAATTTTGCATTTCTTCAACTGCTCAGATTTCAGGATAATTTTTTTTCTGTTTAGTTCAGTTCAAATAGTACCGTTAAAAATTTTCGAACAGTTTTTCGCATATGTCTTTGAATTTATTATTAATAGCTAAGGAAAAAAATGTTTTTAGTTTATCACACAAGTCTGCCGCTTTTATTACAAATCTCATGCATTGAATGTGAGTTAAGAACTAGAGAATTTAAAAAAAAAGAAGAAAAGTTAAAGATATTTGAAATTTAAAATAGGCGACATATCGGAAATGTCAAATGTTTGCATACTGGCATTAAACGCTTTATTCCGCAATCATTGTTCTAACAAAGATCAGATACTTTGTAAACCTTACAATTTTAGAACCTATTTCTTTTTAAGGTTAGATCCCTCTAAAATTTTTGAAAAAAAATAGTTTTTTTGCTTAAATGGTGTCTTAGTTCCTTAAAGAGATATAATCAAAGGTTTAAGAGTAGAAAAATATGTAGCTAGATCAGTGATCAGTTATTTTTGTAAAACTTACAATTGTATATTTTTTATTGTTGCTTAAAAGATATCTTAGTTTCTTAAAGCAATAAACCCAAATATCTATTGAATAGAAAAATATCTATTATCTACACCGAATGTATTTAGATCAAAGATCAGTTATTTCCGTAAACCTTTCATTTGTATAATGCAATATTTTTTAAGGTTAGATCATTCCAGAATTTAAAAAAAATAATTTTTTTTTATTGTTTTTTAAAAGGTGACTTTTTTTTAAAGCGATATACGCAAAGGTAAAAGAAAAATATCAAAGTATGCGATTCTGAGAGAAATTTCTCAAATTCCAACTCATGTGTCATTTTAAAGATACATATTTTAAGATATTCATTTTTATTCTAAATTCACTCTTACACTAAATACAAATACGCTTTAAAAACTGTGGTGTAATACCTATCCGAATTTGGTGATGAAAAAAATCTAAAAATTTTGTGTTATTTGAAGTCAACACCGAGTTGAGAGTTCATGCATGCATTAAAGTGTTTGCAGTTAAATCTAAACTCCAATAAATGAGAAAGCTTACATCGAGGATACATTAACTCCATTCATGATTTATTTTCGCCAATTTTGGCGTATGTTTTGAAACCGTCAGACGATAACTATAGATTGTAGTCAATTCGAGCATGAGATGGTAAGAGTTTTCGCCTTGCTGAGCATTCTGCAGAAACGGAAGTAAAATTTTGTAAAAGGCATGTATGTTTCCTGTTGTAAAATAAAGATAATTATATCCTCATTAGAAGATTTACATAAATTTATCAATTGTATTAAAAAAAAGTTTAATTTCGATCAGCTTCGGTTTTGTTAAGCCTAGTTTGAATAAATTCATATTAGTATTCGCTTTGTGCTGTGTGAGTATTTGATTAACAAACGAATTTCATTTTAAGGAATATTGCATCGATACATCCTAAGTTAATGATTTTACTTTATATTGCATCGTAAATTAACTTTACTGACTCTTACAGGTATCTCACTGTATTTATAAATTTCAGTGTTTCTCAGTAACAAAATTTGTGGCGGCTGCTTTATACGAAGTACTGCAAAAGAACATTCTTGGGGTTTAACTACACTACACTGTAAAAAAGGGGTGTAGTATTTTATTATGTAGTATTTCAAATATGATGATGACCAACCCGAAAAATTGTGTGAGGAAAAACTTTGTTCCAGGTTTGCACCAAATTAAGCTTTCATATACTATTTAATGGATGTAATTTAAATCTTTACATTTCAAATGGAATAAGCTTACATCAAACTTTCGCTCCAAGCAAAACGAGGATTATATTTATTTTCAAAAACACAGATGTTGGCGATCTTTTAACATCGCTAAAAGTTCGTTTACAATCGAGAATGAGTTGTGAGTAAGTAAAGGTCTTTGGCGCTGCTATGCATTGGAAAAATATCGTTAACTAAATGCATCAACCAAAATGACAGTTCGCCGTTAAAATATGTATCTATATTCATAATTGTGTAATAAAGATAATTATATTTAAATTTTTAAATCTCTTTAAGCTGTACGAAATAATTTTATCATGCATAGCTTCAATCCAATAGTTTCAATCTCGAATTTATCTTTAAATTCTCTCTGTGCGACGTGTATGCTTGTTGTACAAACTAATTTTATTTTGAGAATTAGTATTTATATGCAATATAAATTGAGGATTCTTACTTTATGTTGCATCGTAGAAATAACTTTACTAACTCTTATGTGTATTTTATCTTACTGTAATTATAAATTTTAATGTAGCTGAATGCAAANAAAAAAAAAAAAAAAAAAAAAAATGGTGGTGGTATTACTTTGCGGCTACTTCACACCAAGTAAGTGCAAAAGAACATTTTTCATGTAGTGGAATACCACTTTGCAGTAAAGTTGTTGCCTCCATTTTAGGTGCTAAGATCATAGATTTAAAATATAGAAGACTGCTCAGGATGCATTACATTCGGAAACCAGCAACTATATAGTTCATGCAGGAATTTGAAAGATTTATAATGTAACTGATTCATAAATTAAAATCTGAATAAAATGTTCCTAACCGCATTAAATGCTCCTTTACGGTTTTAATTTAATCGGATTTGCAATTTATGAACTGCTTAGAAAAATTATTATCTTAATATATATTATTAAATTATTAATCATATTTTATGTGTACATATTTGCAAATAACAAATTTCTTGAACTTTGATAAGCATAACAATTTCTCAATGAGAAAATTGTGGCAGAATTGAAAGATGGAAGTTAAAATATAAACATATTTATTTACCCAATAACATGTACTTCAAAGTTAAGTTATGAATTGTTTAGTGATTAGTACATTAAGTTATGAAGCGTTTATTAGAAGTTACTAAACTTTGCTCAAAGTATTCTAAAATTTTGCCCAATTGCTAAATGCCAGCGATAAAAATATACGAATGAAAGCTGAATGTTGGAAATATTTATTCCATTTTTGATTTTCTTTTAATAAAAAGCAATTTTGTCATTAATGGTAGTGAACATTTGTCTTTTCTCCGCTATGAGGAAAATGCGAAATTCCAGATGCCTTCTCAAAAAGCATTTGATGACATGCAGAAGATTAGTTTTTCTACCTACTATTACCGCCAAATATAGAAATAAGCCAACATTGCTTACCATTCCTTCGTTTTTCCTGATTTGCTGATTGATTAAATCAGACAAGTGTTGATTTCAAAGTATGTGTGATTTTACCATTGCGAGGGCAGTCTACTTATATTATTAGTCTATGGTTTTATGATGTAGTGAAATACGTAGCTCCAAGAGCCATGTATCCACCATACCACCTTGGTGTAAAGTAGTTACTACCATTTTATGTGTTGTTTAGATGTTTTAACAGAGTAAGTATGTTCTTTGGACTTATGAAATTACTTGATAATTGATTATTGAATTTCAAAATTACTTGTTACTAATAAGTAAGTCGTAAAAATAATAATAATGAATTCAGCAGTATTGAATAATTTTACTTTGGAAAAAAGATTAATTTAGTCTTTTTATTTTCTTATTCTTAATAAAATATTTTTTTTGAAAGAAAATAAAATGAAATATAATACTTTGGACTTTTCTTTTAAAAAACACTTTTTAAATTTTTTTTTCTATTAAAAGTTTGGTGACGAAAATGCAAATCCTATTTTAAGAAAAGATTTTGTTTAAAAATTTGTTTTACTTCATACTTAAAACATGCAAATATGAATAAAGAAGAGAATTTAATGATGCGAATAAACGTCGCGTGCTTGTAAAAGTATGTTATGAACGTCAATTATTGCGAAAAAATGTCTCAAAAATATCCTTTTAAGAACCATATCTATTACTTTAGATAAAAATAATTTACCTCGTTATTTAATCTTAAAGTGGGAAACTGAATAAAAGTACATTTTTATTTTTCAAATGTTATAATTCTTCAAATTAAATAGATGCATTTAAGTATGTTAAATAAATATATCTAGTTATAATGACATATTTTTCATGAATCTTCAAATTATCATCCCATTCTATCAAATGTAAATATATATGTTTGTCATTTGATATGAAAAAAAAATATTTTACTGATAGTTATGAATGGTTTATTTTCTAAATAAGTATATTAAAACAAATTGCTTTGTGTATTTTTGGTTATTTTTTTTAGATATTCACAGATGAATGCTATTACTTTAATTAGTCATGACATTGATAACCGTCATGATGGCTTTAATATAATTATCAATATGTAAGTTTATTGAAACTTATTTATAAAAGCTTATGAATGATATTTGCGATTATACAGTAAAATTTTTCGTTTCTCATTGCACCATATTTATAAAGAACAATATAAATTCGTTTTCTACCTTAGTATCTTACCATCTGTATTGTTTTTTACCTTTAATTTTATCTGTTTATCTTAGTTTTTGATCCGTTGGGTATTTTTTCTTTGATGGCGTTTGAATCGCATATTGCATTAATTTTTTTTTATGTAATAAAAGAAGCAAACGTTGAAACGTGCTGACAATAGCTATTCCTTGAGACGAAACATCTTAAATGACGAAAAAAAAGAAAAAAACCCCAGCCAAATCAAAATATTACGCCTGATTTTTAAGGGGTTTTGAAATCTAACTACAGCCTAAAAGTGCATAAGATTTACAGATCAGTTATCAAAGATAATATACCTTCTTCGGCAAAATTAAATTGGATACATTATACTGTACAAACTGTGGTATAATACCAAACCGAATTTGGAGTAAAAAAATCCAAAAAACAATGTCAATGAATGATTTATTTCAGAGTAATACCGAATCGAGCATTCACTCATACTTTAAATGGTGTTGATAAATTTAAACACCTATTATTGAAAAAGTTTACATCAAGCTCAGATGCATATACATTGCAGATGCATATACATTCTTGAATTATTTTCGCCTGTTTTGTCAGCATTGTTGTCAGACTACTGTCAGACAATACTGCTGGATTGTTTACAAAACGAGCATGAGAAGGTTGAAGCTCGCGTGGAACTCACATGATGCTAAACATTTCACAAAAACGTCATAGTAAACTCTTTTAAAAGTCATAGATTTTTTTTAGTTGGATAATAAAGATAATTTTCATCCCATAAGATTTTTACAAATCTGACAAGTGCATTAGATAATTATATAATGTTTAATTTTCATCCGCTTTGGTTTTGTAAAGTCTAGTTCAAATTCATATTAATATTCTCGCTGTACTGTGTGTAAATTTGATAAACAAACTAATTTTATTTTAAGAGTTTCTGAATATATGAATCTCCTGAACTAATAATTTTTGCTTTATAATGTATCGTAAAAATAACGTTATTGATACTTATATGCATCATACCTTACTGCAATTATAAATTTTAGTGTTACTGAATAGCAAAAACAGTGGCGACTACTTTACACCAAGCAGTGTAAAAGAAAATTCTTGGTTTAACACTATACCAGGAACCATCTTTGGTTGTGGTGTAATGAAGCAGATAAATCCAAGAGTTACGTATGGTGCTTCATTACACGTTTTAGGTGTTAGAGTTTCCACCATTTTTGGTATTGAGATACTATAAAATTTTTTTCTGTGTTTAAAAGGAACAGAGACTATGAAGAAAATGATTCTGATGGTAGTGGTTTCTTAAAATGAAAGTCACTGGCACAGTGCTTTATAAATAAAACTAAAATAAGTATCAATTAGTCTTATTGTCTAATTAAAATGTCCTGAAATTATTTTTTAAAACAAAATCATATCGCTTAGACTTCAATTCTTATTTCTGCACTATTAATATATCGCAATTTATTGGAGATATTGGAAGCTTATATGCAATATTTTTTAATTAAGAGTAAAAATAGCAAACACTTACCATGATCGATGTAAGGATTTGCTTTAAAAATAAAAACACTTAATACAATTGACGTCAGATTTCGCTCTAAGGGTAAATTTTTGCAATAACAGAGCTCAGATTTTGCTCTAAAAGTGAAAACTTACAAAGCTATACGTCAGATTTTGTCGATGAATTTGTAGCTAAGAATAATTTTTTCTGGTGTACGCAAAAAAATAAGGAAATAAATAAAGGCTTAAGATTATGGACTCATTTTATTTTTCAGTAAAGATAATTTTCATAAATATGATCCAAAATTTTAAAATAAATTTATTACTTTACCTCTATTGGTTATTAAACAGTGCTGTTTTTTCAAAGAGAAAAAAAATTTCAACCATTGCAAACCAGTACAGCCATTAGTAAAGGTTTTTTTTCTTCATGAATTGGACACTTAAAAAGGCATTTTCTTTGGAATAAAATGTTTAAAGTTGAAAATAAAATACAAAATCTAAATTATAAGCAACAGAAAAGTGATTAGAAGTAAAAGCAGATTTTTAAGTTGATTTTAATGGATATAAATTTCATGCTAAGACTAGAAAAGACCAAATAAAATTTAAATGCGTACAAAAAGAATAAACGATTGAAAATCAGTAAATAAAGTCTAGAAGGTTAAATACTGAAAACAGACTCAAAACCATTAAAGTGAGGTTTCGAATTCAAATTCAACGCATTTATATTCAAGAAAAATACATTAAATGTACTAACGATTAATTCTTTCGCAGTTTCTTCTCAAGAAAAAAGTAAGAAAATATTTCCAAGTATTTTAGAGTTTACTAACGCTTTATTTTTACTTATTTTAAATGGAAACAGCTTATAAATGAAAATAAAGGATTTAAGGGGCACTGTTTCCCGTATTATACATAATGTGGCATTATGCTTTCTTTAGAAATTACTATTTTATTTTTAGTAGGGGAAAGTGGGGTTAGATCGGGAAGCAAAGACTTGAAGGCCTATTGTGCTGAACTATTTGACCTAGCAACTGTCAAATTTAATCAAGATGCTCATTGTTTAGAAGTGTATAATATATTATTCCTGAAAATTCATTGACGTCCTACTTTTTCTTATACAGGATTTTTTTCTAGAAAAAATAAAATCAATCAATCAGTCATATCTCACTCATGGCGTAAGATTGGGTACGCTTGTTAACTCTATAGGAAACTTTAAAATACCAAGATTTATGTGAAAAAGGAGCAGATATTTTTGTTTTGTCTGACAATATAAGAAAATTTTGCACGTCATTTGCATGCTATATAGTCAATTCCGTACTCAAGGAGGGGAGAGAGAATGACAATCGTCCTGAGATCTGAGGCTGCTGAGGGCCCAATAATATTCTTTGCATAAAATAAAGTGCTAATTAATTAGTTTTTTTAGAAGAAAATTGCAAATAATTTCTTTATACCAATATAAAACTACAATTTTGTAAAAAGGGTCATCAAAAAGTCTACAAAATAGGAAAATAAGTCTTGTGGTTTGAGGAAGGATCCCGTAATAAATTTCATCCTGTTGCCCGTAAATCCTTTGCTCAGCCTTGCATGATATCTTCTTCCTACTCTACACTGCAGCTTTCGTGGGCCCAGCATGCACACATCAATGCAAGGGAGCAAGACCGGGTAGTACTTGGCCTTACCCTGAGAGAACAGGTAATTGAAACGAAGCAGAACAGTGCTATTATTGGACTAAATCTTTATTGCTTGTTGAACCGTATAATAAGCTGGACTAAAAACGTATAATAAACGTCTAATGAGCTAGACTAAAATAATGTTTGTAAATGTAATGACCAATAAATAAAGTTAGCTAAAAAATGAACATTAGAGAGTTAACATAGTAAAGCAACTTACCTACACAGACGTCGTAAATTAACAACAACTCGCTAATAAAATAAGTTCTTTTTAACTATTAAAGTATAATTCGTTAGAGAGAAAACAGAACTAATTTTTTTCACCACCGAGCTATCCACTATCCCTACTTAAATATAATAAATCTAAAATATAATTTTATTTCAAGTTTATTTTAGTTAATTTCGTGAACGCATGTCAAAAAATTCTGGGTAATTTCATTTACTTTTCTAAAAAGGCTCTAGGGCAATACTGTAAGTTTCGTTTATGAATTCTTATTAAAAATTCGAAATGAGTAAAAATCAAAATTTGCACAGGTCATTAATTGCTTTTGAATTATTTTTCGTGAAAATATTTTTAAATTGTTTTATGTTTTTTTGTACTATACTCTACTTTCTTTCCATAATGGAACTCATTTTAGGAATTTTTTTCCAGAAAAGATTAGGATTAAAGTATTTCTCTTGTTTCGAATCTTTATTATTATATTAAATTTTTTTTCGCTTTACAAAATGTATAAATGCACAGTAAAATAGAATTATCTAAGCATCTTTGACACTCAAAGCAGCTTAAAAATGTAAGTATAATTAAGGTTGCTTATGCATAAAGTGGCGTACAAAAGTTTTCGCCCAGTAAATTGTTAATTTAATTTGATTACAGTAAAAAAATAAAATGAAAATTATTTGTCTTTCATTACAGTCTTATGTTTTCAATACATCGTAGTTTTTATAAGAATAATTTACAAACTTACATTTCTTTTTTAAGTTACTTATTAAGCTGCAAAAAAAAGAAGTTATGAAAATATACAGGTTGTAAGCTTTTGCGAACCACTGAATTACATATCGAGTTTTTTTTCTGTAAGAATAAATAATTTTAAAAACATAAATTAAACAAGGTAACATTTCTAAGAAAAAAAAGAAAACTGAGAAACCATACAATTAAAATGGGTTAATACAAGGAAATATATAAAGCAACTTATAGGAGCACGTGAAAAAAATGAATCAATACATAAAAAAAACTGAAACTTTGTAAATATATAAGGAAGCTAATTTATTTTATTTAAACATGCACTGACGTGCTGAAATCCAGTCCATTATATTGTTATTTTGATTTAAAAAGATTAACGCACCGAAAAACCTCACACGGGTGATAATCCTGTATTAAAACTTCATGTATTACTTTAAAATCTAAAACTTCATGTATTGCTTTAAAATGAGGAGGATAATTCCACCGTTAGTTCTGCTCAAGGAGCTGACAAATATATGTATTGAAATTTACGATTGTCCCGTACTTTAAGTGAAATTTTAAGAATGATATTTCGCAATAAGGAAGTTCGGGGAACTACAAGATAAAGATGTCCTCAGTAAGACATTCAATGTGCAGTCAAAGTGTAAAGTTTAAGAGCAGCTTAACAAAAAACAACTTTTCCACTGAAAATAATGCAGCAGATACCGTGAATAAGAAGGTCTCAGTCGCATACATTCAATATGTAGAAGTTAAAGTGCAATGAAACATAAAATAACTTTTGCACAAAAATATATCTTGTATTGAATACTCTTGAATTTCACTTTCATTTGTACGTTTGAATTTCACTTAATCTGATAAGTTATGTATTTCGAAAATAAATAAAATTTTAATGTTGAACTAAGAACTGTAGCCTATCTACCACTACAAAATTACAACTACAATTCACTAGTATGTAAGACATGTTAACTCGACTCTATGTCGGGGTACCTTTTCATAGATGAAGGTTGACATGGTCTGTAACTACTATCACCACATTGGTGACCTTCGGACGTGATGTGAACACGCCTACCTAAGCAGTAACGCCCACTTCGATATGAACACGCCTACCTAGACAGTAACGCCTACTTCGATGGAGGATCCACATTAAACACCTGCTACTTGTGACTGTGACATTATCCACCTCCTCGCACTGTTGCTACTCAGTCTCGTCTCGATCACGCACAACGTCGGCTTGCATACTTGTGATTACTCGACTGCTAACGGCAACAGAGGAGCGACTACGACCGTGAAGTTAATACACCTCTCGCATTCAGCACTAAAAAAATACGGTGATCTTAATGCAGCTCTCCCGGCTTCTCACAAAACAGCAATGAATCAACTAGTGGTATTCGTTCATCGAATTCTATCGCAGATATAATTCTAGTGCGGGAGTACTGTAGCCTATCTACCACTACAAAATTACAACTACAATTCACTAGTATGTAAGACATGTTAACTCGACTCTATGTCGGGGTACCTTTTCATAGATGACGGTTGACATGGTCAAAAGCTACTCTCCCCACAGAACTATTACATGCCCAGAAGAATCGGTTCAACCTAAAAACCATATTATTAGTATCCGTATACATTAAACGATGCAAAATTGCTCCAACTTTAATTAGGTGTTTAATTGAAACATGCTACCATTCAAGTTGAATTAAAATAGTTAGAACCCGGATTTAACAAGTACGGTAACAGATTCGGTCACATGGCTAAAAACTGCCTAAACTATGAAGTGTCTGCCTACTGTAGTACGGTGGGACACAAACGTGCAGCATGCAACAATATGAGCTCATTCATTAACTGCAGTGAAGCCAACTTGAGGTTCAAGCTTGGACTAAAAACGCACCATAGTACATTGCATCCTAGCAGCCCTTCTACCCAGTGGGTTAAGAAAAAGATTCAGTCAGGAATTCGTTACGAATTCGGGGATGGTTTCGGAATTATCAGCCTCTTGGGACACTCTTCAATCTGCTGCGCTATATCCTTTTATTGATTTTAATTATTTTTAGCTGTTTTGTAAATTTTATTTTAAGCCACGATTCTAAAGTCTTTTAGTCGGAGGGCTACTTCTGTTACTCGGGGTGTGGTGGCTCCTGTTCTGAGTGCAGTCCGGTTTCAGGCCGTCGTCTGCTGCCTGTTAGGCGTCTCCTCACTGTGTGTTCTGTATCCGGAGTCTCGCCCATTGTTGTCCTCCTTCGCCAATTTATATGACTTTTCGTCGGTCGTGTCTTAGGGCCCTGTGCCCGAGTGACCGAATTTCCTGTGTCTATATTTCCTGTGTTCCTGTGACCCAAATGAGCAACATGCAACAACAAGAGCTCGTGAATCCATTGTAGTGAAGCCAACAAGAAGTTCAAGCTTGGACTAAAAAACCAACCTAGTGCTTGACATTCCAGTTGCTCCTGTGCCCAGTGGGTTAAGAAAAAATCTAGGCCAGAACTCGATATTTATTCAAGAATGGTTTAGGAATTGTCAGCCTCTTGGGGCATGTCTTCAATCTGCTACCCTCCATCCATTTTAATTGTTTTTAAATATTTTGTAAACTTTAACAATAAAGATTTTGATTCGAAGTTTTTCCAGGACTGGGCTGCAGGACGGCCGAGTTTTTGATCATCGTCTGCTGTCTGGTTGACACCGCAGCCTTGTGTGTTCCTTGACCGGAGCTCCATGCGCATGGTTGACATGATTTGTATTGCCTTTTGTCAGGCGTGACTCGGGGCCTTGTGCTCGGGTTAGAGAATCGGACTTCGGTAAATAGGGACCGGGGTTTGATCCTCAACTCCGCCAAGACAAGAGTTCTCGCGATATACATGCTCGTAAAATCTGTGGAATCGAAAGTTAAGAGATCAGTCGCTAAGCATCACCATGGTTACAGTGATCAGGAGATAATTTCCTTCCCTTTCAGATTCATGTCGAAATTTAGAAATTGGCTTCACGAATAAATGGAGCCGCCATCTATCCGTGAGGCTCTTCTCTGAGCTAGGACGTACTTCCCGTAATACGGCGCTCTCTTGTCAAACGAAAGGCCTTCCTGTCTTGATTCGAAAAAGGCCCATGGCTGGCGAGTTTGGCTTGTCCAAGTGTCATTAAAAACAACAACATAGTTGTTTTTCTAATATTTATTAGGAAAACTCAGTCAGTTCTGTAATTATTGCACTTAACAACAAAACAATTATAATGATAATAAACTAAAATTATCAATTCTTAAAAAATCATCTTTTTCTAATACTGCAAAATATTAGATTTATATTTTAAACATTTTAAATAGTTTTATCTACACACGTTAAGTTGTAAAAATATCATATAATACATAGAAATATTTATAATGAACGAATCTTTCTTCTCATTTTGAAAGGTAAAATTTGAAATTAAATAATATATTACTCCGTTATCCAAAGGGAACAACTCATATTTTATATTATAAATTTATATTTAAGTATTTGAAGCCAGTCTTATAGCTTAAGCTTTAAAACAATTTCCTTTTTCACAAAATTTAATAAGCTTTTGAGTCTTTTTCAGTTTTAGAATGTAAATAATAAAAGACTGGAATGGAGTTGAGCTATTTGTTTATTTTCATAATAAAATAACTAAATCAACAGTGTTCTTCGAGATGAAATAAAATTTAATTAGCGTAAGCAATGTGTTTGTGGTGTTATCTAAATTTATTTAAATAATGCTATTTTAAAGACTTAAATTTGTTATAAATTTATTGATTTTATTTTAATTTATTATCTACAGAAATTAACTTGCTGCTTCCAGCAACTTGTAAGAGAATAATTATTTACTAGGAATGAACTCAATTATTTCAGCATTTATAAGATTTGAATATCTGACTGCGGCCAACACACCTAAATTGTATTCATTAATAATTTTACATGGCTGAACAAGTTTGATTAATTTAAATGGAAACTTAACACAAATTCAACAAGAATCTGCGTTATCTTAATAATTCAATCTTACTAGAACCTCTCCGGTCATACTACAAGGAAATAAATTCATTAATAAATAAATTTCAAATTTCACGCTGAAATTAATTTATCGATTTTAGATGCCTAAATTATTTGCTATTTTGCTCCATATACGAACTGTATATTTGATCAATAACATTCAATGTATTCGTAACTTTACCATAAATGAGTTTTATAAACATTTATATACAAAGAACATATTATTCATTTGTTTTCAAATAAGCTTTTTTGATCGTTATTTACGATATACAGGTTGCATACATTTAACATGTTAACTTAGGAAAATGACCTTAATGTAGGGTATGAAATGAATTTATCGATTTTAGATGCCTAAATTATTAGCTGTTTTGCTCCATAGATTAACTTCATTTTCGATCAATAAAATTTATTACATACATAATTTTTTTCATAAATGAGTTTTATAAACATTTTTATAGGAAGAGCATATTATTCATTTGTTTGCAAATAAGCTTTACTGATAGTTATTTACATTATACACGTTGCATAAATTTAGCAAACTAGCTTAAGAAAATGACTTCAATGTAGAGTATTAAATGCAGAGTATGGAATTAATATATCGATTTCAGATATCTAAATTAATTGCTCCATAAATGAACTATATATTTGATCAGTAATATTCATTGCATCCCTCATTTTCACATAAATGAGTTTTATAACTATTTATATGCAAAAAACATATTCATTTGTTTTCAATTAAGCTTTTTATCGCTATTTACAATATGTAGGTTGCATAAATTTAACAAACTAGCTTAAGAAATTACTTCAATGTAGAGTATTAAATTAAGGTTGAGTAAGTAAAATTTTAAATTTTAAATTTTGGGAGGCTGTATATGGATTTTAAATAATAATTAAAATATTTGTATTTATTGTTTTATTTTGAAAGTGTTCTGTTATGTGTTCAATATGCGTTACCAGAAAAGAAGTAAAACAATATTCTGCTTAAATTGATACTTTAGCGATAAAAATAAAAAATAACTTCTAAATGTGACAAATCACTCTTGAAGAAGGTAGGATCAAAATCAATTTTATTGCCAGATGAACTTTGAAGGTGAGTCTAATAATTACCTTTGTAGTTTCTTCCGGCAATCAGAAATGTTTTTAATACTATCTTTCTCAATAGTAATTAATCAGATTTTGATAAAATTTCTGCCCTCCCTTTAATATAAGATTTTAACTCCTAATGCTCGTACTGTTTTGACCAGGATTCTAATAATACATATTATGGATGGTTATATTGGTTTCTAACTCAAAAATTACTTTGATATCATGATGATGTAGATACGGTTTAAAACACAATGTTTATTAATTTGCAAAACTTTGCACTAGCTTATGTTAAGGTAAATTATAATATTATGTAGTTTGGGAAGTATTTTAATTTTTTTTGTAACAAAGGATTTAATTGTATTTTTTAATTGCCAACTTCCTACTTAAGCCACATAATAATTATATATTTTGACAGCTAACATAGAAAGACTTGCTTGTGAGAAAGTTTGACTGATTCTACTCAGTAGAGTTTGGTTGATGCCCTTTCAAATATGGAAAGTGAAAAACGGAATTTTTGGTAGATTTTTCCTTTTTTTTTTAAAAAAAAAATGCTGTCAAGCAAGAAAAAATTATCGATTCGTTTGAAAATAGTTTATTGGCAGTACGTCAGCGTCAAAATTGATATTCAAAATTTCGTTTAACATACACGATGATGCATCACGCCAGTTTAAGCTAATAAAGACGTAATAAAATCATTAATTGACCCTCGAATAACAAACAACTCTTTAGACTGCTAAGAGCTTTAGTAAAAGCTTATTAAAGTTTCTCTTTTTAGCGTTTTCCTCCACTGAATATCATAATAAATTAGTGATTTGTTCGTGCAGTATAACTGACAAGCCATATCTGACTACATGCATTTGGGTATTTGTATTTTGTATTTTGTAAAAGTTTAACTTATTAAAATGTAATATTGTGAATTCTAAAAATGCATAAGAAGCTGAAGAATTTAAATAAAAAGGCTGCATAGAAATTAAAATAAAACCTAAGTCAAACTCAAGATAGCGATAAAGCAGCTAATATTTATCTTTGAATACAATTTAAAATTTAAAGTAAATGCCTAATTAATAAAGTGAATAAAAAATTAGAAAAAATTCAAAGATTTATACCGAAGACAAAAAAAATATTTATATTTCAATGAACACTTTAAATTGCATTAAAAATGTCCCCGATGAAGTCCTGTTATGCATTCATATTTTGTTAATTTTTTTTTCTTCAGTATACATTTTTCAATTTTTTTCTGATTTTGTTATTCAAATTTTATAAATTTTTCATTAATTTTTTTAAAATTGCATTTAGCAAGTTAACTTACTGTCTAGTACTAAAAGGTATATTTCATAATCACCAATAAACAGACCATGCAAGTTCTCGTAAGTTAATGTCAGGAAACAATGCTTTCCTCAATATGCGTGTTATTTTGCTCAGTTCTTAAGAAACCAGCAGTATTCTTTGCAAAGAATAGGAAAAACTTCATTGCGTGACATCATTTGCCTTTTGTGTTACACTGAGAAAACAATGACTTGAAACAATGAAAACAACTCGACTGCAATGTTATCCGATGGTCCTCCAACTACTGTAGATAGTATACCTCAACACTGGAGTTACTGTGGTGCATGAGTGTTATATATGATTCCATGAGCAATAAACGAATGTGCCAAGATTTGAAATTAAAAATTCTGTTTCTGACAATACTTGAGAATACTGCCAAAAGTGATGAAAAATGTAATTTGCAAGAATTAGATACTGTATATAAATCACTTTCGTATCTCTTAAATTTTTGGGAGATAGGCTCATGTAAACGTACTTAGAGTTCTGTAGTATACAAACTCAAAGTATATTAAGCTTTAATTCCTAAAAAGGTTACAGACGATTAAACAATTTAGATACAGTATCTTATTTCGACCAATTATTGACATGACTTCTTTTGGCAGCATGCTTTTGATATATTCGATGAGGTATTACATACATTATGAAATGTTTTATTTTAACTTGAAGGAAAAGTTGAAAAAAATTCAAGAAACATAAAATGCAACAATTATTGGGACTTTTCTATTACTAATTTTTCCAAATTATTTAATATCAATACCATAGTTCTTAAAACTAATACAATCAAGGGAAATGCATGAGTGAGCATTATATTGCTACAACGCATTCAATAGTAGAATTTAAGCTGTAAGTCCTAGAGAATGGTTTCAAAAATTTAAATCGCGCAGCCATCATTGAGTCCTACTATTTTCTGGTCAGAGACCGCCTCTGTTAGCCTTTAATTTCCCTTGAGATAAACGATTCTTTCATCTTTCTGGTAAGCGGTAAACACGTATTTTCTTCTTTCATTATTTATAGTATAGACCATTCTTTCATTTAGGGAATTCCTTATCCTCGTAAATAACGTAATTCAATCAAACATATATTGGTTAGAATATTATGAGAAAATATGTGCCTTAACTTAATCGATGAAGTTAAGTATAGTGTATCATGCTCATTTAAGTTTAATGATTTAGTTTAATTAATTTATTTATTGGTATGAGGTAAATTGTGAAAGTAATTTGAGACTTTTCTACCATTTCTTCCGTTTATAAATATTTTTATGTTCACATAAGTCTACTAACTACTATAATATATTGCTACTATAATGCATACAGGGGGTGGACAAAATTATGGAAACACTTCTATACTATTACATTTTTTCATATTTCTCAAGAAATACTTAAAGAATCATTTTATAACTACACAACTGTTTAGATCATGCAATTTCTTATACTTTTCAATGAAGTTTAAAGTTTTCAGTGGTTTGAGTGACCGACAGTAAATTTCCAGCGGAAAATAGTTTTTTTGAACACCCTATGCCAAAAAATGAAGCAATAAATTAGTAACTTGTAACAATTACTTTGGTTACTATATGAAATAATTGTTCAAAATGTTGTAGGTGTTTCTAAGAAACGTCTATCAACTACTCTCTGTTTCCTTCTGTTGTCAAACAGGATTTGTTGTTTTGTACAACTGCATTTCTCGTCTATAATTCGATAGCATATTTTTTCGTAATTGAAAGTTTAATTTGCTAGTCCCAATGTGTATGCATTTTTGTTAAGAAATCAAAAATATATATTAAGGAAGGTTTTAACTCTTTTTCCCGCAGATAGGAAATCAATGACCTTTTTATATATGTTTTTATAACACGTGAAAAAAGGATCCTGGTATTTCTGTGAAGTTATTGCATTATATATGATTTATTGGGCAATAAAGGGTTGATTCAAAACAAGCATAAATTTAACAATTTAAAAATCATTAAAATAGGGTTTTTTTCCGAAATTAACATGTGATTAGAAATGGGAGCATAAATTCAAATTAGTATCAAATTTGTCAGCATCAAAGGATATATCAAATGCTTTTATTTTTCTTAATATATTTAAACAACTTTAACCTACTTCTAAATGGAAAAATCTTATTAATTATTAATGAGATATTCATAAGAAAACAATTAAGCAATCATAAATAATTTAATCTGAAAAAATTATGAATTATTTAAAATTTCAAGACCTTAATATCCTTTCAAATATTAAAAAATAAAATCATGAAACCTATTCCTCTAAAAAAATTCTTTTCAAATTCTATTGAAGAGATTTCAGAACCTCAGAGAAATTTGTTTCGATTCAATTCAAATTCACTACGAATATTTCCATTTTTCTTAATGAAATGGAAAAGAGAAAAAAAAATGAAACGTTCCTTTTTGGAATATTATCTCTCTTTTCTTTCCCCAGTGTAGAATTTTATATAAGAATATGAAATACAATTCTGAATACGAGCTTCATAGTCATTGTGATCTATCCCTTCACGTTCAGCATCAACACTGCATCTCCTTTCCGCATCATCTCTTTTTCTCATCTAAGTTTTTCGAAGTATTAACAGACGTTTTCTATTCTTTAACGTATATTATGGAATTCTAAACGAACGCAGGGGTGCGGTAAATTACATTCCGTAGCGATGAAAACCTATCATTTCATTTATTTTCGAAATGTCTCAGTCAGCTGTCTTTTTAAAGTTGTCGGTGGCTGGAAAATAGATATCTTTTTCTTGCCCACGCATTCTATTAACCTCTTCAAAATTCCCTGATTCCGTAAACAATAGCGAACTGTAATATCTTATATTTATCTTTTTTTTAAAAAAGAAATACTGACTTTAAGTTAATAGGTTTTTAAAATTTAGAAGTATCATATCTATCTGCTTGCTATTCTGGAAAAGAAAATTTCTAAACTTGTTTTGGCGTGTTTTTGACATGCAATAGGTATTTGAATCTTTCATACATCCACAGAGCGCTTGGAATTAGGATCATGGTTATAAAATAAAATATGTTTTGAAATTCGAAGATTATGTTTTTAATATTAAATAAGAGGGCTAGATGAAATAATAGATTGTGTCATTTCATAAGGCCGATACCATTATTTAAATAGGAACTTTATATTATCCAAAGTTAAAATTATGGAAATAGTTTTTTTCTTTGCTTCACTTTTGTTTAATGTAAATTTCATTAATTTATCACTAGATATAATCTATGTTAAATCTATATAAATTTTTTGAGCATAATAATATTTATAAAGACTTTAAATATTATGATGAAAATAAACATTTTCTCGATTTTCTTGTACTTTTTAAAACATAATTATCAAAAATAATTTTCACTATAACAAAAACTATGGAAAATCTTCGTTAGTAAGTCATCTTCCATATGAGTGAAAAGACGATTAAAAAAATTTATTATAAGTGCATAATTGATGATGACTTCTTTATTGAATGCTCCCATTTCGGGAGCTTTGGTCTGAAGTAGCAAGTTGTTTTATTACTTACTCACCTTACAGTTAAACCCTTTCAGGTTAGTTTTACTCTTCTAATGTCAAAGAGTTAATAGCAAATCTAACATATAAACTCCTCTTATCATCAAGTATAGACAAATATTTGTTTTAATAAGCTTATGAAATGAGATGGAGTGGAGAGATTATCTGAGAATTTAATCATATAAATCATAACATACATTTTATCATATACAGTAAAAATTCTGGATCAAATAACGGTAAAAAATACCCTTACTCAGGGTGCCGGTACTTCTTACCGAAAAATCCATTTTTACCCGAACATTTTACGGCGCAAAAAATCCGTTATACCGCAATTTTTACATTAATAACTACCTTAAATTTACTGAAATACTCTAATTAAATAAATAATACTGTATACGTCATTGTTTTTACGGTAAAATTGATTTTGCAGAAGATGCTCCGAAAGTGCCGGTACTTTATATCCAATTTGATCCGGAATTTTTTACAGTTTATGTGTTTATACGTTTATAATAAGAAGTATGGTTGACGATATTTTGAAAATCTTGACCATTTGTTTGTGACCTGATTTTCTCTTATTTCAAAATCCTTTTTACCGATTGATGATTGTTATGGGGCCTATATACGGGGTCGTGCTCAGGCATTGTGAACCATTTTTTCTTTGTTTGTGAAACATAAAAGGATGAAAAAGATGTAATCCATCCTATCAAATGGGAAACATGTCAAAACAAAATAATCATGTGAAATTTAGTGGATTAAACTATTTTATCGAAAATGGCTGTAAATGATTGATGTAAAATAAGTAAAATATACTATCTGGTCCATTCAGGTCAATATTAACTTAAGTGAAATCCGTTAAGACGTTACATTATAGAAAATTTAAAAGGAAAAATAATATGAAAACCAAAATGGCAACTTAATTTACTGAAAAGTTTTTTTTATTTTATGTTTTAGAACAAAATAAAAAAAAAACAAAAGGTTTTTCATGCCTTGGATGAAAAATCAAAGAAATTGAGAAGAAAGCGGATAAATAGGTTACCTATAGATAGATGCAAAAGCTCCCATACCGAAAACACATAATAAAGATAAAACCATATATTTTGCTCAAAATCTATTGTTCAGCTTCACCCCACTCTAAATAAACCTTGTAGTTTTAATAACTAAAGAAATGTTATCATAGCGAAGGTTATTGAACTTTAAGCCTCCTGAATGTCAATTCAACATCATTGAATAATTCCTATCAAGAAGTATGTTGTAACTTATTATTTACAGTACTTTATTATAAATTATTAGACGCACTATAAGATTCTATGTAAAATCTTAATTTTCAGGTAATACTAAACTGATTTATTGATTTCACGTGACTGAAACCGGTTTGCATTTGTTTACGTTCGTGTATCAATTGGTTAAATTAGATTATTTTCGTGTATCAATTAATAAATAATATAAATTCCACTATTTAATATATTTTATAAATATATAATGTTTATTATATCAGGTATTATATTAGTATATTATAATAATTAGACCAAATTATTAGATGCAGTGCGGTGTTTTAATAATTACATGTTTAACCTGATTTTGTATGAATTTTTTTATATTTGAACATACATGTAATGTGTTTTAATTTAGAAGATTTTTTGTATACTTTCAATGTGTACTTATTTTTAACATATTGCATTACAATGTTAACTAATTGATACACGAACATAAGCAAGTGTAAACCTGTTTCAGCCGTGCAAGAACTATAAACCTGTATAATATCATCTGATAATTAGGAATTTAAATAGAATCTTAAAGCGCATCTAATAATTTGTCCAGGGTCTGTGTATAAAATATAAAAAGATTATTAACTTAATATCAAAATTTATATATCTACCTAACATTTTTTACATCCTTATAATTTTGAAGATTTCTAAGTTCAGCTTTTATCGCAATAATCAGGAATAATTACTGGATTACACTCAAATTTTTGCATGAATTCAACCTCCCAATAGCAACCGATAAAAAATACTTTTAAATTGTTTTAATGAGCTGGAACATAAATTAATATTTTTTCTTCTTAAAAAAAATATCTGTCTGAAGTACTTATCCAGATAAATAATTCATTAAAAAATTTATGACCAAATAAAACTGGCGAAAAAAATTATTATCATACTGAATATGCATGATAGTGTGATTTTGCACTAAAAAGTTTTTCATAAGAAAATATTTGCTTTTAAAATTAGCCTCCGCATTTTCTTAGTTGAGTTATAGAGATAATTTCTTTCCCTTCCTTTCCTTTTTTCACTTTCACTCTAGTGTTTTCTTCTAAGACCTGTGAATAATTTCCGAAGAAATTTTAGTTAAATATGAAGACGGTCTTACTTTACGTTAATAGATGATTACTTTAAAAAAAGTTTATTTTTCATAATTAAAATAATGGTATGCGTAATAACATCGCCATTATTCCAGAAACGTTAAGCTAGGATATATAGAAGTAAAGTTGGTTGTTTCTAATTTTTTCAGGGATATAATTAATAAATAGCTATTTTTTTTCTTTTAAATTGCTTGTAATGGATTCTATTTTTTTTCCGCTTCAATTCTTTTTTGTTTGCCTTTTATTTTTTTGTAAAATTAATATTCAACAATTATGCAGTTACGAGTTGTTTGTTTCTTTTGCTGACAAAATCATATCACATGCCAACCGGTCTGTGTAGGGGGCAGGGAACTGAATCCCGGGTAAGACATGGATGTTTCTTTCTCCCTCTGTGTGTTCTATGTCCTTTCTCCTTTGTGTGTGGATGTGAGCCGCCCTATAAACGCGTTGTGCTTGTGTGAATGGCGGGGCAGAAGTTGAATTCCTGGCCATAGATGGCGCCGATGAAAAACACGTACAATCCAACCCCCACTGCCTAAACAGGCATACGACAAAAAAAATGATATCCCATCCATAATTATTAAATAATTCCAAGAAAAATATGCGGTAAGATATTACCTGATTAAAAACTTCACTCGCTTCAAAAATATATAAATAGGAAATAATAGTCGACATGTTTCAAGGGTCAATAATATTTAAAGGGTAAAGTTGTTAACGAAAAATGGAAAAATAAAGGTGAGAAACAAAACCAGTAAAACTATAGTAGCCGAGTGTGAGAAACCATAGCTGTCGAGAGGGAAAAATTAGATTAAAATGCATTTCCAAGCAGTTTAGAGAGATGGTGAGGAACTAATGTTATTAACAAAGGAATCGGCATTAATATGAATGTATTCTCGGAGATGGGCTTTAATATTTTAGCGCTTGAAATATGTCATGCTTGAGACATGCCATCACAATTTCAATCTTTTGCAGAGGGGATCACTTGCAGTTGAACAGTTTTAACGAGGATCGATACCGCACAACCTGAGTCCCTACGCAGGCTTATCAAAGTGTTCACCCACCAGCTGACTAACCGCATCCAATGATGCTTTACTATATATATATTTGAGCAAAGTTCAACCGGTTTGGAACTCTTAATCGTGGTTCCATAAAAAGTTCAGAGTACGGCGTTTAGAAAAACAATCCCGTGCCTTTTTGTATGATACCTAGCTAGGAACTTTAGTTTCCAGACTACAAGAGTTATCTCATTCTAGAGGTGCAAAACATTATGAAACGTTTACCAAAAGAAAATAACCTTGATCATCAGAGGCCCAGCACAGTTATCTCATTGTTGCACATACAAATATGTAGGCTTCTATGCTCAATAAAAAAGAAGGTTTCTAAGTCCTTGTTAAGTTGAAAAATAGATGGCACAATTTAGAGAAGAACTGCATTAATATGCTTCTAGGGATACGTTGGGATTCGAACTCCTCCATAACTCAATGCTTCATAACGCTTGGCGATACCCCGACATAGTTGTTTGTTATTCATATTTTAAAAACTTGACTCACAAAATACAATATAATCTAAAAGAGGGCCCGAGAAAAAAAGCATGCTAGATTGATTTCGGCAGAGAATGCTACAGGTTCATGATACTAAGTTACGTATTTTTCAGCGCCGAAAAGCAAATAGCATATAAATACTTGATTAGAATAGAGGGTCTTGGTAGCCTAGTGGTTAGAGAGTCAGACTCCAGTCCGGAGGGGCAGGTGTTCGATCCTCGACTCTGCTAAGCCTAATCGAGACTTAACTGAGAACCGATACACGTGCTCGTACAATCAGTGAAAAAAAGTCTTGCGGTCGGTCGGTGATCAGTACCATGGGTACAGCGATGAATTGTGATGGCATGTCTGCGGATCATCCTCAGGGATGTTTCCCTGATCTTCGTCAATAGCCCATTGTGCAGCTCTAGTGCAACACAAATAAAAAGTACCTACCTCTCTACCTTGATTAAAGTAGAATAATAAACCATTGCCTGCCTTGCACAATGCTCTTGCCGTTCTGGCGAACGCTTTTCAGCTGTATAGGTAGAGGGTTCGAATCTTGCCGTAACCCTAGAAGTATTTTTGTGATGTCATCCTGTGTGCTGTCTCAGCTTCAACTTGACAAGTGATTACAATCAAAGCTTTGTAATGAGCTGATAAGCCTGTATGTGTAACTCATATTGTATTTTTAACTCATAATGCATTCTAAACTCATAATGTAGTATGTGCAACTCATAATGTATGTGTAATAGTAAAAAGGACAATCTAATCTAAATAAGTCCCACTGTGAATTTGTCCCGCAGTGGACTGATCGTTAAGACACGGTTCTCAGCAGATCACCGAAGTCAAGCATCACTTAATGCGCTCAGTGTGCGGATAGGTGACCACTTAGATCAGTCTGCGTAGGGATTGAGGGTGTGCGGTATTGGTCCTCGTTAAACTGTTCTAGCGTAAAGTGCTCGACTTCGCGTGCTGGTCGTCGGGCTACCGAAGCGAGGGTGCCATCCCCTCTGCGGAGGATCAAAATTGTGATGGCACGTCGTTGGATCATCCTTAGGGATGTTTCCCAGACCGTCGCCAATAGCCCATTGTACAGCCTTGTGTGACGTGAATTAGTTACAATAACAACCCGCTGTGAATTGATCGCAAGACATGGTTCCTAGTAGATACCGATGTCAAGCATCACTGATTGCGGTCAGTAAGGAATGGGTGATCACTTTGATCAGCCTGTGCAAGGACTGAGGGTGCGCGATATCAGTTCTCGTTAAACTGTACTACTGTGAAGTGCTCGACACACAGGTGGTCGGGTTACTAACGTGGGGAAGCCATCCTCATTGTAGATGATTAAAATTGTGATGGCATATCTTCGGATCATCCTCAGGGATATTTTCCAACCCTTGCCAACAGCTCATTCTGCAGCTCTAGTGCGACGTAAATTAAGTACTACTACTACAATTCAGAGATACTTTGTTTTTAATATTGTACCACAAATTGGAAATACAGAGCTCTAAGCGAAAGCAAAGAGCTCGTCGCACCCTACAAATAATAAACAAATAATAAAAATACCTTGATATGGGAGTTCCCTGTTGGATTCCATTTTAGCATGTTGCATTTGAAGAAGAGCCTCAGAGCTCAAATAAATCTTCATAGGCTAAATTAAGCCTTACCTATTGAAACGCAGTGCTATAAGCGAAAGCAGAGAGCACGCCGCACTTCACTATACTCAATACTCAACCTTGATATGTCGGAAGACGATTGCTTGAGTTTGACGATAGTGAACTGTGATAGTGAAAAAATCTTTCGAAGTTTAAATAATGTGAATCGACATAGACAAATTGTTATAAAGTAGTTTCATTATATTACTAGTAACGGATACTTCACCTCGGTTACTGATAAGAACTTTGCAATTTTTTTTCCCGAGTTGGGAGTTTTCGCTCGTCGGGAAAGGAACCGCCCCCTTTACCGACAGACACTTCTGTTTCTTCCCAGGAAAACTGTAAGTTACAATTTCCTGTATTATTTGGAAATGTAAATTATGGATCAGAATGAATTAATGGATGAAACTGTTGCAGAATATAGCAGTCGTCCTGTGAAAACTAATACCAACATTCTCTTAGAATATGACGATACGATCCAGGACAAACTGACGTACACAACGGACAATGGTCTAAATTCGCACGCATTATTTTTCTCGCCAACAGGAGTTAACTCGTTTCTAGTTCTAGATCACGTTCTAGATCAAGTTCTAGATCACGTTACTAAAACCGAATTTTCCTTCGTGGTCGGCACTGAGTCATCCACACTGAACATACCCACATACTTCGAAGCAGAATCTCGTCCTGAATCTTCAGATACTCAAGTGCAGGGTCCAGTTACACCAGTTAGAGGCATAACTTCAAGATCACAAAATAGAGGACAAACTCAAAAGGTCTCGCAAGTTCAAACAAAATCATCGACCAATAAAACAACAAGTTAATATCTACTTCTTTACTGAAATTGACAATACAACTTTCTAGCTACCTTATGTACATTCTTCAACATACTAATTAACATCACTTCCTGGAATTGCCGAAGTATCAAAAACAAACTTCAATGGCTTAAAGTTAAAACTTTCTCTCAATCACATATAATAGCTCTTCAGGAAACGTTTCTAAGTCCAGCTGACTCATTTTATGTTCCGTCCAAAACAATCTTCAGTCAGGACCGAACTAGAGGTCGAGGTGGCGGACTTATCATCGCAGTTGACCGTGACATTTCATCGAAAATCATTCCAACACCAAATCTACAAGCATCAGATAATGAAATCTTAGCGGTGCAGATCACTATGACGGATTTTTCATTTTTACTAGAGAATATTTATTCCCCTAAAGGTCAATTTTCAAAAGACTGGCTGCTATCCTTAAGACGAACGTTAACGAACTCATTTATTTTAATAGGGGATTTTAACGCACACCATGGTGCGGTAGGAGCTCAGACAGCATCAAGAGACGCGGATAGGCTCATCGAGTGGATCCTAGATGCACAATTCTCTCTACTAAACACGAAGGTCTCCACATGCTTCAAACCAGCGTGCCAACCCTCCCTTCTAGACCTCACAATCACATCAGCTGACTTAGTTCCCAAAATGAATTACGTAGTGTCCCCAGACACATTTGATAGCGATTATGCCCCTGTGAGCATGTCCCTTAATATCCCGAACAACAACCCTTCTTCGAACAGACAAACTCGAGTGCACTGAAAGAACCTAACCCGTGACCTGGAAGAAACTATTCTAGCCGAAAATACTCTCTCAACTCAAAAGTTTCAAACTATTTTCCAGCAAAAAATAAAGAAACACACCTCTTTCAGACCAGCGATTAATCCACTCTTCCCACCCTTCTGGAACAGTCTGTGCTCCTATTTATTAGGTAAGAAACGTAAATATCTAAGAATCGCGCGTAGATCCCTCAACCCAGATATGCGGAAAACATACAAAAAAACAGCTGCTGAGCTACGGAAAACAATACACTCAGCCCGAAGACAATATTGGAATGATGTTTGCGTCAACGCATGCCAAACTAAATCCATTGGAAAAATACTCCGCTCAATTACTAACCGCCCAGAGAACCAAAATATTTCGTCGAACCTAATCATTGTTAACAACATAGAACTTCACAGCCCCTTATCTCAAGCAAATGCATTTGCAGCTTTCTATTCCAAACCTCCAAACAAGAACCAGCTCCCTCTGGATTTCAGCGGAGTTGACCAAGAATACAACAAACCATTCCCTTTACAAGAACTTAACGACGCCTTCACAGCTTCAAAATGCAAGTCCCCTGGGCCAGATGGCATTCCTCTAAAAATTCTTCGCTCCCTTTCGGATGCAGCTGTTCAGAAGCTACTAGATGAGTTAAACTATATCTGGGTCTCAAGACAGATCCCAGAATCCTGGAAATTAGCCCACATCATCCCTATCCATAAGAAAGGGAAACCACCTGATCTAGTATCATCATATAGAACCATTTCGCTTACATCCACCTTGAGCAAATCCCTTGAACGCATGCTCTTAAAGAGACTCGTTGATTTTTCACTCAAAACTGGAATTTTCCATCCCTATCACTGTGGATTCCTGCCATTTAAAGGTGTAGACTCGGTCCTCACCATTCTTCATCATGAAGTTCTCCTAGCTCGGTTCGAAAAGAAATACGTAATATGCTGCTCCCTTGACATTCACGCTGCGTATGATAGTATAAACTAGGAATCTTTAATCCTCAAACTCTTAATGTCCGGAATTACCGGTCGAGCCGCCAAATTTATCCACAACTTTGTCAACCATAGAAAAATAGCCGTGCGATGGAGGAAAGCGCTTTCAGCCAACTTCCCTATGAACAGAGGCGTTCCACAAGGATCAGTTCTTTCCCCGTTCCTCTTCATGATATATATGTCAGACCTGCATCCCATCCTCCCAGGGGACATATCTTGCCTTATTTTTGGAGACGATATCTACCATATGGCAATCGCTGAAACCACTTACGAAGTAAGACATAAGATGCAATTCTCACTCCACCTTATTCAGAAATCGTGCAAGGACTGGAGCGTTGAAATTGTTCCGGAAAAAAGCGCCGTCATCAATTTTTCTAGAAGACGCTCAGGTGATAACTTCAGTCTCAACATCTTCAATAAACCCATTCCCTGGGTTCAAAATCTCTGAATTCTCGGGCTTCACTTCTCCAGCAACCTGAGCTTCCACCACCACTTCAGACAATTAAAACAAAAAATCTTAAAGAAACTCTCCGCTCTTCACTGTATTTCCACCCCCCGTTGGGGAGCTCAGTCAGATCATCTTCTTCAAATTGTAAACTCATGCATCAGAAATGTTTTAGACTTCGGTTCTAACATCTTTACCTTCTCAAGTGTAACAGGTTTACGAACCCTAGAAATCCTATACAACGCGGCTCTTAGAGTAGCAACAGGTCAGCCTCGATGGACACCCATTCCATTACTTCTCAAAGAAGCGGGAGTGAGTAAATTAGCTTCACGTCACAAATGGCTAGCACCTACATTCTACTTCCGCCACACCTCCCTCCAGTCATATTCTCCAGTTTTCCATCACCTTAATCTCCCATTATCCAACCTTCCACAAGGTAAATTGGATCCTCTTATACCATATATGCATAAATGGATGAATAGCAAGAACCTTTCCCAAAATAACATTATTAAATACCATACCCATATTCAAATTCCCCCAAACGTCTTCATTAATTTAGACAATTTTTCATTCCAAGAATTTAGCCCAACCTCAGATAAGAGCCTTATTTGAAGAGTTTCGCTATCAAAATCTTACCAACAGCATTGTTCTGGCAACAGAAGGATCAAAACAATCGGGCAAGACCAGCGTGGGAATATATTCCTCTAAAGGTTATACGGTCTCTGGCCGAATTCCTTCACAAACATCAGTCCTTACCGCAGAAGGATTGGCGATCTTCCTCGCCCTGAAGCATTGTGTTACCAGCTGCGAACATTATACCTTACTGACGGACTCAATACTTCAGTCTCTCTCCAAAGGCACTAGATAATCTCCAAGAATCACACTCCTTCTCCTAGACCAAGACCAAATAGCCAAATCAAGTCAAATTGTGAATTCTCTCTCATTTATTTGGGCCCCATCCCTTACTGGTATTATAGAAAACGAACAAGCTGACCAACTCTCAAAACAGGCACTAAATCAAGATTTTATTTCGCACCTTTCATCACCCCAAGATCTTAGTCAAGTGTTTTTGAAAGAAGAGTTCAATAAAGAACACAGAGAATGGAAAGAGTGCAAATACTTCCATTTCTTTCCGCACCTTGACGAATCTCAAGATTACCGCTCACTTATCAAGTCCCGAAAATTAGATGTACTAATAGCCAGACTCAGGACTAAATCTCTTCCAACTAATGCGATTCTATATAAGTGAAAGTTAGAAGAAAGTCCTAAGTGACCCAACTGCGGACATATAGACACGAACGAACATTATCTCCTGGAGTGCTCCTTTTATCAAAATGCTCGTAAAGACCTCTATCAAACCTTATCCCTGCAGAGCCCAGCTTTCACTGATCTGGTTAACTTGTCTCTCAACCCCCGGACCAAAATCCAATCCATCTTAAAATTCTTCCAAGCTACTAACCGATTCTAGCAGTTCGCTCCAACCTTGTGCTATCTACTCAGCCCCAACCTTAAACCTTACCTATTGAGATACAGAGCTATAAGCGAAAGCAGAGAGCTCGTAGCACTTGACAATACTCAATCAAAAATCAGTAGAATTGTGGATTTGATTTCTCGGAGTCGTCAGTGTCGGACGTTTTCTCGTCAGCGAAAAATTTTGTTTGAAATTCTTAGTGCCAACATCTGTTTTCATCCATCTCGGGTGAGCAGATTAAACATTACCCATTGGATTAAAATACAATCTTGTACTTTGGAATACCGAAACTTGGATTATTTATATCAGCAAATTGATTTTCTTATTTTGTGTACCGCCCACTAATGCGGGCCGAAGTAACTGTTGGCGACAACAAGGTAAGCGAATTTCATGTTTTCTCAAGTATAATTATTTCCCCTTCTTTCCTCAACATGAGGGAGGAAGAGATGGATTTGTCTACAAACCTACACTACTCTCGAAAGATTAAAGTGTCCTCTGAAACAAATTTGGAATTTAATGATACGGTCACTGAACAACTCGAATATGCTACTGCCGGTGGAGTGTCTACTTACGCAATAATGTTTACCCCAATGGGACAGAATTCTTTCCCGAAGAAACCTATCATACTGAAAGAGGACCTGACTAAAGCTGTCACAGAACCTAGAAACATAATATCTTGTATGCACACTAGAAATGGTAAACTTCTTATTAAAACAGCAAATTTGAACACGGCAATCGAAATCTCTAAGCTAACCAAAATTATGGAAGTCCAAACCCAATCTAGCATCTTAACAGAAAATATCACCTCAAAATTCCTACTACAAGAAATCCCCCTTGACCATGCACTCACCGAACTAGCAGCCGAATTATCATATAATGACATAACCGTGCATAGCATTCGCAGATTTACAAGAAGAGGCTCTTCAACACTATCTGAGACATGCCTTATCACAATCTACGGCATTTCAATACCAACGGAAGTAAAATTTTGGTACAACCTCGTAAAGCCAACCCCTTTCTACGACCGACCTAGACAGTGCACCAAATGCTTTAAGTTCAACCATGCAACAAAAAACTGCTCCGCCAAACATCAAAGCTGCTCTTACTGCAGTGGGACACATGCCTTCTCAGAATGCGCCAGCACTGAACCAACCTGTATTAACTGTGCAGGGAATCACCCTGTGGATTTCCCGACATGCCCATCTCGGTTGGAAGAAGCAAAATTCTTAGAGTTCAAAAGCAAAAACCACCTATCATTCTCAGAAGCTAGACGCCAGTTCAAGCCCATACAACACACCTCTACCTACGCGTCTATATCAAAATCCGAGCAAGTAACGACAGTGGAAAATATAAAGTCCATAGTCAAGAGCGTAGTGTCAGAAGTAGTTACTACATTCGATTCCAAATTGCAAGCACTCTCCCAACGGCAGGACGTTCTATTTGAAAAGCTATTTACAGTCATTGATAAATTAACTTCCCGATTAGACAATTCAATCGAACCTCACTCCTCCAGAAAGAAATTCCGCTCTCTAGAGCAAAACAACCAAGCCTCTCTTCTGACGTCTCTCGAACCAGTTCCCATTCCTCCAGCTAAACCTACAAAAGATCAAGTATCCCAAAACAGGGAATCTTCTCTCATCCCCACTTTGGAGCAATCGCAACAAAGCATTTCAAGCCCGGCCTCATCCCAAACCTCCACAGATACCACAACTAAGAGCTCTCTCAAAAATACACCACAAGCCAGATCAAATACTTCCATCAGTGACACAGTGAAGTTGGACAAACGACACACTAGAAATCTTAAGCGATAATAATCTCCCAAATTTTTCTCTGCCGTTTATAATTCAAATGATACAAGTGTCTTTTTGTTATCTCTCTGCCTTTTTACTCTCCATTAATTTCATGTTCCAGATAGTTTCTTGGAACGCCAGAAGCCTTGCAAATAAACGGCAATGGTTACGAACATCTTATTTTAATCACGCAAAATGTTTATGCATCCAAGAGACCTTTTTAAAGCACTCAGATGCATTCAACTTACCACCATTCTCTATTTATCGCCATGATCGTAATGGACAACGAGGCGGTGGTCTCATCACTGCAGTTAACAGCCGTTATCCCTCCAGACTAATACAACCTCCTCCTTCCCCCTCCATAGAACATGAATGCATTATAGTAGAGACGGGTGTCGGACCACATCTACTAACTATTATTAACGTCTACTCCCCCCAGGAAGGCTGGATCTACATTGGATCGAACTAATTGTCCGCCAATCAAAACCACAATTTCTGATAGTAGGCGATCTCAATGTACGCCATCGGGCCTTGGGCAGCTCCAGTGACTCACCAGGGTCTGCTCAATTCCTCGACTATGTAATATCAGAAAACCTTTGCATGCTCAATTTATCGACCCCAACCCGTTATGATCAGCACCATAGACCATCGCTGCTTGACGTGGCTCTTGTATCTCCCGACTTATATCTACTCTGCACCCATGAGGTCCATGCGGACAGCTTCGATAGTGACCACGTGCCCATAAAAACGTCCATCAGCCTGGGCCCCGGCCATGATCTGAATTACTCTCGTCCTCGAATTCTTTGGAACACCTTTTATACTCAAATCAACGCTACCTTAAAAAATGTGGCAGTAACACAATCGCAGAATTCACTTCGACGTGCACTAACACACTGCAGGAAAATCGCAGATGGCAAAAATTTCCGAAGGATAAATACCCCCCCCCCATGGTGGTTCTCCTACCTCTCTCACCTACTTGGAAGAAAAAGACAAGCATGGAGGCGGGCCAAACGCTCTGGTGACACGGCCCTATGGATCAAGTTTAAGAAAATTGCCGCTCACCTCCGACTCACGATTAAAAAGGAATAAAAAAAATACTGGTCTCAACTTTGTTGCTCCTTAGGCTCCTCCCCAAACATCTTTAGGTTACTTAAAAATCTTCAACGCACACAATCTCATGTGTCCGACTCTCATCTTTTCCTATTGCGGGGAAATCAGCACATCTTTGACGTAAATCAACAGGCTGACCTTTTTGGTCAGTTTTACGCCAGAGAACCAATAGTTATGTGCATTCCGTACGACTCCAGCGAATCAGACTCATACTCAGCTCTATCAGAGCCTTTCCAACTCGTGGAACTCCAAACAGCCGTATCCTTAGCCAAATCAAGATGGCCTTGCATACAAACTATTACAACATAACATCAGGGGATCTCCTCATAAGTGGATATGTGGCTTCGTCACGGATAGATCCTTTCGAGTGCGCTGGAGGCATACATACTCAAGGGCTTTTAGCAGCAGCAAAGGCGTTCCACAAGGATCAGTGCTATCGCCTCTCCTCTTCATCTTATATATAAATGACATCTTTGATATCCTTCCCGACGGCGTCAATTGCTTTATCTACGCAGACGATATATTCCTCCTAATCTATTCCCCGAATATGCCGTCTCTAACCCGCAAACTTCAGCTATCCCTTCTACGTCTACAGAAGTGGTTAACAGAATGGCACCTTTCTGCAGACATTGGGAAATGTCGAGCAATAGATTTCTCCTATAGAGCCATCGAATCCCTTCCCACCGTTCACTTCCAGGGAGAAACCATCATATGGACGCCACATATCCGCATTCTAGGGGTTTACTTTTCATCGAACCTCAGCTACCGCCATCATTTTCAAGAAAAAAGAATCTCCACACTAAAAATGCTTAACATACTAAAATGTATATCAAGAAAATCCTGGGGCGCACGCTCCTTCCATTTACTCCGAATTGTCCAGTCATACATTATGCCTACGCTCGATTTCGGCTGTCACCTGCACTCCCTCGCCAGCAAAAGTGAACGCAAGATATTTGACACGGTGTACCATGCCACCTTGCGGATAGCTACGGGCCTACCGAAGTGGACTCCACTACCGCTACTTTACCAGGAGGCAGGCTGTACGAATCTCCAAGAACGGCATAACATGATCTCCACGCGGTTTTATATCAGACAAATCTATTATCAGTCACTAAGTGCAATAACTTACCAGAATCTGCACATTCCGAATACCTACAGGAAATCAGCTCTCCCCTTACAAGCAAAACGCTGGCTAAATGATCACGGCATAACCATTAATCATATGATTAAAATGCACCATCGAACTCCGAAAATACCCTCAAAAGTCCGTATACATCTCACAAATCTCCCCTATCAAAACAAGAAACTACCACCGAACTTAATACCTACTATATTCTGGGACTTCGTCCGCAATAATTGGCAGCACCACACTCTGATCTATACAGATGCCTCCCGAATATCAGACAAGGCAGGAGTGGCAATATACAACTCCTGCTCCGGGTCAGCCATGTCCGGATCCGTTCCACCCATTTGCTTGGTCTTCACAGCTGAGGGAATAGCTATATTATTAGCACTTCAAAAATGCCCTACAAGTTCCCGAATTATAATTTTTACAGACTCACTCTCTGTCCTGACAACACTAAATTCTGCTACAGACTCTCCTCAAGGAATCATACACCAAATCATAGTCTCGATGGAAGCGCTCCCATCCTCTTGCCAGTCTGTAGACATAGCATGGGTTCCTGGGCACTCCGGGATACTTGGCAAGGAAATCGCTGACGAGCTGGCAAAAGCAGCGCTCTCCAGACCGAGAATTTACGATAAATTTACCATTGAAGATACTTATCAATCAATTAAACGAATCCACCAACTATCCAGGCAATCAGCCTTCAAGCATAGCAAATACTATACTGATTTTCTTCATCTGAGCCAAAATAAAAACGAACTTCTACCCCTCTCCAGCAGGCACCAAGACGTTACGTTCTCCAGAATCCGTACTAGATCCTATCCAACTAAAGCAAAGTTATTCCGCTTCGGACTCGCTCCAGACAAGAAATGCAACTGCGGTTCGATCTCCGATATCGATCACACTATTCTAGAATGCCCTCTCTTTGATCAACAGCGCACCATCCTAAAAATACTGCTTGGACCTGGGGCATTGTCGTTCTCATACCTTATGGAAACAACGGATAAACGAAAGCTACAATATCTTATACATTACCTAAAATCTATCCGCATACTATAACCATCCACCTATCTCCGCCACCTTGGATATAAGCGAACTATAAGCTGGAAATTGCAAAAAGCTCCAAAACTGATCGTCGATAATCATCATCATCATCAGTAGAATTGTGTGGCCGACTGATTGATATTGCAGTGCATGATCTGAGAAATGCTGTATTTTGATATTTTCTCTAAAAATTGAATCACAATAAAAGTAGTGATCAAAACATCCCAGCATAATCTGCATTCGACCATTAAGTTTTTACTGAATCTGGCCAACGAATCGAAATAGTCCAGTCTTTTTGATTTTATCACTCAAAACATGCCAGTCTGTGTATGTGTGTATGCAGTATTTTTGTTAATAATTTACAGTGACTTTTAAAAATTTGTATATACACGTTTATCTCAAAATGCATGAAACAGAGTTATGAAATAAGCATAGACAATTAAAATTCGAGACAATGCTTAGTCAAAGACTTTATTAGTGATATTTGATAACCAAGTTAAGCTAAAGGAAGTATTCGTTATTTTCTGACAGACAATCAAACTGAAATTACAAAAAATGGTATGGGACATTTCGCAAAGTTTGTTTGTAAAATGGAAGAAATAAATATCAGGGGATATCTTCAAGTAAATACGAATTCTACCATTCCAATTTACGACAGTCTATTCCTTCGTCAAATTTGGTTTATGATACTTTTATTTCATAAGTAATGTCGTCAAAGCTGTAAAGCCGATTCTTTCCCTAGTGCTATAAACACTTTTCACTTAAATGATTCCATTTTTGAAAATTTTTTTTAAGTCAATAAATTTTTTACATATTTTTCTCATGATGAGTTTTACTATATTCGATCTCCGTTTTAGTGATCTTGCATTTTCTTCTTGTAAGTTATACGAAGATGTTTTCAATTGAAATTTCAAGTTTTAACTTAACACTAAATTAAACTTATGAGAATTTTTTTCCCTGAAACGTTCTTCCATGGTTTATTGTTTTAAAGCTTTTGAAAGTTTCACAGCAAAGAGATATAACAGCAAAGAGATTATGATAGCAAAGAGATATAACATTTCAGCAAAGCAACATCATTTAGTTTAAGGTAAAAACTTTATCTGGAAAGTTCTTAAAACATCATTTTAAAAACGTTTCTATGAAAAGTTCAGCTGTATTATCCGTAAAATTTTTGCATTTTTTTTTATTTACTTCAAAATATTAAAAGGTTTTGTAGAATAAAATAATAGCATCAGCAAATTTTAATTTATGGTAGAGGAAACATAGTACAAAATAAAGATTTCTGTAAACTGTAACTAACTTCTTAGTTTCTAAGTGTGAACTACGAACTACGGTTTTGTTTGTGGCTAATGTTTTGTTTATGGAATTGACTCCAGAAGACGAGACTGTGGTGCAAAATATACCTCAGCTCGTTCTATATCCTACGTAATTTTAGCATATGTGCTAAAGACCTTCAAGACTATTTACGAATTTTAAGTAAGCAGAATATATTGTATAATATTAAAACTGTTTTGTGAAAGCTTTTTATCAATTTACTTTCATTAAATATTTCGGACCAGTCATGTACCAAATTATTTTAGCTTTGTAATTTCAGTTTGGTTTCATTCCCGGTTGTGGTTTGAAGTTATAGCTTCAAATAAATGAACATTAGCTTGCCTGGAAAATAAAGGCGGTTTATGTGCACTGCCTGCTGCCATAATGCAATTGGTCACAAAATTAATGAGATTAGAGCTCCCTCGCTCACAACAGGCTGTAACGGGAATGCTTGGAATGCCATATTTTTGAACTTTTTTTGTTGAAAACTTGCTTACGTTTCTACTGTAGTCTATGGTCGAGGGTAAAGAAAAAAATAACTTTTGAAAAAGTAGAAGGCTAGGATTACTTATAAAGCTGTCTGTCCACTTCATATTCTAAGAACATGTTCATGGATATTTAAACTGGTCATCTTTAATACTTCAATGCCTTTACCTTCATAATATTACCATTAAGTTTGCTCGACTTAAAATTTTTGTCTATATGTCAAGAGACAGTGGCTTTGTAACTTTTATTCTCTGGCAAGGACAAAAAAATATTCATACAAAAATACTAATCAATGTAATTGTAATTTAAAAGTATACCGTAATTCTATATTTGTTTTCAAGTACTTTTTTCTTACGGAAAATTTACTTCGAAAAGTTCCTCAGGGAGATTGCTTTTCTGGATGCAATTGCGAATAACATGCACCCGAAGTACCCTAGTGATTTTAAATTTTCTTCTTTAGCATTTAAATGCATTTTCCCTCATATTACTCTTTAGTGTACTTAAAATTTATGGCTGTTTATAAAGCTGTAGTGGTTTTGGAAATTTTTTCTTTGCTAAGGACCATAAAATACTTTGTTTAGGGATATAAAGAAAAATCTAATAAATGGAGTTTTATTTTAAATAGTTTCATATTTGCTTTTGCCTTTAAAAAATTTTCTTTGAAAAGCTCCTCAAGGGGATTGCTTTTCTGGAAGAAATTATGAGTATTAGCAATTATGGGAGGTAACCCAGTGATCTTTTTTCTCACCTAACATTTGACTAGCCTAAATCTGATGTCTGATCTGACAAAAACATCTTTACGTACATGCTGTAAAGTTGTTAACTATTGTTTAAGCATGTCATTTTCAACACTGCGACCTTTTCGCTACAGTGAAATTTTTTTTCAGCAAAGAGGAGCAAAAATTAATCAATTTCGGATATAGACGCCATAATAATTCAAACGCATATTTAATTCGATAGCTATGAGAATGCGTGTGGGCAGTCGTTTTCTTTCGTTCTTGGTAAGAAATTTCTTACTTTTAACAATACAAGAATTAATTTGGAATGTTACTTGAGAATTTTCAAAATTTTGAGCTGCTAAACTATCTACCTAGTTTAGAAATCGATGCACAAAACTCTTTATAAAAATGCGTCATACTTTGTAACTGAGGTGAAATTTTCTGAGAAAATTTCAGCTCAAATTTCCGGTTTTATTTTATGCTTAATGTATTTTATTATCTTTATGACATGATTTATTTTATTAACATTCTAATGAACACTTTTGAAATAGATTACACAAATTTGCATCACAAAAATTAAAATTTTTAAGTTTAAAATTTTCTACTAGCACTATTTAAATTTTGCATTGAATTATAACTATTTTCAGGTGAAAATACCTCAATTTCAACGTTAAAAAGGTCACTCTAGATGTAATTTTATAAATTTACCTTGCAAGCATCATATCAGCTTATGAGAAAGCAATGTTGTTTAAATCCGGAGCAGTATAATCGATTCAGGCCCGTGTCCTTAACACTAGAAAGGAAAAAACTTGCGAAAAATGTTAAATTCTTTAGTAAATAAAAGAGTATTTTGTTACACTCAATTTATTTTTCATAACTTATTATTAAATTCTTATAATAAATTCAGAACTTTCGGAAAATTCATGTCCCGCAGTGGACTGATCGTTAAGACACGGTCCCAAGCAGATCACCGAAGTCAAGCATCACTGGATGCGGTCAGTGTGCGGGTGGATGACCACTTGGATCAGTCTGCGTAGGGACCGAGGGTGTGCGGTATTTGTCCTCATTAAGCTGTTGTACGGTAAAGTGCTCGACCTCTCGTGCAGTCCGTCGGGATACCGAAGCGGGAGTGTCAGCCCCTCTGCAGAGAATCAAAATTGTGATGGCATGTCTTCGGATCATCCTCTGGAATGTTTCCCAGACCGTAGCCCATAGCCCATTGTGCAGCTCTAGTGCGACGTAAATGAGTTACAACAACAACAGAAAATTAATTTTTAAGGTTTAGATAAGTTTCAGAACATCGAAACTTACATTTCTATTTCTGCGCGCTTTCATTTCTCTTACCTAATTTATTACGTCTGAAAAGAAATGCATCCCCATCACCTGAAAGTTATAAATAGCATTATTTTAATAAAAGGTAAACAGCCTTTAATTATAGTAAACACTTTAATGGTAGTAAAATTTTGCGAGAAGAAGCGGCTATATTGCAGACACATTTTACTAAGGATACGCAAATATCCATTTTTATTGAAAGATAAATTTTACTTTACTATCTATAATTGTAAGAAATAATCATAAATTTTAGATCATTTTTGCCTCCTTTAGATTTATTTTAGTTTTTGCACCTTTACTACCATTAATACTTAATTATGCACCGAGATTAGTTAATATACCGTTTTAGTTTGGTTTCCAAGCAAGTTCTATTTTAATTGACAATGTCGATGGTGCGATATACACTGTTCGAAATTTTTCAGAAGAAAATGGTTATATGATTTATTCAATTGTAGTTTTACCATATTCACACAAACCAATAAAATAACCATACAAAAGATATTCAAACTTTAAAATGAGGGAAAATTCGTTCAGTTACTCTTTTCCCCATAAAAACGGTTAAACAACTATAATTTTATCGTGTTAACCTTATGAAGTCACTTAGTTTCGTACATCTGGGTACATACACTAGCCGAGAAGGCTTATCTGTTAATCTAGTGACCGGCTGAACGGGGATTCGAATCATAGCGGTGACATCACACTATTTCTAGAATTCCTTAAACACACGAAGATTTTCCAATGCCCAGCCCTTTTCAATTGGTGTTCCTGGAATATTGAAATACGAAAGTCTCATTTATGCATCACAGCCAGTGATGCCAGCATCACACCATGTGATGCCAGCATCACATAGCTGCTTAACACAAAAAGTTTGGAATTTCGGTGGATAGTATCATCTGCAGCTGAACCATTTAAACCACCTTACATGATTTATTTAATAAAATATTTTTTTTTCCAATGGCAGGTACATAATTTGAATCTTTGCCTATGAAGATGCCAGAATTGTTGCTCATTTCGCGTTACCCAGTGGGCACCTGTGAACCAAAGTCACGGAGGCGAGCAACATTGCTCACGCCACACTGCCACAAACCCGTTTATAGGGTGGGCCACATTCACACATCACACGCACACACAACAGAGGACAGCACAAAGAGAGAGAGAGAAACATCCATGCCCAGAGCGGGATTCGAACCCGCAGCCAATGGCTTCGCAGTCAGGCAGGCTAACCTCTCGGCCACCTGGCCGGCATTTAATAAAATATAACTCAACACAGCCTAACTCCAATGTCTATTGTCTGACACAAAAAACCTTACATAACCTAACTCTAATGTCAAGTTGAATTTCCTTTTTACTGTCATGTATGAATCAAGGTTTTTTTAACTTTACCAGTTTTAAACGATTTCATAACCGTAAAGGTAAAGAAATATTCCTAACCGTTAAATTTAACGAATAATTGGATGGACAATCTGCTGTTATGTTACCGTAATTTTAGAATAAAAAGTTTAACAATGTAGCATTGACTGTTTTTTGGCTTCAGTGAGAGAACCAGACTTCATGTGGAATTATTTGAATAATAGCTGTTCTCTATACTTCTAAAAATCAAATAAATAGAAAATTACATTTAAAAGTTAAGAAAAAAGGTTTTTTTGTTACACATTGTTATCAACGGAAATAAGATCCGAGTAACGTGTTGACTATTCTTTGCGATGGATATCTTTTTCATCAAATGTTATTGTACTGTTTCTATGCTATAATAGTCCCGCAGTGGACTGATTGTTAAGACACGGTTCCCAGCAGATCACCGAAGTCAAGCATCGCTGGCTGCTGTCAGTGTGCGGGTGGGTGACCACTTGGATTAGTCTGCGTAGGGACCGAGGGTGTGCGGTATTGGTCCTCGTTAAACTGNTCAGGCCCGTGTCCTTAACACTAGAAAGGAAAAAATTTACGAAAAATGTTAAATTCTTTAGTAAATAAAATAGTATTTTGTTACACTCAATTTATTTTTCATAACTTATTATTAAATTCTTATAATAAATTCAGAATTTTCAGAAAATTCATGTCCCGCAGTGGATTGATTGTTAAGACACGGTCCCAAGCAGATCACCGAAATCAAGCATCACTGGATGCGGTTAGTGTGCGGGTGGATGACCACTTGGATCAGTCTGCGTAGGGACCGAGGGTGAGCGGTATTTGTCCTCGTTAAGCTATTACACCGTAAAGTGCTCGACTTCTCGTGCAGTCCGTCGGGATACCGAAGCGGGAGTGTCAGCGCCTCTGCAGGGGATCAAAATTGTGATGGCATGTCTTCGGATCATCCTCTGGGATGTTTCCCAGACCGTAGCCAATAGCCCATTGTGCAGCTCTAGCGCGACGTAAATGAACTACAACAACAACAGAAGATTCATTTTTAAGGTTTAGATAAGTTTCAGAACATCGAAACATACATTTCTATTTTTGCGCGCTTTCATTTCTCTTATCTAATTTATTACGTCTGAAAATAAATGCATCCCCATCACTTGAAAGTTATAAATAGCATTATTTTGATAAAATGTAAACAGCCTTTAATTATGGTTAACCCCTAATGGTAATAAAATTTTGCAAAAAGAAGAGGGTATATTGCAGATACATTTTACTAAGGATAAGCATATATCCAATTTTATTGAAAGGGAAATTTCACTTTACTATCTATAATTGTAAGAAATAATTATAAATTTTAGATCATTTTTGCCTCCTTTAAATTATTTTTAGTTTTTACACCTTTACTACCATTATTAGTTAATTATGCACCGAGATTAGTAAATATACTGTTTTAGCTTGGTTCCCAAACTAGTTTTATTTTAATTGAGAATGTCGATCGATGCAATATACACTGTTCGAAATTTTTCAGAAAAAAATGGTTATATAATTTATTTAATTGTAGTTTTACCATATTCATCCAAACCAGTTAAATAACCATAAAAAAGATATTCAAACTGTAAAATGTGAGAAAATTCATTTATATACTCTTTTTTTACATAAAAATGGTTAAACAACTATAATTTTATCGCGTCAACCTTATGAAGCCACTTAACTTCTTGCAGCTGGGTACATACACTAGCCGAGATTGCTAATTCGTTCCTATCTGTTAATCTAGTGACCGGCTGAACCGGGGTTCGAATCATAGCCGTGACACCACACTATTTCTGTTATTCCTTAAAACACGAAGATTTTCCAATGCCCATCCCTTTTCAATTGGTGTTCTTGGAATATTGAAATACGAAAGTCTCATTTACGCATAGATGCTAGCATCACATAGCTGTTTAACACAAAACCTTTGGAATTTAGATGGACCGTATCATCTGCAGATAAACCATTTAAACCACCTTCCATGATTCATTTAACAAAATATAACTCAACACATCCTAACTCCAATGTCTATTGTCCGACACAAAAAACCTTACATAACCTAACTCTAATGGCTAGTTGAATTTCCTTTTTATTGTCTTGAAGACATGCTATGTATGAATCACGGTTTTTAAACCTTACCAGTTTTAAATGGTTTCATAACCGTAAAGGTAAAGAAATGTTCCTAACCGTTAAATTTAACGAATAATTGGATGGACAATCAGCTGCTGGTTATTTTGCAGTAATTTTAGAAAAAAATTAACAGTGTAGCATTGACTGTTTTTTGAGCCAGTAACTTCTGTGAAAGAACCAGACTTCATGTGGAATTATTTGAATAATAACTTTTCTCTATACTTCTAAAAGTCAAATAAATAGAAAAAAAAAATAAACGGTTCACCCTAAATAACTTTTGATCTAAGAAACGGATCTTTACCTTCTGGGACTTAATCTTAATGGTTAGAGAGGGTAAGCACAAATATTCCAATTAATTGGTGCAGATAATATTTTAAGTTACGGAATCAGCCACAAAAACGTAATTTTTCTGAATAAACTCACCTTTCGACTGATTTGAAATTTTTGCCCCCCAAAATATTGGGGGGGGGNNTTGGGGGGGGGGGGGGTAGCTGCAATCCGAGAAATATGGTCCGAACAGTTTAGTCAGGAAAGCGATCTAAAGTTTTAACCTCTTACTGTTAATTTGATTTTTTGAATATTTCTCCATCTCTCGAACTGTTTCAAGTGAATTGAAAAACTGCCACACATAATTATAAAATTAGTTTATCCTAAGATAATATCATGAATTTTTACATCATTTTAAAGAACATAATTTTAAATAGCAAAATACGAGTTTGAGTGAAATCGGCCAAGTAGTTCCTGTGAAATCAAATTTTAAAAAATGCGACTTAAAATCCGATTTTCCATGAACTATTCATCTGAATTCACTCACAGTTTGTCCGTTTTTAATTTTGTGCTCTGTACATCTAACTAATAACGAATAACTACTGACAAATTCAAAGTATATACCAAAAAAGAACAGTTTTGAAATAAATGACCCACTTGATTTGAAATGAATTACACCGCAAAATAATTTCCATTTTTTAGATAACTAGGTTTCTATGATCCCCAGTGCAGAAAGAATATTTTCTTTTATTTGAGTACCCCTTTTTCAGTTTTTAAGCTATCTTTATTCAATTTTCCTAAATACAGTCTTCCGTTTTTTGCACCAAATTCAGTTTATAGCACTATTTGATTTGTGTCAAATTACATAATACCGTTTTTGTCAGGCGTAGTGTAGAGAATTTCAGAACTTGTACTATTAAGCTCTACATTTAATGCAACATCATTTAATATTTTTAATCGTCTAACATATTCTTTTAGCATAAAAATAAATCTGTATTTCTTTTCTTTTCCCCTATGATCTTTGTTGGGTAAAAAGAATTTGTACAGTCACTCTTTACATTAATATTCATGACTGATTTTATTATTACATTAATATTCATGACGATTTAAATTTTATTTGAATTGTCTCAATGTCATTTCACAATGATATAAATAAATAGCTCATCAGAATTTTTTGTTTTATATGTATGCTGTAATCCTTTAAAGCGCGTGTTGCATAACTACATTTATTTCTCTAAGAGTGTCTCATAAAATATTTGTTTTATTGCAAGCATCTGCGCTAAAACAAACTATATTACATCGAATTTAGTATATAAACTTATAGTTTTGCTTAATACCACAACAAACAATTTCACTGATACTGAATTGTTTTTTATTCTTTTCAATTCGGTAAGTAAGAGGCAAATGCTACTTTAGTATTTTTAAATTATAAGAGTTAAGAAAATCACTATTAATCATTTAAAAAAAAGTATAAAAAAAGAGAAAACAGTAAGAAGGGAAACTATGCATTGGTAGAAATATAAGTAATTATATTTAGCTACATAGTGATCATTTTTTTTAATTTCTGATGTAGTAATTTTAATTTAATTTTTTAACTTGAATGTATTTTAAAAAAACATGAAAATGCTATTGATATAAGAAAAATACTGAAGCCAGCACATTTAAACGAATGAAGTTATTTGTAATAGCTGTCGTAAGATCCACCACTTGGAGTGTCATGAAATGTAACGAATCTTTGTGATGCAAAACATGACTTATTCGGTATTTTTAAGGAAAAGAGCTGAGCAGAATACTCTTTTTTTTAACTTTATTAAACTTAAATACTTGAACAATCATCCATGCAAATACAATTTTGAAATTTCTTGGAAAACCCATTTTCACTTTTGGATTAGCGATAATTTTAACGGTATTTAAATGTTGGTTGCTTCTGTAATTAAATATGCATTGTAGACAATTGTAGAAAATGACCTATTTTTTCTTTGGCATCAAAATGATCATGCGTCTGATATAAGTGCTCAGTTTTTATTTTAATTCTCTGAGAATTAACCCAGATGTTCACGCTACTTAACTGAAAAGCACACCAGCTCTGCAAATGCGACACCCTAAAGCCAAATTTTTTCTTAAATGATCTTTGCCGCCTAATCAGGGGGTGCGTTGAGTATTTGTCTAGCTCTCTTTGGATTGGGGTTCAATTCCCCTGCTAATCCTAGTTCTTACGCCAAACAATTTTAGCACTCACACACAAGTTCTGAAGGCTAGGTGTTGGATTGCGCCTTAGCTGAGTTAAGAATTCATTTTAATGTAATTTCCCTGGCGGCTTTAAAGTCTGAAAAGTCCATGCATGGTTAGGCAGTTGGGAGGCATGGTTCAGTGTTCGGGTTATTACTATTATCATCTGATTTCTTATCTAGTTTGTAGTAGTGAAATTCTCAAATGCTTCAGCACCGTCTTTGAATCATTATTAAGAAGGGATTCTTGACCGTCGCAATAATCTATTAGTACGACGTTAATAACAAAATAGAAAACCTAAATATACGATTTTTTTTAAACATTTCGAATCATTCTTAAATTTTGTCTATTTATAGAATCAGAAAAATCTAAATCCAATGCAGAGATAAGTTAGATTGAAATTCAAGTTGCCTCAAACCCTTATTTGATGTAGATAAATAAATATATTCTTATTTCCTGCAATATTTGTTTTTCGAAGAAAGTGCTATATCATGTATGGAGAAGTTTGCATCAGGCGCTTAAAGATTGTGTAAATTCTACGTAAAAATTGCCCACGTGATAAAGCCCAGGGGACTGAAACAATATATCTCAATCTCTTATTTTATTATTGCCCCAGAAAGTTTCTTTTTGTTTTATATTTTATAGTGTATATTTTATGCAACTTACAGTTCTCTTTTTTATTTATCTAGAGTTCTTTTTTGTTTTAGAAGTTTCTTATTTAGGTAGATGAAAATGATGTGGAAAATACTATTTTTGGGGCTGATTGGATTGACTACTGTCAACGCAATAGTGTGTCCCCCTGGATTTTGCGATAAACAGAAATGTCCAGAAAATGTTAAATGCGGTGAAAATCAACGCCTCAAGGAAAATGCTAGTTTTTGTGGATGCTGCAGTCAGTGTATAACAGTATTGCGTAAGTTAAATCTTGATATGGTTTTCTTGAAGCAAATACTAAACTTAAATTATTTCATTACTTGTGTTTAAGTCCAACAGTGGACAGATCGTAAGACGCGGTTTCAGTATATCATTGAAATCAAGTATCACTGGCAGTGGTCACTGAGCGGGGGATAGGGGTCACTTCTTTGAACTGTCTGCAAAGGAACTGAGGCTGCGTGGTATCAGTCCTCATTAAACTGTTCGACCGTAAAGTGCTCAACTTTGAGCGCAGCTCGTCGTGCCACCAAAGCGGGAAATCCATACTCTAGGATAAAAATTGCGATGGAATTTCTTTGGATCTCTCGCAGGTATGCTCCCTAGACTGTTGCCAATAAACCATTTTGCAGCTCTAGTGTGACGTAATTGAAGCACTACTGCTACTAATGTTCACAATAAAAAATACTTTTTATTAAATAAAAGAGAGCATAGATCTTGTAAACTATATTTACATATACCGTCGCCTCGTAGGCAGGTGATCATACTGCTTCTGCAGAGGTGACGCCTGACGAGATTATCACTGAGGAACTACACCCAGAGTATTCAGTTTTACAATATGAAGCTTGTGCATCAGAAATATATACTTTCTCAAACACATGAAAAATTGAACATCTATACAGATTCTAAAAGCTGTATTGTTGCACTAAACAACAATTATAAGTCCCATTCTATACACACAAATGAAACCACACCATTTGGGTTATATAATTATGTTATCTTGGATTCTTGGTCACTCTGATATTCTGGGTAACAAATGCGCAGATGAGTTTGTTAAATTCACCCAAAAACTTACGAGTAGACCACTAACCTATTCCGGTATTAGAAACATACTCAGTCTAAACATTGCTATCAGAATGATAATAAAATTGGAATAAAAAAACGAATAACAAATTGCACAGTCTTCGATTAAAATAGAACCATTTACGCGTTTTACTCTGCCGAGGAAATATGAAGTCATTGTGAATTGTTGACGCATTGACCACACATGCATAAGTATCTTCTACTAGAACTACTACTAGGCGAACTTGCACGAGACTACCCTAACTATAATAAGCTTTTAACAGTAAAATACTTTGTAACTCAGTGCCACAAATTTAATTTTAAAAGACAGCATTATTTTGGCTATTACTCTACTTTATATTTATTCGTTAGAGACAATCCTTACTATAAACTTTTCTTTTACTTTAAGGACGTTGGATTCGATAATTCGATCCCCCCAGGGGCACACTCTTGTGTGACGGGTACGGCGCACCCGGGGCCCCGAGCTGAACCTTACCATACTTCAATTTCTCTCTTGTGACGGTCCTGTTTCGAGTTCCTGACTTTCACTTTATCATTTTATTGACCTAGTGAGCGAACATTATTTTATTTACTATAAAATTCTGGATATCATTTACAGAACATTGGTTTCTAAACTTTTGATTAGTTTTTTCATTACGTTGATATATTTATTCCTTTTGTTGCAATTCATTATATGTTTATGAATTCTCATCCTTATCGTGGTTGCCAGATTAACTGGTAAGGACTTTTCGTCTTGNGAAATAAACAACAAATTACATGAGATCAAATCAGATATTAAACCATTTGCACCACTGACTAACTACAACAGAAAAACCCAGGTACTTATCAACAGACTACGGATTGGGCACACCCGCTTGACACACAAATATTTAATTTTAAATGAAGCACCTCCACAATGCAATTTTTGCAAAGAGTCTCTTACAGTAAAACATTTTCTGACCCAGTGTATGAAATTTAAATCTAAAAGACGACAGTACTTTAACTGTGACTTTCCGACTTTATCATTTTTACTTGGAGACACACCTCATCCTAATTTAATTCTGTACATCAAACATATCGGATTTTACAATTTGATTTAGTTCTAGATATAACCTAGTTGACACATTTTAAATTAGTTTTAATTTTGAACAAGTTGCTCTTTTCAGCCTAATTGTTCTGATTTTAACAAAGCTACAGTAATTTTTACCTAGGTTTGGGCGCGGTATAGCCAAACCATGGCTCTTGCGCCAAAAATTTACATCAATCAATCAATCAATCAATCGATAATTCGATTAGTATAAATATAAAAATTTATTTATTAGCACTAAATTTGTTGGAACTTGTTTATGTACTATAGGAATCTGTAATTTATACCAAATTAATGATGTGATATTGAGAGTTTTGGCTCTTTCGCCAAAACTGAAAACTAACACAGATATTTAGATTATAATATGTTAAAATAAGAATGGATTCAGTTATGCTTTACGATAGAATATATCGCCGAACTAAAAACATAGCATCAAAAATTCATGAATTTGAAGCATGGAGAGGGTAAATTCAACAGAAAACTACACAAGTTAATTTTAAAATAAATATAACGTGGTTGTTACCACTATTAAATTGCTATAGAAAAGCATAAATGACCATAGACCAATTGCGCATTGAAAATATATGTATGACAACGAACACTTAATTGTAAATAAGCCTTTTCTGTTTAATGCACTGCAGTAAAGAATTTAGATTTTTACCACTTGATTTAGTCGCAATATTCCACAAAATATACACAGCTCACAGCTAAAATTGCTAACCTAATAACGAATATAAGCAGCAGAGTGGTATTTATTGAACATATAAAGTATAGTAGAAAGAGTAAGCGATTAAATTTACAGAAAATGATGCTGCATAGATACAGTGAAATTAGTACCAGAAACAATATCAGATAGAAATAACAGCAATTATCCCCCAGGACAAGGAGTATGCAGTTGGAAATATATACATTTCTTTATCTTGCTAAAAAATAACATTAGAGTCCCCGAATAGCCAGGAGTGAGCCACAGGTCTTAAGTTTTGAATGTTACGGATTTCGGTCAAAATGACAGGAATGAAAAGAAATGATTGACTAATGCATCCAATAGCTCCTATCCAGTATACTCTCTGTCCGTTCTGTATACCGTGCTGTATGATAATGTTGAATGCAAGTTGACAACGTGCGTTCTCCATGATGCCGCCGAGCAAGAATATGGCCATTACTGTTATGTTTACAGATTCAGTATTAGCCTGTAACGATGACAAGCTGCCATTTATAGATCCAGGTTGGTAATTGACACTCCGTTGAAGATGCTGATGCCTGCTGATAAGATGTATGTCTTCGTTTTTGTCAGTAGTGGATGGAGCGATGAAATACAACACGACGCTTGTATGACAGTCCTGGACCCATTGATACCATATTCGGTGGATAGTTAAGAGAGCTCAGCCATCGCGATAAGTACCAATGCAAGAGGATAAACCGCAGTTCATGTAGGCTATAATCTTTCCTCATTCATAGTCAGCCACGTGATGTTACGCATTCCTTCTTTCTGCACTAGACGTTACAATAATTTTTTAAACAATAAATAAATAATATTTAAATGCTAAGTGAGTATGAGAAAATTTCTGTTCAACCGTGGCTTTTACTTGCATTCTGTTTGTTGTATGTTTTACATGAATGTGCAGAGATTTTAATTTTTTGCATAGCACACCATGTTTTATCTGTCAAGCAAATTTCCCGAGTTTGGCATGGTATCTTTCTTTTGTAGTAATTTTTATAGCCTGTGACGTATATATTTTCTTGACAAAAGATTTCATGTTGTTATAGAATGCTGCAAATGCTCTTTTCTGTCTATCATCATCTTCCTAAAACTCGTTTCCACATAACTCATGTTTTACTAATGAACTCCTACTATGGTTTGGTCCTCAATTGTCTTATTAGGGTGGCTGTACTATACTTTGTAGTATACCAGCCATTTTAAAATTATGTTTTTTGGGAAGGGAAAGTTACTTAACACTTTTGTGGTCCTGTGTCTATTCTTAGTCACCAACGCTTAATAACTTTTTCAATCATACGTCTGCTCGCAAAAGCCACTACAAATAACCATACTGATCTACTATATTCTTCACTTAATTTGATAGGCTTTGGGGATAGATAAAATTCCAAAGCATATTTCTCTAATTGGTTTAATAATGTTTTTATCCTTAAAAAGGAACTTATTCTTCATTATCTTGCGTATTACGCTCGTCTAACAAAAATTGGTTTTCACAAACTTAAAATGACCTTTTCATGTCGAGTGAACAAAAAGAAAAATGTATGTTTAAAACTCAGATAAAATTATTGCACATTTCAAATTTTTACTAAAACCTTAAATTTTACTAAAGATTAAACACTGGAAAATATTAAAATTTTTTAAAATTTCGTAAAATGAAGACTTTTTTTATTCTGAAACTGTTTTATTTCTGATGTCGACAAATTAAATATTTTTAGCTGTCTTATAATCAATTCTGGAACATTGGCCTCTGGATCAGGTAAATTGTGAGTCATTGATGGAATATACGATCAACAATTTGTTAGTGAATTCTGTTATGAAAGTTTATAAGTAGTGCTTAAAAGTCAGCAGTGATGCCGCAGTGGTTAATGAGTCACTGAGCCGTAATTGTTAAGTATCGAGGTTTTCTCCCCAGAGACGGCTTGCAATGGTTCTAGTTTCAGGTCGATGAGTATCTAAACTCATATTTGTGAAAATTGCAACACCATGAAGGACTTATGCGAGTGAGCTGAAATTTTCAGGACATGCAAAGTAGAGTATAATATGCAAATGATTAGAATTTCAGACCCGTAGCGCACGCGTATGCTGAGCAGCGCCCTCTGAACGGCGGGTGGATCCGAATAAATAGACGGCTGTAGCGAGGCGTTTCTGGTTATCGGTGGTTATCTGCTAGTGGTAAACGTTAGCTCAGACGTTACTTATGCCTCTTCGACGAAAGAGAGCGAGATTTCAACAACTTACGGAGTTTGAAAGAGGGAGAATCATCGGCCTTCGTGAAGCTGGATTGTCTTATCGTGCAGTAGCCGCTCGTGTGCAGCGTAACAGAAGCACAGTGATGCTTGTTTGGAAGTAGTGGACGGACGAGTGTCAGACAACTCGGAAATCCGGAAATGAACCCCGAAAAGTCACGTCAGCTCGCGATGACAGACACATGGTCCGCATGGTGCTGACAGACCGTACGGCTCCCTCTAGACAACTGGCAGCACAGTGGTCAATAGCTACAGGTGTTTCATTGTGTGCTTCATCAATTCGTAGACGTCAACTGCAGCGTGGACTTCGCGCAAGGACTCCTTTATACAGGATCACCATCACGCTAAACCATAGCCGCCTGCGGCTACAATGGGCCAATCAGCATAGGAACTGGCGTGCTGATTGGCAGCGTGTTGTGTTTTCTGACGAATCCCGCTGTAATTTGTGGTACCATGATGGCCGCATTCGTGTCAGGCGCTAAGTTGGTGAACGCCACCTTCCGGGGTGCATTATCGAAAGCCACAGTGGACGAACACCCGGAGTAATGGTCTGGGGTGTTATAGCATATCATGGACGATCTCAATTGCTACGAATTGTGGACAATCCGAACAACAACCGGTACATCAGTGAAGTTCTACAGTCCCAAGCTGTTCCTTTCCTTCAAGCCTTGCCAGGTGTTGTATTTCAACAGGCAATGCCCGCCCTCATATTGCTAGGACTGTTCAATCCTTCCTTGCATTGCGACAGGTACAACTTCTTCCCTGACCGGCGTATTCCCCGGATATGTCTCCGATTGAGCATGTGTGGGATTTCGTTGGTCGGCGTCTCACTCGTAATCCTCGTCCTGTTGCTTCTACAGACGAACTTTGGGTACGCATGCAAACAGTATGGAATTCTCTTCCTCAAACAGACATTCAAAGTTTGCTTGACTCCATGCCACGTCGTGTAGCAGCACTTATTGCGAAGCGTGGTGGTTACACAAATTACTGATTTCGATCTCTTGCTATTGTTTGTTTGCTTTGAAAGTTTAATCATTTATTTGTATCAATACCACTAAACTGTGTAGTAAATTTCATTCAATTATGACGATTCCTTCATGGTGTTGCAATTTTCTCAAACAGGAGTTTACTTGCTAGAAAGTAAGAATGGTCTTAGCGCAATGGTGACCTCATCATGGCGTTAGACTCAAAATTGTGGAGTTTTAACCTTCATGATTGTCAAAATTGCCGGAGTGTCTTTGCACAAAAATTAGGTATTTGAAATACTGTTTACGATGTAAGACAATTAAATGTAAATAAAATTATTTTTAATGCTCTTAATCTTTGGCCTTTCATGCAATTGAAAATCTATGAGTAGATTTTAAGGATTGGATAAAAATTGAATAGTAATGTAATATGTTATGCAAGATAGAGTATTAAAATTATCATGATGCGAATGTATAAAATATTTCATGTAATTATTGTGAAAATTTAATTCTTTAAGTACGAAATATTTAAAACTATTACAGCATGCGAAGTTAACCAATGAAATGATGAAGATCAATTAGTGTTTCTAGTTTAAATTACTGTATTTGTTTCAATTTTTAATTGTAAATAATCTTAATTGTTTTTCAGAGAACGGTGACTCTTGTCATGCTCTACTTCTGAGGGGAGTGCCTCCTCCATCAGAATGTGGCGAAAATTCGCATTGTGACTTTGAAACAATAAAATGTGTACCAAACTAAATGGGAAACTAAGTTAAGCGATTTTGTTGACTTATGGAAAGCAATATGATTTCCGTATTGTTAATTAATCTGATTCATGTATTTTTAAATAGTTATAGCACATCATTACGATAATTATGACCTTCTTATGTGCATATTGACTATGCAACAGTCAGCTAGTCACGAATGTCATCTGTCTGCTAAGGTGAAGCCTGGGGTTACTTACTGGGCATCTCGTTAAGGGTAAAGGCTACTTTAGGGGTGACATTTGGGCTATTGGTCCGCATCGGTGGTAAGCAGCGGATACCTATCTGTTACTTGCATCCCCTAAGTTGGATACCATCGTGGGTAGTACCGCTGATAGTGGAAGTTAGTTTATTTTTCTATGACTGAAAATAAACTGGTGTTTAGTTCCGAACACAGAAACAAAAGTGGATTAAACCCTTTACCTAGTTTCAATCTTGCTAAATGCATAAATTGTGATCTAACTGAAGCAAAATTTCTGTTATTCAATTCTATAGACAAGAAACTCTCTTCTATGTCAACTCTCTTCTATGCCAACATTTCTAGTAAAAAAGTAACTTGAAACACACACTGGTAATCCAAAAAGTGTCAAACAGATACCATCAGGAGACTTAATAGTCAAAACAAGTTCTACTCAGTAAACAACTTCCCTCCTAAAATTGAACCTTAAAATTACAGTAACTCCACAAAACACATTAAATGTATCTAAAGGCGTCATTTCATAATAAGCACTGCAACCACTACCCATTTCTGAAATAATAGAAGGTGTCTCTGTTCAAGGTGTTATAGATGCGCGGCCTCATAACAATCAAGAAAGGTTCGGATAATTTTACTATGCAACATATAATTTTAACTTTCAACACTAATGTTCTGCATATTGATACTAAAGCTGGATACCGAAGTTGTGAAGTCCCTCCGTATATTTCAAATCCTTTACGATGTTTTAAATGCCAGAAGTTTTCTCCCTCAATCAACAATTGCAGAAGGAAAGAAACCTGCTCCCACTGGGGCCAAGCTGGGTATTCTTTCAAATCCTGCTCATCCCCTGAAAAATGTGCCAATTGTAATGAAGTTCATTTTGCTAATTCCAGTAGATGCAGAAAATGGAAATAAGGAAAACAAATCTTAAACATAAAAGACAGTATCTATCCTACTTTGAAGCTGAACCTGAACTCACAACTAAGACCAAATGTTCGCATGATGCAGTAGTAATGAATCCAATCTCAAATACCAAACATACTAAATTAGCAGGCTGTCAATATGATATTAGAGAATTGGAAACATAGAATACTAAGCTAAAAGCATTATTTCCCAGACAAACAGTAAACAATATCCTAACAGTCTCAACAAACTCAAAATCCTAATAAATCCGCATCTCGTTAACCTATACAAAGTACTTCAGAAAACTAAAAATATGTGAAACTGACACTACAATGAATAAACAAGACACAACAAAAACTAACAAAATCTCCCTTAATCAGCAAACATAAATATATACCAAAAAGTATATAAAATAAGTTGCATAAAGACAAGTTTAAGAAATTAAAAAAATAAAGATCATTCACAATCTGATGCAATGAGCACGGATGAAAATAATTCAGACAAATCGCTTTACCAACAAATGCAAACTGACGATGGGTTGGAGGCTTCACCAAATCTTTACCCAAAAAATAAATTAAAAATTAAAAGATAATAAATGGCTAAAATAATATTCTGAAATTGCAGAAGCTATAATACTACAAAACCTGGCATCATTGTTAACATAAATCAATTTTCTCCTTGTTGCATTTGACTCCAAACTACCTCGTTAAAATCAACTCAAAAAACTAAACTCCATAACAAAAATATAACTAGAAAAGATAATATCAATAATAATAATGCTTGTGGTGAAGTAATGATCATGATTATGACTTCTATAATATATGTATTTATCTATTACAATCTCGCTTATAACTAACTTGCAAGTCAATTATCTCTTCAGTTTCTCTTAATAATTGCTGTATTTACCTTTTTCCTGGGGATAACGAATCTGACTTAGATGATTTAATCGGGCCACTTCCACAAGATAGTTGAAGCAGCAAAACATAGTTCTAAATTGTCACCCACAAAATTGCCATAACAGCCCAAACAATGGTGGAATCAAGATTGTCAAAACGAGCAAAAATCACAAAAACGATATTGACAGATATTTCAAAGACAACCACTAGGCCTACGACAGAACATTGAGGTATGGGATACTTAAAAACCTTAACAACAGTTGTATTGGCGGCAATATGTTTTATTTTATCAAAAGCTTTTTATCTAAGAGAAATTTTAGGTTTTTATTCCGCTTTCATCTGTTGTTTTCCCTCAAGAACAGGGTGTTCCTTAGGAAAGTGTGACGGTTATCATATCGAAAATAAATGTCATTTTATTTCAGCTTCCTGTAAGAATACATGGTAAATTATTTGCTGACGACTTCCGAATTTCACGCTGATCTGCAAGCATAGCAATTATTGAACAACAAATTCAACTTGCTGTAAATAAATTTTTAGATAGGCATATGAAAATGGTTTCACCTTCATCCACATCCCGAAATCATGCTAAATAAAAATTCTATTGCTGTTATAGACGAAGCAAAATTATTGGACATAATATTTTTTTTCGAAACTGACATTCAAACCCCACGTAAGTTACTTAAGGAAAAAATGCTCACAGTCATTAAACATTCTCAAGGTCTTCATAAACTGTTCGTAGGGGGGCTGATATGAGCTCAGTGTTAAAAATATATCGCACAGTTATGAGTTCTAAACTTGACTATGGCATTCCTGTAGAGTCATCAACTCGTTCAACTGTTTTAAAATATCTCGACACAATCCATCATCAAGGTCTAAGAATATCATCTGTTGCATTTAAAACATCGCCAGCTGAGAGTCTGTTCTGAACTATCTCTTCAATTTCACTGCTTTGAGCCTTGTTTGGATTATTCTTTAAAATCTAAATCGGTTACACAACATCCGTTACAATCAAGTATCATTGAACTACTATATATCACTCATTTCTCCTCAGGCCTATCTTTCATCACTTTATTTGGTATTAAAATCATCGATATTTAAAATGACCTTAACATTGCAAACGTAGAATTTTTTACTATCGCAGAGACTATCCCACCTTGAGTCGATTTTCCAATTCGTGTGATAGACATTTTTAATGATTTAAAAACAATCTGACACGAGCTCAAGCGTTTTAATTCAAAACTTTGAAGAACATCGTCATCAGTAACTTGATTTTAAACCAATTTTTACTAACGGGTCGAAACACGACAGTCGTGCTGGTTGTGGTGTTGTTTCGGATAGTTGTACTGTATCTGAGAAATCTTCAAGTTTTACCGATGAATGTTATACTATTTTGTTTGCCTTTAATTTTAATTCTGACCAAGTTTATCATAAATGGATAACTCGACTACAAAGCTAAAGAAATTCCTAGAGTCAGTATATCGGCAAAATAACCTAACTAACCCCATCCAAGGAAATCTGGAAGAAAATTTGATCAATATCCGGCAACAACAGTACATCCTCTATTAGTCATCTTGAAATAAACAATAAGAAATCATTGAAATTAAAGAAACAGTCAGCTGTGTAGCTGAATATTTCTCAAGCGTATCCAGTGAAAAAAAACTTTTCTCCATCCTTTCAGCAATTCAAATCTAGAATAAAAAAAAAGACCATTAAAATGCCCGTTACAGCCATATGACGACTATCACACTAATTGAGGCAAAATCTGCTATTAAACATTGTAAACTAACTTCACCAGGAACAAAAAATATCCGCTATAGCATGCTGAAAAACCTTTTAATTATTCTAAAACTGTGTGATAAAATTTGGAGGGAGAGAGTATACTTATTGGATTGGTGAAAATCCTATGTGATTGTCGTACCTAAACTTGGCAAAAATCTGAAACGTCCTTCTAAATATAGACTAATAACACTCACAAGTTGCTTATGTAAATTATAAGAAAAAATAATAAAGGCCGGGTTGGTTTATGAGCTTGAGAGCCGTAACATTTTATCAGACAGACAAAGTGGATTTTGGAAATGCTGCTCCACACTAGATAACATTTTAAACTTAGAAACAGATATAAAAGAGGATTTTTTCCAAAAACATCTGGTTGCTGTCTTTTTTGATTTATAGAAAGCTTATGACCGGCATGGCATTTTGGAATTTGAAAAGACTTATTGGTGTATAATATTACTAGAAATATGTTTTACTTTATAGCAAACTTTTTAACTGATCGAACATTTAAAGTTAGATTGAATAAAATTTTATCCGGTGATTTTAAACAACAAGAGAAAGCTCTCCAGGGGAGCGTTAGAAGTGTCTCTTTATTTTAAATTAAAATTGAACAGCTTTTAACTGTTTTACCTATCACAGTCAACGGGGAATTATTTGTTGATGATTTTTGGTTAACTTATAAGGCCACACACAAGAGAACTATCGAGAGACAATTACAACAGGCAATCAATAAAATACTTGACTTTGCAAACATTAACAATTTCAGATTTTCTGAAGCTAAAACATGATGCGTACATTTTTGTAGAAAACAATATTTTCATCCAGATCCTGACTCCTATCTTAATTTCCATATACCCGTACAAATTGATGGTAAATTCCTTGGTCTCATTTTAGTGAAAGTTTAGTCAAAGTTGAATTTTCTACATTTAATTAAATATTTAAGAAAAAATTGCAGTAGCAAAATAAATTTACTTAAAGTTTTATTAAATACCTCTTGGAGAGTAGATACTTCCTCGATTCTAAAAATTTACCATACCATAATTCGTTCAAAAATAGATTATTAATCAGTTATATATACGTCAGCTCGTAAATCTGTACTACGATATCTAGATTCTATTCACAATGAGGCTCTTAAAATTGCAACTGGCACCTTTGAAACGTCGGCTATCAAAAGTCTGTATGTCCTACATCAAGAGCCACCTCTACGAGAGAGAAGAAATAAATTGGTACTTAGTTATTACTTTCACATAAAAAGTCATTCCCCTCATCCATCAAACTTAAAAATTTTATCCCCTGATTACGAAACGCTTTTTAAGAATGGACCAACCTCAATTCCGACTTTTGGACATTAATATTTTATTAAGATGTGTTTTATTAAGACATTAATATTTTATCATCTGTTCCATTTCCACCATGGCTCACTATTCCACTTCATATCATTGATATCTTTGGTATTCAATCATAGCAAATATTCTTTATCCAATACCCAAAAAAGACGAGCATCTTGCTTTACATACGAATTTTAATCCCATATTCACCGACGGCTCGAAAAGAGAAAGATCATGTGACATTTGCTTTCGTTTCACCAGATGCAGTTATTTCAGAGAAGTTTCACCTTGCAAGTTTAGTTTTAACTTCTGAAATGCCATGCCATCTGTTTAACTCTGGAATATTTTTCTACTCAGAAATATAAAATTTGAACAATTTATTCAGAATCTAAGAATTGCTTCACGGTGCGCCTTAACCAAAGTTAAATAAAATGCTCTTACNAGGTGTAAGAGCATTTTATTTAACTTTGATTAAGGCGCACCGTGGCTTAGAAGTTATGCAAAATCCAACTATAGATCTACATTTAATTATAATTCGTAATTTAAAATTTAAAATTGATCTAGATAATGAAAGCTTTAAAATCTTATTTTTCTAGATCCTTTGTCACGTAGGAATTCCAAAAATGAATTTGACAATTCTACAGTAAAATCCTCTCACAAGATTCCTAACATGCCAGTTTTAAGACGCGATTTTTGAAATGAAATAATATATGCTTTAAATACTAATTATCAGACAGAATGGAACACAGATAAAAAAATAAACTGCATGAAATAAAACCGCTAATTTCTCCTTTTGAAATCCTGGATCGTGTCAGAAAAATTGAAGTACTAATAAAAAAATTACGTATAGGTCATACAAGATTAACACGTAGACACTTCTTACTAAATGAAACAGCACCAGTTTGAGCCATTAACTATAAAGCACGTTTTGATTATTCAGTGTTTCAATCTTAAAATTACGAAACGACGATATTTTAACAGTGAATATCCTGAATTATTGACTTTAATTGGAGACAATCCGCATATAAACTTTGTTGAATATTTTAAAGACACTGGATACTTTCTAAACCCTTAAACAGACTTTTAATTTTGACCAAGTATTGAGCGTGGTATAGCTTTATTTTTCTCTTGCGCAAACAATTTCAACTACCTAACCTACCTTCTACAGTTTATAAACGAAATGATATAATAAAACAATAAATAGCTTTTTTTTAAAGTTTTAATGAGATTCGATATATTAGTGACAATTCATGTTGCCTTACATTATCATTTATTTGACCCTTTTTGATTAATACAAACAAACATTGCATAGTTTAATTTGCCAATTTTGAGTTTTTAAGATAGTGGTTAAAAACATTTCTAAATATTAAAATTTTTTAGTTGCAGAAATGCGACATATTTTCACGATACTGTTCGATAATGAGTTTTATATTTAAATAGAAAACGTTACTTTTATATTTTAAGTAGCTTCAAAATGTCATAAAATACAAATTTTGAGATCATAATTCCTACGATTACTCGTGGAAACTTCTAATCCTACATAAAGTATCTATTCAAAATAACTTCCAGTTTTCTTAAATTCTTATACTAGTTACAGATTTACATTTTGTCAGAAAAATCGACTGAAGTTAGAACGAAATACAAACTTATATAGTAAATTCCCAGAAGTTCTTTCTTTACAGTTTCTGACACGTCTAAGTAAACAGAATGTCTTAATAACTTCATTTGGGGACTCACGGAATGAGTTTCTTCTTATTAACTGTCACATGAAAGAAAACGTTCTTAAATCTTGACTACACTTTTCTCATAAGTGTGGTCACAAATATTAAAATTTATCTCCGTCATTAGCATTTTAAAAAAATGACGCATGCATCTCAAAAGAGTGTGTGGTTAAGCCATACTTTGATTGCAAAATGAGAGACGCAAATTTTTATATGAAAGCAGAAAATTTAAAATGACCATAAATTTCTATTTGACGGATTATTTCAGATATGTTTTTGGTATATGTTTATGATAACACTAAAATATTTCATGCAGATTATATCAAAATACACATCCGAAGCAATTTTGATATAAAACGCAGGTAAACTGAAAATTGCATTTTTTATTGATTCATGGAGATTTCTTTGATTCATTGAAAATAGGGTTATGTATGGCATTGCATGATGGGTAAATGAATCACGGTTTTGTTGCCACAGACTAAATTTTTTTGTCGAAATAATCGTTTGACTGGTTGCTGACTTGTGGGTGTAAACTTTAATTATAAATAAACCACTCCACTAAAAATAATTTTAATATTTTCTTAAGAAAATATCCTTTTCTTAGGAAATGCTTCAAAAATTGAATTTCTCAAGGCTCGTTGAAGTATGTAAAATTATTTACTGTTTCAATATCAATAAATATATTTTAATTTTATCCAATTAATTTTAGACATATTTATTTTAGTACAAACAATTTATTAAATGCGGAATTAATGTATATACTTGTAATAAAAGATTTAAAACTTTTTCTGCTAAGAATAATTTAATTTAAAAATGCTTTCTGATCTAAATAATCTTACTTTTCATATGAAAAATTGATTCTCTGCCTTTAAAATTCATTAAAATTTTGAGTTTGATTGCAAAATGTAGCTGATTTCATTTATTCAGTAATTAGTTTCCCATAATTAAATATAATAACTTTTTTAGTATTGTAGGTGTTAAAAATTTTAGTTGCAGTATTGTTGTTAAATGATATTAAGTATTATTTATAGACTTTATCAGTGTTTTAATCAATAAATGAGAAAAGAATTTTAAAAAAAATTGAGTTAAAGTGTAAAATCGGTGGCTCCTCGGATATTTGGCGATTTGTAAACATGCTTATACACAGGAAAATAAACCAAGAATCAATCACATAATGGTAAATAGAAATTGTGGTAACCCGATGCTGACATCATTAAAGCAGAGACAGCAAGAAAAGAATATCATAACCAGAAACTGAGTTTCAGCAAAATTTTACAATTGAATTTTGTCGCTAAACCAAGAGGACCCCGATTCCACTCTTTAACAAAATATTATTGAAATAAAAAAATCCAAAGCTTAATATATATATTTTCAAATAAAACATGATTTTGATCAACTCTGCTAAAATGCCCCTATATCTCGTCAAGGGCAGCTAAAACCTTAAGCATGGTGCTGGTACGAGCAGTATGAAAAAGTCACTTATTATTTTTTTAACAAATGAATACGCTGTACGAAAATCAAAGCATTAAGAAAAACTCTCAACTACTCCTTATATATATGTATCTTCTTTAAATATCTCCTATAATATATTTGGAAATTTAAGAAAAATGGAAATTTGCTAAGTTTTAGAAACAAACCTAAAACTTTTATTTAATTAAACCATGTGTGTTTCTCTCTAGTGATAATATATATATATATATATATGTAGATAGAACATGAGGTAGCAATGTCATGTATGTAATGCGAATTTCTGTAGGATAAATATAAATAAAAACGCTAAAAAGAAAAACACATGAAGAAAGTAAAAAAAAATAATTTTATTTCAGAAACTTCAAGAAAGAAATAAGTAACATGTATTAGTGTACTAGTTCTTTGCATATTATTGTGAAAAAAGAAAATCGATTCGCAAAACTGGAAAAGTAGTCATTATATCCTGGTATTCCACAATCCGAATATCATCCTTAAGTTAAATCAATGTAAAATTAATCTAATAAGCACATGGATTACTTTTAAAGCAAACTATTTCAAGAATTCTCAAGAAATTTAATACTTTTTTTAGCTAGATACTATGATTTTAGATAACATAAATAATAATTTGAAGTCACTTTGATGAGGTTCACATTATTGAGGTTAAATTCTATTAATTTAACTTTTCAAATTAAAAGAAAAAACATTCTTTACATTCATTAGCGATGCATGATCACTCTATAAAAATCTTTAACAGATTACAAGATGACAATATGAACTGCCAATTTCTTTTGCAAATGATTTTCTTATTTATTGAGTACATAAAGTAACAGATAAGAAAAGTTTGTATTAAAAATATCGATATTTTTAAAAATGTGTAAAAATAAGCTGTGATGTCTGCCGAAATTTGATTGAAAAACAATAGAATTATCATGTTAAAATTGAATACTCATGTGAACAATTAATATTTCCTGTATCATAGTTACATAGGGATTTTAAAAATACAATGTGAAAATCAACAGCAATAACTACCAAAAAAAAACCCTATCAAAATGCAACGTAAATTTAACGTTAATAAAGGGTGCCAAAAAGTAATTTCAATGCGCAATTTAAATTTCTTGTTTATAATTACATCTTAATGATATTACACAAAAATATTGGAACTTAAAGTAATCAGTAGTAATAACCGTGAAAAAGCCAATTGAGAAAACATGGAAAGTGACTGATAAATGCACGTATTGAAGTTTGCATGTCATAGTTATAATAATGTAGAAAAACTATGGATTAAAAAAAAGTACATTGAGAAAATACAGTCTCCTTTTCTTGAAGTTCACATGAAGTTATGTTTATCTCTAACAAATGTGATTCGTGTGTGAATGAGAACTTAAGATGATAAAAAAAGAGGGTGCTGGTAAGGGCGATATAACTGTCTTCATAAAATGATTTTGCGTGAGTAACAAAATTAACATTTTAGATTAACGAAACTTCATGAAAATTTTATTGGAATTTAAACTATCGATTTGCAGAAATCTGCTAATCAATGGTCTTGAAATTCACCAAATTTTATTAATAAGTGGAAGAATCACATGCCTGACAGAAATTTTTCTTCAGCATGATTTAATATTGGCACAAGATAATAAACATTTTCAATTTCTATCTGAGTGTATTTTTGCAGAATAGATTCTGCATTAAATACAATTATGGATTTTTGAAACCTACTTTCTTGACTGTCATTTTTAATACATAAAATACCTGAACAAAGATCATGTGGCGTAACTACCACTACGAAAATTAAACGTGAATTCACTAGTATATAAGACGTGCTAACTTGAATCAATCTAGGATAGATGAAGGATACCCTTTGGTAGATGAAGGTTGGCATAGTCGTTAACTCCGCTCGTCACATTGGTGACCCGGGCGTGATTTGAACACGCAGTAACGCCCACTTCGATCTGGTAACGCCTACTTCGATAGATAGTCCACATTGAACAGTTGACTTGCTACTTGTGACTGCGACATTATCCACCTCCTCACGCCGTTGCTGCTCACTCTCGTCTCGATCATACACAACGTCAGCCAGCATGCACTCGACTGCTAAAGGCAACACAGGAGCGACTACGACCGTGAAGCTAATCCACCTGTCACATTCAGCACTCAAAAATCCGGTGACCTTAAATCCAGCTCTCCCGGTCGTTCACAAGTACAGCAACTAGTGGTATCTGTTCATCGAATTCTATCCCTGATAAAATTCTGCTGGGGGAGTATTGTGGCGTAACTACCACTGCGAAAATTAAACGCGAATTCACTAGTATATAAGACGTGCTAACTTGAATCAATCTAGAAGTACCCTTTGATAGATGAAGGTTGGCATAGTCGTTAACTCCACCCGTCACAATCACCAACATCAACATCGTTCTTATAAAATTTTCTGGTTTTCAATTTTTTCCCTAGGAAAATGATTTCATCATTGCAAACAATTACTTTGATTATTTCAATAAAATGAATCTTTGAAGTGAGAATGGAAATAATAAAATTCATACGATTAAATTGTTGAGAATATTCCTAAGTGGAGAATAATATTTTTCATGCATTGCTCTTTTAAATGTAAGGACTTTATTTTTACCTAATGATAGATTTAAAATATTTTCAAGGGCTTTTTTTTTTAATTTTATGAAGTATTTCACTCGTACCAGATCCAAACAGTACAACGTTTTTTACTATGACGATCTTTTTTGTTTCTCTCTTACCACGCTTCATATCTTCAATGAATTTTTTTATTCTATCATTTCTGATGTCTTTTAACCCTAATGTTTGAAGCAATGTTTTTCTCAAAGAAGCAAATGAAATTTGCATGGTAACTCCTTTTGTACCCTGATGGGAAATTTTCTATTTCCCCAGAGCATCCTCATATGTAAAGCAGGATGAAGCCCATAATGGACCCCATGAATTTACTTTGTCAGGAAGATGTATTAGTAAATGAACATGATATGTTAGCTCCCTCTTCACCATAAATTTTAACAACACAACGCCTGTCACAAATTTCTGAATGGCAGATTCAGATGTCTGCAAATCATTGGATTTGATATTTGTGCCTAAAAGAAGAGTTACAGCCTGCACAAGTAATATTCACTGATTATTTGTTGTATTTAGAACATTTAATAATAGCACAGGTGAAGTAAGCAAAGAAACTTCCTTTCTGATGCTCTTCAATGCATAACATCTGCGAAGGAACAGAGTTTTCTTGTTACTTCCTTAGGCTCTTTTAAATTATTAATTCTTTCATTTAATTCAGAAACATCTTTCTTTTTCAGACAGTAAACTTCATCAGAAGTCGACAACCAGACACTGACAAACTGTCTTGCAATGCTTAACAAAACAGAATGCATGTAGTCGGGGACAAATCCCTCGAACATGTCAAGATAAGGGTACAGTTTCATTAAAAGCGAAGAACCCGTTACACTTTTTACTGATTTATCAATATTTATTGCTCATTCTGCAGGCTGTACTCTACAGATTTACTAAATGTCCGTTTTGCACGAAGAGGGTTTGAAACTTTATAAATTCTACTGTGACCACGCCCTCTTTCAATTCTCTTCCCCTCATATTCGCAAAATCCACAACCAAATTTTTCATTATATTGGTTAAAATTTTGCAGCATGGCACGTGCAGGAGCCTCTGCAGTGCATAGAATATTTTCCAGTTATTTCTCTATGATAGTCTTTTTTCACATAAAGCTTGAAGTTCTTCAATGAAAGGCTTTAAATATGTTTCAAAAACATGTTTGTTTAAACCAGACCATAGGCCACACATCATGATATTTTCTTTTCGTTTTAAAGGAAGTAGCTCATTTATCATGCAATGTATACGCCGCCAATGTCATATTTTGCTTTTTGGTACATTGGAATACCAACCACATTGTATTGCAATGTTAAGTTAGTAATTTGTTATTTCAGATATTAAATAATTACCACTAATAATGCCCTTATAGGAACCTTCTTGATTAGCACAGAGAGCACGATAGTTCTCTATATCAACAAAGAGAGCCCGCTTTTCAAGTTTTTTTTTCTTAATTGGTCTTCTAACGGTATTTAGATAAAGAATTTTCCTTCATCTAAGAGCTCAGATGATAACCTTTCTTCCTCACAAAGATTTCATAAAACTTTCCTATCACATTTTTCCATTTCTGAGATGTAATTTTTACAAATGGCACAATATAGGCGAATTTTGTAAAATTGGTCACCTGTCGAAGATTGTATTGCTTTATTTAAGAAATACTTAGAACCTAGAAAAGTACATGGTGGCAATAAAATTTTAAATAATCGCAGTAATTCCTCAATGCTTGCGCCAGTTAAATTAAATCGTACACAAAATGACAAGATGCTTAAAAATGCTTCCGAGTTTGATGCATCAGTTAAATGATTCAGAGGAGAAAAAGAATTTTCCACGCCAAAATTATTCTCAAAATTAAGTGATTCATTAACTTTCCCCTCCATTTCTGTTGAGGAACAGATTTCATCTTCCGGCTAATTTTTAAGAATATTTTTTTTCAAAATCCATAAATCAGCTGGAATCACTTGTCGAGCCATCCATCAAAGAATCAGTAATCACCCTGTAGAAAGAAGTAAAATTTTAAATGAATGTTAAACCTATACCAATGTATAAAAATGCATTTTGAAAATTTCATTTTGCGGTTTTTATTCTTTTTTTTCCCACATGTTTAGTCTGATAGCAATAAAATGGGGAAGATTTCCGTATCGTGATCTATGGCAGAATAATCTCCAAATCTTGGCAACTTCTAGGCAGTGGCCTGCGAGTAACGAAAAAAAAATAACATAAGGGCTCTGGCATAGTTTAGTGAGTATTGTAAAATGCTAAGCAACCATAATGAAAAAGTCATCTTTGAACTTACAAGAATTTTTAATAAACAAGAAAAATTATGTAACTAAACATCTCATAACTTTACAAGATAAAACAATTCACGAGAGTATTCTACTCTCCATAACATGAGGTAACTAAACTCACTCCATATAGTCAAAAGTTACTCCACAAGCGGAAAATCACCAAATCTTGGGTTCTTGGGTTGAGTGAAGTAGAGGAACTTTGCTATTCGTCTTTATCCTCTGTGCTTTAAGGGGAATTGAGTTGAGTTGTTGATGATAATGAAACAGTGAAAGTGCAAGATGTTCAGTTTTCTGAGAATTTAAAATCCAAAATTTTGTGGTTCCTATACTTTTGGAAAGACACACGTTCATCAAAGGGAAACTCTTAGCAAAAAACACTTTATCTCCCAGGCGATTAGAGAGCATTACACCAATGAACTTAAAAATTTGTTACTGTATTAAATTAGGGATTTGTAGACTGGAGACTAGAATCGTCTAGTTGAAATTAAAAAAAACCTCTAAGTTTTCTAGAAGATTATCATGTTGGTCATAAGTCAGTAGACGATGAAGGGAAAGTGGAAATATCCCGATTGAAGCACGTAGTGCTTGTCTCTAAGATTCGAACCTTTTGCATTCAAAGAGGAGGTGGTTAGCAAATTCTGGAGATTGATAATGGTCACACAAAGGGGAGTTCACGAACCCTATGTTTGCATAGATTGCATTAAGTTGGATTGTGTTGCTTCGGAGACGTGAGATTAAGATGTCGTATTTTCGGTTTCGGAGTTGATTTAGGGAAGTTTTATTAACAGGATGATCAAAGGGGAAACGTTTGTGGTATTTTGAGTTGATCCAGAGGTTATGGAGTTCGCGGTTTGAGTCTAAAAATGCTGAATATAACAAGTCTTCAGGGGAGATAAAAGGGATGGATCGAGGGGCATTGGTGGCTTGTTTGGCCAGTTTATACGCAGTTTTGTTGAAGAGGGGGGGTGCTAACGTGTGCTGGTGTCCAGGCGATCGTAAGAGATTTCACTTTTGTAATTGCTGAAACGATCTTTTTTTGTAAGAGGAAGATGCTGTGAGGAGATTTATGGGTAGCCGAGATGAGGGCAGTGATTGCGGACTTACTGTCCGATAAAATAACGTAATCAAGATACTCGGTGGTGAATTTTGTGATTGCTTACCAAATCGCTAAAACTTCTCCGGTAAAAACTGAGTTAATATGATGGATTTGAGAGATATAACACATGTTGTTCCTTGAATTAATAGCCGCAATATATGTGTTCGTTTTGGATTTCGAGGCATCGGTCGCCAGGAATTTAAAATGTTTCCAAAGGCTGTGGATGGTTTCTTGATAGAGAGGGAGGATTTCGTTGTGATTTTTCTTAGTTTGATATGAAAGATCGTGTACATAAAGACAGAGGTTCGGGAGATCTGTGAGGAAAACTAGAATGTGGAAGGGGATGATATTGTATTTACTTATGCCTTTTTGGTTGAAGATGTCCTGAAACTTGAGAAAAAGGTGGGGTTTCTTTTGAAGTCTAGTAAAATGGAATTTATGCAAAAGGTGATTCATTGGGGAGTGAGATCCAAGGGAACAGTGGCGGAGGTAGAATTTTTTTGTTGCTAAAAGAAGTATGTGCGATATTGAGGTGGCGCAAACTTCTTTGTGGAGGATATGAATTGGAGTCCAGTGTGGGAGGCCCGTTGCTGCTCGAAGGTTAGAGTTGCAGATTGTTTCAACTACTCGGAGATGTGATTTTGGCGCAGAGGAGAGGATTGGGGCTGCCATACTCTACCATACTTCTGATTGTAGCATTTACAATCTGAATGAGGTGATAGGTTCGGGACCCCCACTGCGTGCTTGAGATGCAGTAGAGTGCATTATTTTTTTAAACATTTCATTTTTAGGTATTGAAAATGACAATGGAAAGAAATGTTTACAGTGGATACCGAAGATTTTGATGGAATTTACTTGGGGAATTCGATCGTTAAAAATTGTTAACTGAATCGTAGGCGAGAGACGTTTGTTGGAGGAAGTTAATAGTTGAACTTTTTGAAAGTGAAATAGCCATTTTCTCTGTGCACCAAGTTTGAATGGTGGTGAGGGCATCTTGGAGTTTAGCAATGACCCTGTCAAAAGATTTTGCTGCGTAATAAATTTGGATGTCATCAGCGACACAAGAATTTTAAATCCAGTGGGAAGGTTTTTGCGAATGTCTTTAAGATAAAACATAAAAAGAAGAGGAGAGAGGACACTGCCTTGCGGGAGGCCCTGGGGTTGATAGAAATCTTTAGACCGGGTGTTGAGCCAAGAGATGTAGAAGGTTTTATTGGAGAGAAAGTTTGTAAGAAGAGCGCCGTTTTTCCAGATATACCGGATGAGAGTTTCCTTGGTGAGGAAATCATCAATTCATACGTTGTCGTATGCGGAAACGAGATCTAGTACGACGCAGACGATATATTTCCTTCGTTCGCGTGCTTCTAGTACGTCATGGTAAAGTATTGAGTGAGCTGTATTACAGTCTCGAAAAGGGTGGAAGCCAGTGTGGGAGGAAGGGAAGATATTTTGTTGAAGGCTAAAATTAAGGAGCCATTGTAGCAGCATACGTTCGTAGACTTTCGTGAAAATAGAGGTGAGAGCTATCGGTTGATAACTGCGAATTTCTGATGTTTTTTTCCCTGATTTTAAGATCGGAACGATTTTTGCTAGGGTCCATGAACATGAGGGGTGGGCTGTTTCTTGAACGTCATTAAAGACGTTGAGGAGCTTATTTGGATAACGGGAGTGAATGAATTTAATGAGGTTAGCCGGAATGCGGTCTGGACTGGGTGCCGTATTCTTTGTGCGATGTATAGCTGCTTCCAGTTCGGTAGACGAGAAAGGGGTATCCAAAAAGTTGTTGCCTGTGCCCCAAAACGAGAAAGGGATTGGGCAGGGGCTTTGAGCACGAAAGAGGTTTTCACCGAAAAGGTTAGCTTGGTCGAGTGGGCAAGTGATAACTGTCGCTTGGAGGGTTAAAATCAAGTTTCCTGAGGGACATGAGGAATATCTCATTGAGATACTTTTTAAGATTTTAAAAATGTTCTTTGAGGACCCTAAATTGGCACAAATGCTGTCCCAATAAATATTTTGTAAATCGGGTATTATCTTTGACTACGAAATTGCAAATTTCTTCTATGTCCCTTGCGTTGATATTATTATTTAACAGAACTTGCGCGATTGCATTTTGAGCATTTCGTACATGGATTGCATTTTGTGCACTTTGTACGGGCGTGGTGAGCAAGAGTTGTTTAAAGAAAATTTAACTTTGGCTCAAACTAGGAAGTGATCACTATCAAAAGGGTCTGGGAAGACTGAGAAGGAAGATTTCTGGAAAAGTTCGGGGGATACTAGAGTAAGATCTAATAATGACTGTTGGTGATGTGGACCGCTAAAATGGGTGGGAGTATTTGTATTCAAGGTAGTAATATTATTTGATAGGATCCAGTCAAGAAAGATATCAGCAGTTTGGGATGACGAGACAAAGCCGAAGGCACGATGTCTCACGTTAAAAATCTCCGACGAGGACGAAGAGTTTTCTAATGCTGGAAAGGAAATTTTCCAACCATTGTGAGGAATACATTCCATCTGGAGAATAGATATTTACTACCGTAATTTGCCTGTTATTAACTTGGATTTTAACACCGAGTATCTCAATTCGGGATGGGGGGAGATTATGGAAATAAATTCTTTGAAATGGTACATGTTTTGAAATAGCTAAGAGGGTGCCACCTTCATGGTTAGGGGGTCACGATCCTGTCGGAGAGTAATTTTATTTTTAAAGTTAATTTGAACATAGGCTTGAGGAAAAGATTCTTGAATGGCAATAATATCGGCTTCCAGAAAGATGTTTTGACTCAGCTAGTGACATTTATTTCTAAGACTTCTAGCATTTCATTGAATTATATTAAATATCGGAATTGACATAGTTTATAAGAAATAAAGAAAAAAAATTTTTTTTATAAGTTTCTCTAAACGCCTGGGACAGAGTATGTAGTAAGAGTTTTTTTGTTTAAAAATAAACATTCTCTTAGGGCTCAGGAGATAATTCATCCTCATCGTTATTTAACGGTATTAGAGCCATTGATAAGGAGTTGTCCATTGGCATATACAGATCTTGGACTACAGGTTAGCCAGCTGTTGGGAAAGGTTTTGTAGTGAATTGCGCTTAAGTTGGCGTGTGTTCGATTTCTTCTTTTTTTTGGCTGCTCTGGAGAGATCTAAGTCGGATGGGTGGGTTGCGATTTTGGTTTCTGTAAATGCACCCTGGGAAATGGAGCTTCGTTGGATATTTGTTATCGCTGGGATAAGAATATTATTTATAAAGGCTGTCAAATTCTCAATTTGGGCCGCCAGTATAGAAACTAGTTTCACGCAGGTATTCTCGACTAGTTGTTGCATTGATCCCACGATCTTGTTAAGTTCCGATTTTAACTCAGCACGGGTAATATATCCTCCTGGCACAGACTGAGTTATTTTTGCGTATGAGTTTTTTTCTTTAAATAAGCTATTCTTCTAGCTTCACACATCAGAACATGATGAGTAGACTTAGTTCTGGTTAGTTTTTCAAAGTTTAAAAATGCAGAGCAATCCCGCTGAATTGGATTATGACTGCTGTTACAATTTCTGCAACACGGGTCTCTAGTGCACGGGCCCTGATGTTCAGAGTATAGGCCTCCACAGTTGTGGTATCTGGTTTGGAATTTACAGTATTTGTAGGATGACCTAAACTCCAACAGTTCTTGCATAAAGTCACACTACCGTGGAAGAGTTTAGTTTCATAGTATTGATACCAGAGAAGGATTTTCTCTGGGACAACTGTACCTATGAAGTAGAATAGGATTGCGGTTGTCGGTTTCCCTTTTTTTAAAAACCGACGAATTTCTAGAGCCTGTGTCTTGTTTTCTAAATTGAACTCCCGACTAATGTCCGAAACCGAGGTTTCAACCGGAAAGTTCCGGAGGATAAATTTGGTGGAAATACATTCTAGTAAGCATTTAGCTGCGACAGGAATCTCTAGAATTGTGTTTATCTTTAAGATGTGTTTCGCAGTTTCTAAGTCGTCACATTGAATAAGGAGCGACCCCTTGTTTTGGAATCTTATACTTTTAATTCTTTTGGTCGGTACAGAAGCATTCAGGTCTGCTTTAAGGCGTACCGGTGAGGCCTGTGGTATAGCGCAAGATTTTTCTTTTGCTTCAAGGCTAAACCAAAAGTCTGTTGTGCCGTTGTTTTTGGCTTGAGCCAGTATATCTTTTATGGGCTCCTTGGAACACCACTGGTAATTTAAGAGATTGGTCATTTTGAACGGATGGCCCCCAAAAGATAAAGAGTCAAAGCGGCTTACTTTGATTTTTGGTAATCCTGAAATAAGGAGGGCTTTATTTATCACCTTACTTTAAATACATGGATGCTCGCTTGTCATCCAAGACAAAAGTAGTGATACTCTGGAATATTATAATAATTCGAACAAAAACTTAAACGTGGCCTTTTTTCAGTCACGTTAGAATTAAATAAAACTCCAGCGACTATACATATTCACCAAAAGTCGTGCACATCGAGTGAAGACTCCCTGTCCTCCACCAAATAAAATCTTGATATGTCTTTTATGTATGCAGGCATCCGATCAAAAAATAACCTTTGCATAATGAGGGTAGAAAACGTAATATACCTAAAATTATATCTTTAAATTATTTTTAAATGTTCGAACTCCCTCTTTCTGTGGTTTTTCGAGCTTGTGGTTTCTAACTCGCCGTTCTTCTTACTCGAACCTTGTTCTTTGAAATTCATAGTCTGACAAAAGGGACCAGCTTAAAAGGTATAACTTATAGCCACCCCTTGACAAAAATTTGCAGTCTTGACGATTGTAGTTGGCGCAACAGATTACGATTCGGAAATATCCCCATTAAATGTAGGGGCCTATTCCATATAAAGAACAAGGTTTTCAAAATGACTAAGCTTTCAATCTAAACACTATTTTGAAATTACTCAGGTAATTGAGTTGTAATTTGTATAAATTTAATGATTACATATATAGGAGATTTTTCTTTTACTTACAGGCAATTTAAATTGCTAAAATAATAGCTTAAAAATAATAAAATAACCTTAATTACAAATTTCTGATATTGGTGATTTCTTGAGGTGATAAAAATAAATATTTGGACTTTTATGCTTCAATTTTCGATATCTTAATTTTATTTTTTTTTATCTTTAAAAGCGCTATAAAAGTGATTTCAAAGTTTCATACAACTACTTGTCATTAGATAGATATTGAATTTGAATATCATAACAAATTTATTCGATTCAGAATGAGTTTAAAGAAAGATCCTGATACAAAAAATACTCGAGTAATTACTATAACTTTCTCATAGATGAAATAAAGTAAAAATTACAGAAATGAAACATATCTCGAATTAACCGGGTACACAATTTCAGATATTGTATCTTTCTCTTTTACAAAATTTTCTTATATGCGAGTTCTTCTTGAAATGTCCTCATTCGTTAAAAGAAATCTATTATATATTTTTTAATTTAGGCATTTCTAATGATGAACAAAAAGTTCCCTGCTATTATCTGAAATCTTTTTAGTAAAAAAAGGCTAAAAATTTCGGAAGCAAATATATCTGTTTGCATTCACATTTCCATTGACACAGTTAGCGAACTACTGAATGGAAGATTAACCTCCATTAAATGAAATTTAAAAATTATGAATTGTTCTGTTGAAAGATCGAGTTTTTAGAATAAAAATATTATTAAGAGTCATAAAATTCATTGAAAATATTTTTCCTAGCTGTGAGCTTCGCGCTTATTTCGGGATCTGTTAAAAGTCTGAAAATTTGTGAAATAAAATTTACTTTCGATTTCTTGTTACTGATTATAGTCTGAGTGGCTGGCAACGACGATAAGTAGTCGCCGAATGATTTCTAACCTTACTTTGCATTTCCACATGTCTTCTGGCTTATGATAACGGACATTGTTTCTTTTCTTTTTTTATTATTATAGTTATATTATTATAATTATCTAAAATTATCTATAATTTTTTAAGATCGACGAATTTTACGATTGCAAGCAAAAATTTTTCAATTTACTTAAGTTCCCGGGAAAATGCAAAATACACAGAAAATAAAATTAACATTAAGGGGTTTAAATTTTGGACTCAAATTTATCTGATCAAACTATTGTTAACTCATTTCCAAGATTGTAGCTACCTTCTATATTTTGGGGTTCAGAAATCCAAATCTGTCAAAATAAGTTATGTTTTCTAATTAATTAGCATTTTTGAGATCACCCCCGGAAACTATTAAGATAGTCCTAGAGCTTGAATATCTGGTCATTTGAACAAAAGTTATCTTGTGTGATCCATTTTAGATACTATCTAGAGCACGATAAGTGCATTAAAATTAACCTAGCTGATCAGTACAATTGAAATATTACTATTTCTGCTCAGAAATAATCGTAAATTTATCAAAATATTATAATTTAATTTATTTTTCACTACATAATTCTTTCATCCTTAGGTCATTTTACAGTGAGTAAAAAGAACATGGAAATATTTGTAGATCGCCTAATTTCTAATGAGATATCTCCTGAGTATGTAGACTTAATTCAAAGCGAAGAAGTTGCCAGGCTTATTTCACAACTTATTTTTTTCAGATCTCATAAGAATGAAATGCAGTTTAAGTTTCTCCATAAAGTACCATTTTTCTGTGGTGAAACTTTTTTTTCGTCATTTATACATCATAATAGCCAGAATTCTCTTCGTAGTATGTTTTTTGTTTGTGCATTAAATCAGGATGTAAATAAAAAAACTGGTATTTTAGAAAACTTTAAATATATTAATACTGTATACTATGACTAATGAGTTTGGCGCTTTTTAAAATAAAAATACTAACCAATATACTAACCAATTCAATTTCAAGCACGATTACCTAATAAAGGTATCATTTATTGAAATGTAGATCTTTTTAATTTAAACTAATACAACTTTTCTCAGATTAAATTAATTGAAAACAATGCATATTTTTATTTATGTTTATAACGTAAGAATAAATAGCTGATTATTTGTAATTATTTTTACATTTATCTTATTTTTAAAATTATTTTTTTATTAGTTTTCAAAAGATATATGTCCCAATATATCTAGGGAAACTGCAGTTCAAAAACAAATACTGAAACGCATTATTTATTTATCTTTCTGAAAGAATGAAATCAATTTAAAAACTTTCATCCCAAGCTTTTTCGTGGGTTCTTTTTGTCGCAATTACACGGGCTTCTTTTTGTCACTTTCTCCGGAAAGTTTTATTTCTCTTTTCCTTGAGATATTGACTATACACAAAGGAAAACATGATGCTTTAGTAAACATTTTATCCGTCTCGAATTTTTAGAAAAGGAAAATATTTTTTATGGAATTGAATTTTGTTATCCGAATTGAAATATTGTGAAAATAAGAACATTTGAAGTATATATGCTATGCGTGTTAACGTAGAAAAATATTTCTGATCCACACTTAATGTCAGTAGATTTGTCTTCTTTAAGTAAACACTGAGCCCACGATCCCAAAATTCTCCTCTTCCTCTTTTATTGTATTTTTTTCTGGTTTTTTAGTTGGCTTAGAACTAGTTTAAAATCCAATTGGTCTAGCTTTCATCTATATTAACCAATTACAGGCCTAACATGGAAATTTTATAAAATGCCATATTAATTTTGTTGAAATATGCTTAAATTACTTTCATGAAGACACGAAAAAAGTTTCGTGAGTGAAAATTAATTAGAAATGAATTGAAATGTGATTAGATGTGAATTAGATGTGAAAATTAATTAGAATTAAATGACGCTTAAATTGTAATAATCCCTTACTAGTAATGGTGCATAAATGGTAACTTAATTTACAGAACTTTCAACTTTAATTCACAATTAAAACCTTGAGTAGAGTACTTATATATTTTCAGAAAGTCGCAATTTGTCAATAACCATTTTAAGTTAAAAACAAATGTTCTAAAATGAAAAGTGTCAGAGTGTAACTGTCCAATTGAATTACTAATATTTTATAACTTCAAAACCCTTAAAAAAAACAAAAAATGAAATTAGTGAAAAATATACATCATTGTGGCAATAAAAAATATTTATTGAAATTTTGTGGTTACGCACGTTTGACCGAAACAGGGTTAAATTCGCAACTGATTTATTCAAATACAAACATATTTTTGCTGTAATGTACTTTCTGCTTGGAAAGAATAATTTGTTTCTATATGTTCGATATGTTGGTTCGATATCTCCTTAGATCTTGTGCTACTGAACGGCAACTGAATTCAATGTAATCAGCACTATACTTCTATATTGAATTCGTAAATGATTTATCAATTACAAGCATATTTCTGCAGTAATTTATTTTCTATTTGGAAATAGTCTGGCCCCACCTTTTCCAGTTAGATCTTTTGTTACTGAAACAAAATTAAATTCAAAGTTACCCGCACTTGAAATTAATTCTTAAATAAATAAAACGAACTTTGGGTTTTGTGCAACTACTGCTTAATGTAAATTTTATTTAGCTAAGTCTTTTTTGAGATCCACAACTTGCAATATGTAAAGCTTATTTGAAGATATATAATTTATGATAAAAAACTATTTTACTATCACAGAAAAAATACATTTTCCCATTTTTCCCTCATGCACACTTTCTAGCATTGCTATTTTTGTAATCCTATAACTATATATTGCCAAAAGTATCTTTTTTAACCCTAAGTTTGCCTATTCAAAGACGAAACCGACTCTTTTCACAAATAAAATTGTTTTACTGTTCTACGTTGATGAACCAACACAAATGAGGTTTTATCAACTCGAAATACCATAAAAATCGGATTTTTAATGGGGCTTTTAATACTGAATAGCGCTTCATAAACGGAATTGAATTGGCAACTCTTTTTGATAAATCGCAACACGAGAAAAACAGTAGGTTTTAACAGATTCTTATAATGGACCAACAAGAGCCGTGATGGCTCAGGGGACAGAGCGTTAGCCTTCCAATGAGGTGGACCGGGTTCGAATCCTAGCAATGGCTGGTCTATACGAATTCCGCATCCGACTTGCACCGACCACAGTGCTGACGTAAAATATTCTCAGTGTTAGACGGATCATGGGTTAGAGTCCCCTTGCCACCAGGTTAACCAGGGGAACTTTTCGTGGTTTTCCTCTCCATGTAACGTAAATGCGGGTATGTTACATAAAAAAGTCATCCTCAAAGGCAAATTGCTCACAACACTTGATCCAGGAGTATTCTTGTTTTCTGGATTGAGCTCAAAATTTCAAGGCTACGGATTTGAGCATTAGTAGTCGTAAACACAAAAATTGGGTCGGCTGTTCCATGACGATTATAAAATAAATGAAATGGTCCAACAAAAACATCGATTTTTAAAAAGTTTAACTTGTGGATTCCTCCTGAATTTTTAGACAAAATCTAAAAGGTTAACGAATATCGTAATTGGAAAAGAATTGGAATGTAGAAATATAAATACAATTACTTGGCATGCTTAAATGCCCGAAATATAAATTGATTTTTTTCTCATAATAAATTAAATCGCACTTGACGCTATTAAACGCAAGTGGAATACCATTTTTTTACGAACGCAGTTTGATGGGTTTACTCATGTTGGTTTCATCAATTCGAGATGGAATTTTAAAGTAGCATAAATTCAGCTGGTTGTTTTATGATGAACCAAATGATCAACCGTCCGTTTCAACTGTTCAGCCAAAATGAAATCATATCGAAAATATAAAGTATTGTAATTAATAAGTTTTGTCAAATAACTGAAAATGTGAGTACGCAAATGTAGTTTGATTCGTATCTTAAAAAGATTAGGCTGTATAACACAATGCAATATCTGATTATTCTAAACGTGACTTGATGATACCAAAATATTAAATATTGTAATTAATAAGTTTTGTGTCAAATAACTGAAAATGTGAGTACACAAATGTAGTTTGATTCGTATCTTAAAAAGCTTAGGATGTATTACACAATGCAATATCTGATTATTCTAAACGTGACTTGGAGTTACGTCATAATTGAGTTTAAAGGAGTCGAAAGTTGATCGTTTAACGGACAATGCTAGATATTGATTTAATATTTTTTTTCAATTTCAAAAGTTTATTTTCGGCCATTGTTTTTTATTTACTTGCCTTTTACTGAAATAGATAAGAAATTTGGGCTTAGACAAATTAAAATTTTCGATTGTTCCTTATGTGACATGAAGCTTCTTCTTATCAGAGTTTAGAGGTTATTTAATAAGAAAAATTAATAGAGATGAATAAGTTTTACAGTCAATGCAGAATACTATTTTATTTCTAAATTTGACCAGTTGATTTCGTCGCAATTGCTAATTATTAGTTACCTTTTAATATCATTTATTAAATCTGGATAAATTACAATTTCTGATTGTTTCCTATGTGAAGTGAAATTGCATTAAAACTAAGTTTAGATGATACTCAATGAAAATATACTATAATAAATTAAATAGAATGAGTAGTTAATGATAGATATCAGTATTTTTTAAACCCTTTGACGAAGATAGGACATCGGTGTCCCTTTTATCTATTTTTACAACAATTATTAAAATTAAAAATATATTTTGATACTTTTTTATTATAAAAAACAGTCTAATAGTTATTAAAAAATCTGTTAGATTATCGGAATTATTTCTAAAATATAAAATTAAAAAAAAAGGTAATTAGATTTTTTTTTCATTCATGCTCAAAAATTTATCAAAAATTGATTTAGTAAATCAAAGAAATTTCAATAATGAGTAACTGTTTTTCTTAAATGTAAATAACTGAGAATAGTGCAAATTTGAAATATTATTGTTAAGGACTGAGCCATGTTTGGAAGATTTTACCTTTAACACGGAAAAAGACGACCGGTGTTTATTGTTGTATTTCATAACTGTAAATTATTTAAATGATGGAAGAAGCAGAAAGAGATACAGTCTTTATTTCCTAACATAAATTATTAAAATGCAAAATATAATATTTTTCACTTATTTTGACTTGAATTAATACAAAATAATGAAAAATGTATGAAAAACACCAATTCTGCATCAATGGGTTAGTTTGACTAGTTAATTTTTGCAACAATTGCATTTTACTAATTTTTTTTCTGAAATGAACTAAATTTATTTTTCTACTATTCTAAATAAATTGCAATTTCTTTTTAACAGAATAAGGCGTGGAATTGCTTCGTAAATAAATTCAGAGTATAGAAAGGTTAATAAGTTTAACAGCCTATACATATTGAGTTACACCCTTTTTCAATTGAACTGGTTGATTTTTCTGCGATTACTTTTTATCCTTTAGCTTTTACCGAAATGAATAAGAAATCTGGAATAACATTTTAGCAGAGTAACACTTACATTCAACGCTTTTCAGAACTACATTTCTGAGCAATATAACTAATGTAGGAACTACGATATAACGAGCGCAATAACCAATTTAGAGAAGCAATCTCATATTTCTTTCAAGTATCGAGGTAAATCTCGCAGAAAAGCACAAAAGCCGAAAAAGAAATAATGATAATATTCTTCTTAGATCTCGTAGTCTTGGTGTAATGGGTACTTGAATACCATGAAACATGAATCACAAGATTTCTCGACTTTGCTTGCTTGTCAAAGGAAAAAGCTATCAGTTTTCCTACCATTATTTTATGTCTCTTACTTGGCATTCTGCCGCTTCTACCTTGAATAAGTTTAACATTTTACTAGTCTCATAAATAAGAGATTCTATATGCCTGAATGCTTAGAGCTTTAAAAGATCACTGGCTTACATTTCACCAGAAAATGTATTTAAAATATGAAACACTTTTCTTTAAATCATTCCTGAGATATGTTTTCCTTTTAGTTATTTATAGACCTTCACTTTTAGCAAAAGAGTTTGGAAGATATTTGTATGAAATGTAACGAAAAATAACATCTCGAAAAAGTTTGAAATGCTAATGCTTAAAGGTTCTGTAAAAAAATGTCATCCAAATTTGATTTTTTTTCCTTGTCACATTTTGTTTGCTATCAAGTTAATTAAATAGTTTTTAAATTTTTTTGAATATGTTACTGAAATTAGAAAAGTTTAATGTTTCACTGATAACAAACCGTTTGAAACAATTAAACGCATCAACTATTTAGTTCTTTAGGAACATGACAGTAAATGAACTGAAAAGTCCCTCTTCTTGCTGTAACACTTTCGCAAGAGTTTACTTTAAGGCAATACGAGTATCACGATTCTAATGTACCCCTTTTGTTTCACCTCTGATTTAAACAGTAGTCTTAGTTCATAACACCGTTTTATTAATACATTTCATGGAGTCAATAATGCGTATGCTGCAGTATAGCTATTTTTAGCTCTTATGACACAGGTCTTAGAAAAGACTTTTGGATTAGTGTATACGTTGAAAAGGAAATAAACGTCATTTAATGCATAAGTGACCACCTCTATATGGAAAGCTACATTCACCACTATATGGCAAATAAAACATATCTGTCCTTACCAAACCCCTAAGCATTAAAGTGGTATCTTAAAAAAGCTAATTTCTACTAGCATAAATGAGAAATTACTACCACTAATTAAGTATTCTAAAGCCTAATGGCAGCCCTGTTGTGTAGTTAACTCTGATTCAACATATCTCAAGTCAAAATTCTTGGTGGTCCTATAAAAAAATTTTGATTGTTTATGTTGATAATAATGTGATTCATGATGGTCCAACATTATTTGATGGTCACCATCATCTAACATTTTCCATTATGCGTTTATAGTTTTTGGTATGCCAACAAATTTCTATCATGGAATGAAGGGAAATGCTACATTAATACTATGATGGTAAACTGAATATGAGTAATTGGAAAATAGAATTGTGTTAAAGTTGAGAAATAATATTAACAACTTCTTAAGAAAATTGTTTTCAATATTATTCTTTTTAAAATGGCAACTTTCTTAAAGTTAGAGGGCGAGAATAAGTTAAAACGCCAAAATAAAATTGTATGTTCATAAATTTTTGTTCATTTAAAAAACAATGCAAACTGTTGTATTTTTTGCTATGCAAATATACTCATTTACTTTTTATTACTCAAATAAACAATAAAAGAAAACAATCAATAATTTATCTTCATTTTTCGAAAAAATAGTATGCTTGATAAATAGTCAGCTGTTTTGGGTATAGAACAATTTTGATCAGCAGAATATTTTTACCTTCCTAGCAGGATTTAGTTCTCAGCAAGCTGGTATTAATTCTAAGTTTCCTTTTAATAAAAACTTGACAATAATTTGAAAAGGAATTTACTTAACCTAAATTAAATTACTAAAACATTTGATTAGTATAATAACGAAAAAATTATATACGTTGTAGTGTAAAGATAATATTTTGAGAAATGTTAACATTTAATTAAACAGTTACTAAAATAATTCTGCGAAACACCCACAGATAGGTAATTAAAAAATTACTTTAATATTAAAATTATATTTAAGATGTTGAGAAATTTCATGTTGTGTCTGATTTCGTAACTTAATTAATAGTTAGAATTACATTATTAGCGAATTTAAAGTCACTCCCAGGAACCATTAAGATTGACACTTAGTAAGTGAAAATCTGATCATTAGGTACGAAAATTATTCAGGGTGATATATATATATTTTTTCTTGCTTACTGTACAGTAAATCTGATGTTGTTCCCAGCATTTATCAACAACTTTTCACTTCTTACCGTCATCAGTATTCTGAGTATATGTCTATTTTTACTGATGGATCAAATTTTGTTGGATATGTCGGCTGTGGTGTCATAATCGCTGAGGATACTTTTAGCCACAAAATCCAAGATATTTCTCCTTTTTTCACGGCTGAAGCTGTTGTCATCCTCTTGGCATTGCGGCTAATTTCTACGCTCTCTTTCACACGGAAGTATTGCATATACTTCGACAGTATGAGCGCTTTGCACCAATTGGAAAATTTTCGCAGTAGTACGCATCCAATTTTATGCTTCATTAATCATGATGTATGGTCAGATGTTTACATCCGTGAGTGTAGCATCGTCGTTAAGTGAAAGCATCGAATAAGTGGGCGTTTTCGCCAAGTGAAGTTTAAATAGTGTTTTTGTTTACTTCAGATAGCAGAATNATTTTATTTTGTTGGGTACCGTGTCACATCGGTATACCATTGAGCGACTTGGCTGATTCGGCTATTTGATCTGCTGCCACTGTTTTAACTCACTCTATACCTTTCTCTGACCTCAAGACAGTTTATCAAATCTCTATGGCAAAAACAATGGGACCTTAAAATTAACAACAAACTACACGCCATATCCTTTCCTTTATTTAGCAAAAATTGGGTGCCTGGGCCGCGCAGCTGCCCCTACCCCATACATCATGAAAATTATTAAAAACAATGAGTAAAAACATTTTGAGTTAAGCAACGTTATGCAGCTTTAAAAAGAATTACAGACTTTGTATAATAATTTACAGTTGTGGGTTGAATTTATAATATCAGAAAATTAACAATTCTATAGGGAAATAATGCTTATCAAATTAATAGAGTAAATATTGAGAGTTTTTAAGAGTTCTATGGAAGTTCAGAGTTTATCTCAGAGTTTATCATCTCAGTTCAGAGTTTATCATCTGCTCTAGAAACACTGTATGGTGATTCACAATTATTGATGATTCATAGGGAGCGATGATGCACTGATGATAATTACAATGATCGATGATTCTATGCACGATGCTTCACTGTTTTATGCTTCAGATGATGTTTTGAAAAAGTAAGTTTTCAGATGGGATCGAACCAGGGATCCTTGGGACTGCAGACGAGTGTTTTATCCACTGCTCTATGGCGCTGTACTTCTATTGGTGTTGGTAGTGATAATAGGATGCGTCGGATGTGAAGTGAGCTGCAACAGGTCTGTATTGTCGGTCTTTTTTGTAGTTTTCGAAGGAAATAATCTGGCTGAAGTTTGCTGCTTTACATTTTACTGTTGAAATCTCTCCTGCTACTATTGTTGGTATGCTTGCTGGAAAAAGTATTTGCATGTCTTCGTGTGTAAGTTTGTTTTGTGGTGAGTTATATATGCCTGTTATTTTGATATCTTGGTTCTGATGGTTGAGAAGTACTGAGACTTGTTCGTATCCTCTGTCATTTGATTGGTTATAGGTTGTAGTTGTTAGACTATTTTTTGTTAACAGCGCTACTCCGCCCCCTCTTTAGTTCCGGTCACATCTGTGTATTCTGTAATTCGCTATGGTGAGATTTTGAGTAGGGTTTAGATGGGTTTCTGTTACAACAATTACGTCTGGATTATGGTCTAGGATAAAATTCTTGAATTCGGGCAGTTTGTCGATAATTCCATTTGCATTCCAAAGTATAAGGTTGAGTATGAGTTTTGTTGTGATTTTAATACTCATCTTCTTCAGGTTCTTCTTGATTTTGGTGGACTGCTTTTTGAATCGTTTTGAAAAGATTGAATCCCTCGTTGTTCTGTAAAAAGTTAATAAGGAGCTTTAGTTCTGACATTAGTGATTTTGCTTCTTTTATGGCTGCCGTGTCCATTATTGTATTGTTTGCTTTTAGCCAGAGATGCCAACTGCTCCGGACGCGCCAAAATAATTAAAAAGACGGTAAATAACTGAAAAATAAATTGTGCAAATATTTTATTATTTTTGCTTTCTTTATAAAAGGGATAGCATGACATAATTTCTAAAAAGTGGTGAATTATATAAGCCTATGAATTATTTAGAAATAGTGGTGGATAAAAATCTACTAAATTGATTTTATTAAATCAAGAATCACAATTGCATACCTGCCAACTTTTCCGGATTTGGCGTAAAATTTTATTTTTATATTTAAAGTGGTAGTAAATATATACTATATTTTCTTTTATAAACTTAATTTTTAAATGATTTTGATCACCACTATTCTTAAAAAAATTAAGCATACATGTTAATATGCGTTAGTATCATGGTTGCCTGCTGATGTTTTTTCAAATACAGCGCATTTTTTTTGCTGACAATTGAAATTTTAATTCCATTTTACTACCACTGGGAAAAATTATAATGGAAGGAATTAAAAGTTGGCAGGTATGCAATTGATAAACAACCACTTTAAAATATATATTTGCTGTCCGGAGCAAGTTGGCATCTCTGTTTTAGCTTATCCGCATAGGAGCTGAATTGTACGTTGGTGGGATAGGTTGGTTACTGTTTCTATAGATTTTATGGTTGATTGGATGTTTTTCGCATTGTTTGTAGTTTGCCGGATGCGGTCCTTCACAATTAGCGCATGTTGCAGGTGTTTCTTTTGTTTTGGTGCATAGATATGTGAGATGTTCTTGTCCGCATTTTAGATATTTAGGCGAGTGCCGACAAGATGCCTGCACATGGTAGAACTGCTGGCATCTGTGGCACTGTGTGAAATCTTTTCGCCATCTGTAAATCGTTACAGAAACAACGAGGTCCATAAATCTGGTCATGTGAAAGATGACTTTGTTTTCTTCTGTTTTTCTTAGTGTAACGATGTGTAGTGGAAGATTTATTGTTCCCTGGTCGGTATATTTCTTCATCTATTTAACATCTATTGCAGAATATCCATAATCCATAAGGTTTGTTTTTACATGGTCAGACGTAATGTCTAAGGGAATACTTTTGATTACAACTTTTAATAATTTTTCTGTGTTAAGTTGGAAAGTATGATAGTTTACTTGTAGCTAATCTAGAATCTCTATTGCACCGCGTCTATTGTCAATTTCGAAAAAGTGTAGTTTTAATGTGTCTCCAATGTATTTTCCTTCAAATCCTGTTACTTTTTCATTTTTTAGTGTTTCTTTGAGCTGCATCCATGTTACTTTTTGATCTTTTATAATTATCGCCGGTATCCCTGCTCTGCCGCTCCTTTGGAATTGATATCCGTCTTCCTCTTCCATTTCTTCGTAGTCCGTGACGTCATTTTCCCGACTTGAGCCGCTTCTCCCAGGTCCGATGCTGCTGCTGCTGGGCGTTTCCTTTCGCAAGCTTTTCTGAGGGTGGGCACATTTATTTGCATTTATTAAGCTAAATTTGCATTTATTAAGCTGATTATATTATTCCTGTGTCCTCTGCGTAATATGCTGTGATGCTATTGTAGTCGTCTCTGTTTATTGGGAAGTCATAAGTATAAAGGATGTAGAGGATCGGACCCAGTATGCTGCCCTGAGGGACACCCGCTGAGATGCTTCTTTTTGTTGATTTCAGGTTTTGAAGGCTGACTTGAAAAGTTCTATTGTTGAGGTAGCAGGAGAGTAGTTTTATAATACCAGGGGGGAAGTTGAGCTGCATTAATTTATATGTTACGCCAGTATGCCAGACCTTGTCAAAGGCTTTTGAGATGTCTATCATAAGGAATATTATGGCTTCTTTGTTTACTAGTGATCTGCCTGTATAGTCAATTATTCTGAGTAGTTGTTTGGTTGTGTCTAATTTTTCTTCGAATCCATATTGTTCGTCTGGTAGTACATTTCAGTGAGGTTTAATTCTATTGTAGATAATTTTTTCAAAGATTTTTCCTATTATGCTTAAGAGACTTATTGGTCGGTAGCTCTCAGGGCAGCTTGGGTCCTGAAAGTTTTGGCAATTTTTCATATTGATTGATCAGAAGTGCATAGAGAGGCGAGCTTATTTCTCCAGAGTTGGTTTTTGAATTCTTTACTTTGTTTTTTAATTTGCTTATTAAGTTGCTTCATTTCATTCAGATATATGGGGTCAGCTGTTCTTTAGAATGTTTTTCTATAATAATTTCTTAGCCTGATGATATTCTTGATTTGTGTTGGTAGTTCGTAATGATGAGCTATTTTTTTAATTTCGGAGGTTGCTGTTTTGTATGCTTCAGTTATTTCTTGCTGTAGCTGATGGATATGGTTTTCGACAATGAGCTCGTCTTCCAGGTTGGGTGGGTTACTATTATTTGCTGTGAGTATGCTTTGGTGATGATTCCAGTCAGTTTTGAGTTTTGGTTTTTCATGATGCTGCGTGGATAGTCCTATTGAGAATTGTACAGGTAGATGATCGGAGGAGAGCTGGTCGAGTGTGTAGGCTGCTATGGGAATTTGGAGGTTGGTAATGGCAAAGTCCAGAATATCGGAGCTGTTGGTTGAAATATGTGTTGGGCTGGTTGGTGCTATGACTGTCAAATTATTATCCAGAACTAGTTTTCTTAAGTGATATCCATTGTTGTTGTTGGTGTTGCAGCCCCATATTGTATGTTTACTATTAAGATCTCCTGCAACTATTGTTGGTATATTTGGTGGAAAGAGAAGTTGAATATCTTTATCTGTGAGCTGATTTTGTGGGGAGTTGTAGATTCCTGTAATTTTAATATTTTGATTTTGGTGGTTTAGTAGTATAGATATTTGCTTATATCCTCTGTCTGAGGTTCGGTTAAATGTTGTGGTTATTAAACTATTTTTTGCCAGTAGCGCTACTCCTCCACCTCTATAGTTTCTGTCGCATATATGCACTCTGTAGTTAGCTATTGTAAGGTTGAATGTTCGGTTTAGATGTGTTTCAGTTATTATAATGATGTCTGGGTTGTAGTCGAGGATGAAGTTTTTGAATTCGTGTTGTTTATTTAGGATTCCATTAGCGTTCCATATTATGAGATTGAGAGTTGGTTTTGTTGTGGTTTTAATATTCATCCTGTTCATCTTCTTGTTCTTGATTTCTGTCTATGATGTTTGCCCTGTTTGATGTGAAAAATTTAAATAATTTCATTCCCTCGTCGTTCTGCACAAAGTTTACAATGGACTTTAGTTCTTCAATTACTGATCTTGCTTCTCTGATTTGGTCGGTGTTGATTGTTTGGTTGTTTGATTTAAGCTTGTCTGCATATGTGGTGAACTGAGCATTGTTTGGAGAAAATATACGTGGATTATTTTTTCGTCGGGATGTTTGATTTATCGGATGCTTGGCACATTGTTTGTAATTTGCAGGATGTGGTCCACCGCAGTTGGCGCAGGTCACTGCTGTTTCGCGTGTTTTCTTACATAGGTACGTTAGATGTTCCTGACCACATTTAAGGCATTTTGGCGTGCGCCGACAGGATGCCTGCACATGATTGAATTGCTGGCACCTATGGCACTGGGTGTAGTCTCGGCGTCCTCTGTAACTTGTGACAGTTACGACGAGGTCCATAAATCTTGTCATGTGAAATATTGATTTGTTTGCTTCTGTTTTTTCAAGGGTAACTATGTGTAGTGGTAGATTTTTCTGTCCTTCTGTGTATCTTTTCATTTGTTTTACATCTTTTGCGTGGTAGCCGTATTGTTCTAGGTTTATTTTTACTTGTTCAGCTGTGATGTCTGTCGGGATGCTTTTAATAACTACTTTCAGTGATCTTTCCGTATTGAGTTGAAATGCATGATATTGAACTTCCAGTTGATCGAGTATGTTTATTGCTTTACGTCTATTGTCAATTTCAAAAAAGTGTAGTTTAAGTGCGTCACCTGTAAATTTTCCTTCGAATCCTGTTATTTTTTGTTCCTGTAGGGTTTGTTTAAGTTCAGTCCATGTTATTTTCGGGTCTTTTATGATGATTGGGGGTAATCCGGCTCGCGCCCGTCTTTGAAAAACAAATTCGCCTTCTTCATCCATTTCTTCGGTGTCCGTGACGTAATTTTTTCTTCTTCGCGGCCGCTTCTCACAGGTCCGCTGGCTTTTCCTCTTGTTTCATTTCTGACGCTTGCCGGTGGGAGGGAACTTGAAGATGGTTGCGGTGTGGTGGTGCCATCTTGTGGTTTTGAGGAGTTTTTCAATGTCGTTAGTTTTTTGATTGTTGTGGGTTCTTCATCATCTGAGCGAAGGGATCTGTTTCTTTTCTGCACTGCATTTTGGCTTTCACTCTGTTTGTTGATGCTAGGTTTTTTGTGTTCGTTTTTGTTTTTAGTTGCTGTCTTTTTCTTGTTTTGTTTTTTAGGTGATGATTCTGTTATTGGAGTTTCTGGAATCAGGATTTGTGCTTCTTTGTATTGCTTTGACATTTTTTGCAGATGTTTGTATTCATTTCGTAGAGTTTCATTTTCTTTCTGTAGTTTGTCCACTGTTTCTTGTAGCTGGTTGATTTTTTGTATAAGTTGATCGTTCATTGCCTGGTTTTGTTGCGTTAAAGTGTTTATCAGGTTGGTGACCCAGGGGGGCTGTTTGCTGTTGATGTTGGCCATTTTTGCACAATTTAAATTACAATTCTTGCAGTATTAAATAAAAGTAGAATGAAGTAAAATAAAAGTTTTTTCATCTACCTGATGATATTGTTGTTATTCCAGAGGAGTTGGTACTGCTATGATATGAATGTATGCACAATATGTTTTAGGCTTGTTTAAGCAATCACAAACTTTGTGATGCGTGGGAAATAAGAGAAATTTCGCACTCACTGTTGCGATAAATCATATAATATCCAAAATGTAGAAGAGTAGCGCTTGCACTATGAAATAATAATAATTTGCTGTTTCTCTTGTTATTCACATGTTGTTATCGAGAATAAGCACAAACACTATTTAAAATATCATTTGACGAAAACGCCCACTTAATCGTCGCTTTCACTTCTTTAACAAAACTACGTTGCTACTCTCACAGATCAAAATCCAAAAAATGGTCAAATGGTCCTGAGTGTGGGCACTTGTTGTCTGTTGCTGTATGGTGTCGTCCTCTGTTATTTTGACTGGTATTGATGTGTTTTTTTGAGTAGTTAGTTTTTTTGTTGATTACTGGATCTTCATCTTCCGTACTGGATGATCTGTTTCTTTTTTGTACTGCAGGTTGCTTTTCTTTTTGTTGATTTCCGTTGCTGGATTGTTGCTGTTCTGTTTTGTTCTTGATAGAAGACTTTTTCTCTCTATTTTTTCTCGGTGATGTAGCTGTTTCCACTGCTGGTTTTTCTGGAATTAGTACAGGTGTTATCAGCATTGTGTTTGTTTGCTTCTGATAGATGCTTGTTTTCATTTTGCAGGGTTTCATTTTCTGTTTGTAGTTTTCCAATTGTTCCTCGTAGTCGACTCATTTCTTCTTGAAACATCTGTTTCATTTCTTCAAATTGCTTTATCAAGTCTTTATGAGATTCTGTTTGTTGTTCCAGTTGTTTTGTGAGTACGTTGATTGTGTTCATTATCCAGGGGGGTGTTTCATTATTGTCGTTAGTCGTGCTCGCCATTCTGAGTTGATTATGGTGTTTAGCTTGTATTTCCTCATAAATTAATAATATAGCACTTGTATAAATTAATAGAGTGGAATGAAAGAAAAAGTTTGCTCATCTACCTGATGTTATTGCAATTAATCCAAGTGGGCAATTCTTTGTGGCTAATATTGTAGCAATCCAAAGTACACACACTGTTTGCTGCACAATCACAATCTTTTGTGATGTGTAAAAAATAAAGTTAATATCACATTCACTGCTGCGATAAATCATAAAGCTGTAAAAATTCACGCAATAAATAGTTGTATCCAGTAACGATAAATAATATTTGAAGTGTATCACTTGCACAATAACAATAATATTTCTCTATTTCTAGTAGCGTCCACATTTTGTAGTTGTAGACTGATAACACATAAGCTTTTATAAGTTCATTTGGCGTAAACGACCACTAATTTTAATGTTTACTGTTCTCGACGATATCTACGATGCTTCACTCCCGGAAGCTATCACTCGAATCCATATCATATGGTGATATGGTGACATTTGTTATTTGGAGGACCACCACCCCAATGCAGCACTTGTAAAGTTTTACTCATTCTTCCTCATATTTTAATCATTTGCCCATGTTTTACCCGTCATCGTCTTACTTTTTTCGGTAGTTCTACTCTAACTCTGGAGGATTTGTTAGGTGACTCTCATCATCCTAACATTTTTGCGTTTCTATTCGCAATTGATATTTTATACTTTATATAATTGTCTTAATACATTGTCAATTTTATACACTTTTGCAAACATCTTATCCCCTTCATACCATTTTACTTACTTCGTGTGTTTTATTTAAAATTTTATCTGGGTTTATTAATATTTTGAGGCCTGCTTCGTCGTATTTAATCAGATTTATACTTTATCTGATTTTACTCGACTTTGATTGCGCGCGTTACAATGCGTGCGATTTATCAATTTCATATGTTTCATGAAGAGAAATTGCAATTTGAATTTTACATTTGATTAGATTTGAAACCGTTTGTTTGGCGCATCATGTTCTTTAGTGGACCTCGTGCCATTAAATCCTATATTCAATCAATCAAATCAATGAGGTGATTCGGGTTCGAACCCAGCTATGGATGGTCGGCACAAATTCTACAGCGCTGATGCAAAATATCCTCAGTAGTAAACGGATCATGGGCTGGAGCCCCCTTGCCGTCAGGCTGACCGTGACAGGGTTTCGTGTATTTCCTCTCCATGTAACGCAAATGCGGGTAGGTTACATCAAAAAGTCCTCTACGAAGGCAAATTTCTCACAATACTTGATCCAGGAGCTTTCTTGATTGAGGTCAAAATTATAAGGCTAAGGAGTTAAACATTGATAGTCGTTAACTCAAAAATTGGGTTGGCTGTTTAACAACGGTTATAAAAAATAATATTTGTAATCGAAAAATACTAAGTATTTTTTTGCATGTAAATCAGGCATTTTTTCAAATGAGATCAAGTATAAATACATTGGCAAAGTTTATTTTTCCGTAAATTGTAAATATTTGATTTTATTTAGAGTGGTTTGGTGAAATGTTGACCCATAGAGAAATTGTTAGTAAAAATCAATCTAAATTTGTGACAGTGAATGTAACGTTTTTAATTGCCTTTGGGACGAAGACAGCTAATTCGAAATGGTTAATTGAGAAGTACCCTTATTTAAACTTTTCTTCTGTAAATAGAATTTCAAGAAAGTTTTACTCTTGGATGAAATTAAACTTTAGATAGAAGGAATGAAAGGAATTCTTTTGTTTGCTAACACTTTATGTTTAAATGAATATAAACTTCAGTAAAACTGACATTATAGTTTTATTTTATCAAAGTTACTCATAGTAATGGTTTCATGAACACATTATAAAATTTAGGATTTCAAATTTTGTGAATGTTGGGACATGTAATATTTTAAATCTTTTATTGTAATAGTAAATATATGTAAAAATTTCTTAAAAGGGCAACGAAAATTCTATAAATTCCATTGTAAGCCTAAATGAAAGAAAGTTACAGATTACAACGTAAATATTTTTTTAGTTTTAATATCAGCGAAAGCAGAAAATGGAGTATGATAGGTGCATGCAGGAGTTTTAATATCAGCGATGGCTGGTCGATATGAATTCCACACCTGGCTCGCACCGACCACAGTGCCGACGCCAAAATTAACTCAGTAGAAAACGGATCATGATCTAGAGTCTCCTTGCCGTCAGGCTAATCGTGGGAGACTGTCGTGGATTTCCTCTGCATGTAACGCAAATGCGGGTTAGTCCCATCAAAAAGTCCTCCACGAAGGCAAATTTCTAACAATACTTGATAAATGAGTTCCCTTGTCTTCTGAATTGGGTTCAAAATTGAACGGTTACGGAGTTGCAAATTGGTAGTCGTAAACCCGAAACTGGGTCTGATGTTCAACGAAGATAATAAAATAAAATAAAATCGGTCTCACAATCTTTCATTATAATTTTAGAACATCCTGTGTAGGAATACAGTAGAAATAAAGTAAAGTACAGATTATTAAATACCGCATATAATTGTCCAGAAACTTATTCTGCTATGTTCTATTTGTTTTGTTTCTAACCAACTATTGTTTGAGTCTTGGAATAATACTTTGATCAAAATGTTAGATCGATCCCAAATCGTATCTCGTGCGCAGTTTTAAATCATACTGGCACTGTTTAGAAGCAACGTATCAACTGCAATGACCTAAGCATATTGTTTTTCAAGCCTTTTAATCAGTACTACACCCAAACTGTTAAGAAATAACTGAGATTTATATCTGGAAACACTTTCTTCGAGTACCAATTTTTTTCATCTCGGGAGTGAGGCTTAATACGACAGAAACAATTGATAATTCTATTTAAAAGAATTTAACTATTCTTGTTAATTTTAATTAAATTGACTTTTTGACAGCTTAAAAACTCAGATTATGCGAAAATCGATTGCAAAAAAAAATTAAGCTCATGCAATAGATTCAATGAGATTTAATATCACTTTATAAGATTTTCTTTCCTTATTCCCATGTCAGAAAAAGTGATGAAATGATGATGCATAATGTGATGATGAGCTGTCTGTTTAGTTGAGTAATGATTTGGTTACTATTAGTTAGTAATGTCATTTGTTAGCCCAATCTGTTCCGGTATCATCGAACCAATTTCCTCATTTTTAATACTAAGAAGAAAGTTGGTTATAGATCCTAAAAACATGCAGCCGTAATAGTACTCATAAAATCACACTTTAATTTTGTGCCATGTAATGTAATGATCCATTAATAATTTATAGGCTTATAATTCTGTTAATATGCTTGTAACAGTTCAAAAATTTAATTTAGCAATTATTATTATATTATTAAACAAATGTTTTGTGTTACTTATGACTTTCTTATTCTCTTAATCATAAATACTCACCAATTTTGAGGTGAGCATAATTTCGGAATCAAGTGGTGCGAATGAGGCAGTTGGTTTCCTAAATCAAACTACTTCCAGATCTTGTAAAAACAATAAATTTTAAGTACAAATATTATTATCAAGGAATATTTAAATAGTTGGATAATTTTTTTTTAACATAAAAATATTTAAAATGTTATTGTCAGTCATTTGTAACCAATTAAAATTTAAATGTAAAAAGTGGTACGATTTAGGCATCTCTTCTATACATGTTAAATGAAATAGAATTTTAAAACCAATTCCATCTTTCTTTGGATCCAGTGTTATTAAACTCTACATTCAACTCAATCCGATATATATATATATATATATATNTATATATATATATATAATTTTCCTTCGTAAAATTATTAGCTAAACTAAATCTCACAGTAAATGTAGGCTTATTCGATTTTGTGATTTATTATTTTAAATTTTCATCGACGAATTGATAACATTTGGTATACAGAAATTTAAGGAGATTAAACGGTTACATGGACAATTAGAAATCAAATTTTAGTCAGGCCATTTATTTCGATTTACATTTGGTAAATAGAATTTTCAAGTATAAATATTTAGAAAATATTTTTGACTATAATATTAAACTCTTTCATTCATCGCTTGTGAGACATGGTGGTAGAATTGCTCAAGAGCTATTTCGCATTTTTTTATAAAAAATATATCTTTTTCAGCGCTTTATTGTGAATATCAAAGTTTTTTTCTCCGAAATCATTGTGATTGTCAACAAATACTTAGAACATTTTCATGTAAAACAGCTGTTTCTTATAATGTATTAAATATTTTTTATAATATCTTAAAGCCACTGCTTTGAGTAGAAAAAATAAATTCAGAAAAGAAGAACAAAGTTTTTTTAAAAAGGAGAAATAAAGTAAGGGAAAAAAATAAAGATATACTTAATGGTATCAAAATTTCCCTTTATTAGCGATTCTATGAAATCAATCAGAAATTTGAAGTTCACGGGCTTTCTTATGAATGGGAATAAAATTAATTTCATGTATTCACATATTATTTCCAGGAATGATACATATTTACCAATATTTATTGAGTATTAATTCATAATTGTATTAATATAAATTGTATCAATAAACTGTATTAATAAATTGTATTAATAAATTGTATTAATAAAATGCTTAATAAATTGTATTAATAAAAATTAATTAATGATTGTATTAATGAACTTTTTTGCTGCGTGTTGAATGAAACAGTAGAGCCACCCTTTTCCTTTAAAGTTCGACAGTGAAAAGAACACAGCTTGATTGAAGAAGTACAAAAAGTGCTCAATTTTTTTTAGAATTATTTTCAAACTTCACAAAAAATATTTGAGCTTAATTTAGTTATTTAATGTAATTTTAAAATTCCTTGACTGTTATCTATTTTTAGAATTATTAAAAATTTTATTTATTGTTAGAAATACAACACATACATTTTAAGTTGATGATTTTCAATATAAAGAACGTTCTAAGGAAAAGAGCTTTGAACTAATAAAGATAGAAAGCAAATTAAAAGTTTTTTATTTCTTTTTTTATCTTCTGTTACAATGTAGATCAAACATCGCAGATTTACTTTCTAAGTTACCGTAATTCAGTTAGCTGCACAAACTCCGGTTTTATTACTAAATCTACAATTTTATTTTATAATTATTTGCCTAATACGAGTTTTTAACGGTCGTTTAAGAATGCATTTGCTTATCATACTGCGTCTCAAAAATTTAAGTAAAAGCAAAAAAAAAAAATTGATTTTTAAAGAAAACAACAGAATTTTAATTAAAATATCTTTCCATGTGATGCAGTTAACAACAGAGAATAAATATTTTGCCGAAAGTCTTATCTTATCATAACTTTGATTAGTAAAGAAAAAATAAATAAATAAAATAAAACAGTAGACTGTCTCAAAAGTTTTAGCACAAGATCTAAAATAATACCACTTAGATGTCTTAAAATAATTTTATGTGAATCTTGATCCCCCATTATCCGAACATACATTTTTCTATTGAATTTGCAAGCTCTTGATGAGTTTCTAGGGTTAAAGAGACTCTATAAACTCTTGGAATTCTTTAACAGCGTTAGATTGTTTACCATTTCTATACACTTGACTGGTTGAAATTCCTTAGATGGATTGGATTTCCAATTGGATTTAGGCCTGAGTTAATAACAAGCCAATCTAGTAGGACCTGAAAATTTTGTTAAGAAAGTCGATTTTTGTTGTCAAACATGAAGTATGTGTCGAGGCATTGCTTATTGAAATATTCAAACAGTTACTCGCATAAGGTCTTGAAAATGGAGCATGTTGCCTCATTGTATCTTGATACGTTTCAGACGTTTGTCTACCCATTAAATCCTAATGCTCCGCAAACCATTTGAGATTTGCCTTCTTGCTGCTTGCTGAAAAAATTCTTTGTCTTTTTTTGAAAATCATGTCAGTATAATGCCAGTAAGTCTTATTTTCATCCAGCAGTAAGTCTTATTTTTTCTTCTCACTGAATAGCTCAGATAACCTTTTATTTCCATACGACATTTGATTTCATGCCCCGTTCATTCTTGCCGGTTTATGATGTGGTTTAAGACATGGGTTGGGGCTGCTTTTTTTTAAAATGATATATTTGCGTTCGTAAATATATCAATGGACTGCTACGCTGAAAGTATTTTTTACTTGCCACCTATTTGTTAGAACTCCCGTGCACGCAGTCGTCTGCTTTTAGGTTTTTGTGAGGAATCATCTTTTTCCTTCAATATTTGATAAACATCTCGCTTTGATCAATTTAAAATGCTAAAAATTCCATAAGCACTCTTTTTTTCTGACTTTAACTTATAAATTTTCGAAACTTCATTTTTTGTGAATTCTGCAACTTTTCACAATGTGGATGCCGGAGCTGTTGGTTAGAAATTATCTGTCTGTCTATTCATCCAACCAATTCTGCATTTACGCAAGAAGTTCATATTAAATGTTTAAATTTTAAGATAGTAATTTTAAACAAAAATTGAAAAAATTATAACATTAAATAATAAAATCAATTTGAATTAACTAAAATTTTTCGAAATTTTTCGCTTATAATTTAAGAATTTACCTGTTATTACATTATTGAATAGTATTAGCAATTATTCAATTTTCAATTGAATTCAATTGAATAGTATTTCGTTTTCAATTGAATAGTATTAGCAAATTTCGTTGTGTTCTTAAATTTTTGAGACAGACAATACCCGAAATTATGAGTTCAATTTACAAATATGTTAGTAGTTAATAAAAAAACAGTATTAAATAAGTGAAAGGAATGCTATTTAACCCATAACCCTTAAGATTTAATTTGAATGCAAATTAACCCCATTCCAAATTAAACCTTTTATTCCAAATATCGTCTCTCTCACCTCTCTGGCCTCAACTTCATCTACCAATTAATGCTCCATACGGACCACTGGGGCAATGCTGTGTGTGGGGTTCGAACTGGGATAACCTCATTGGGAGTTTAACGCTCTTTCCCCTGAGCCACCGTGACTCAGGGAAAGATCATTGTGGTTCCTCGGAGTTGTGGAATGAGCGCTAACTTGAAAAGGACAATTTCTGTGAGCTGTGCATTTCTGCTGTGAACAAGAAATGCATATTAACATCGTTATTGTTTCTCTTATTTATTGTCACATTTAGTTTATATCACCTTTTGATCAGCTGACCTAGATTACGTTATAGCGCTGCTTAATGCAGAATAGCCTATTCTAGCGTCAGTGAAAACAAATTGATATTGGGCAAAGATTATTAGTGTATTATGGATTATTAACGCTTATCCTTTACTATTACAGCCTTTTTTTAATGTCCTTGCTCTTTTCAATTTTGTCATCAGTTATACTTTTGGTAGTTTGATACTGTTCACTTTAGTACGCATTAACTCAAGGAATTTTCATAAAATAGGCGTAGCATGGAAATATCTGGCTTTTGTTCACTGGATTGAATAAACTATGCATTCAATTCAGAGACTTTTACGTTTTTCAAAGTGGAATTCATATGTAAAACCCCTTCATCTGTACATAATAAACAGAGATTCCAACTTAAAAATGTACTTTTATGTGTTAAAGTCTTGGATACAATGCTTTATTTCTGACCAAACAATACAATAATAGCTTAATTTCAGCTGTAGCTTTTCTTCTTAAATTTATAATTGAGTTAAACAATTTCTAGAAATGTTGTTGCCTGTTTATTTTATTTACGCTGGGTAAATAAATAAAAAAGTGAAAGACGAATTTATTTTTCTTCCCATGACGATGCAAACTTCCATGAGGAAAATCGCTTTTGATTTTGAAAGCATTACTGCTTTTAACAATGTTCATGTTTTTTCTTTATTTTCACGCTTTCTAGATTATTTAATTATACTCTCAAGTAACAATGACGATAAAACATTTTTTGAGGCAGAATGCTTTCACTTTCGTAAGTGTTGGTTAAAGAGATAGGGAGTTAGATTAACTTATTTTTTTTCCTTTATGATATTGTTCCCCTTTTATTCTAAAAATATAAAACTGTAAATTTTTCTGTTGTTTAAATACAAAATTTTTTTAAACATTTAGTTGAGCAACTAAGAACGTCACCTTGTGTAAAGATTTTCAAAGTCAATAGGATGTGTTGGAAAAATTAAGAAAAAATGTTGGAAAATAATGAGAGTGAGACAATGGAAATTTTAAAGTTTGAGAAAGCTTGCATGGAATATTATTTTTACAACAGAAAAACTGACTTTATTTTTCCAAAACATGACTCTTTCATTGAATATTTAGAACACTGACTTATGTATAATGTATTTACTCCATTACAAGTATAATGTATGTACACTTCGCTAGAGAAAAATAAATATCATTTAATTACTTTTGATCTAATGAGCAGATTTTCACGCACTCAATTGTAATTTCGTGTACACTATAATTTATTATGGTCAATATACCTTAATTTTTTTTTACATCAAAAATATTCAAAATACAGTAATTCAAAATACGAAGCTGTTTCTGAAAAATTTCCATTAGATTTTATCAAACTTTGGTCACGTAAAAGATAATTTTTTGGGTACATATTGGTACAAAGCGAAAATGTTTAAGCAAACTGCACAGTATTTCTTGATTAAAAAATTTATTCGCATCAAAAATATGCAAATTGGAAATAGCAGTCGACACGTTTCAAGCGCTCCAAAACAGGCGCTCATTTTCAAGACTTGCCAGACTTGAATGTAAAGGTGAAGTTGTCAACGAAAATTGGAAAAATAAAGATGATAAACAAAACTAGAAAAACCACACTAGCCGAGAGAGAAGAAAGATGAAAAACAGGACAAAAAAAGCCTCAGTGGCAGAGAGGGGCAAATCAGGGTATAATGTATTTCCACGTGCTATGGAGAGGTAGGAATATGGAAATGACTAATTTTTAAAAAAATATTATATAAAATTTTTACATCAACGTAGTTTTATAGCAATAATCTAAAAAATATATTCAATAAATCTATTGAATAGTATCTATGAAATGATTTAAAATTAATATGTTAAATTTTTTGTTGTAACTGTGAAAGATTTTGAGCTTACTCTCTTCGAAAAAAATTCCTCTGTAACAGTGTAACAAATGAGTTATTCTTCTATATCTTTCTCTGCTAGAAACGAACAGTAAAATGCGTATATATCAGCATATGTTCGCTACTCTTGGTGAGATACTGTGATCTCTATATCCCTAGCCATTAAAAAATATCCGCTTTCCATTATTTTCATGTATATATTATATAAGTTGACAAACTTGTAAGAGTTAACATTTTTTCTCCTTTAAATATGGGTTTCACAATCCTGAGGCACCCAATGATATTTACACCTTTTATTTATTTATCTTTTTTTTCATGATTTTCCCTGTTTGATTTTGGTATTGTTCGGTTTCGAAACGCTAAGAATATCACTGCGCATGCGTAAATCAAGGAAAAGTTGTTCGGATATGATAATATACTGTACGCTGGTTGCATAATAACGTTTGTAACGAAGTACAGTAATTTTTAATTTTCTTTCAGTTTAAACTCCACGTTCAATGCAATATATCACCGAACAATGGCTAAAAATAATAGGGAAGATAAATAATTACAATGGATGAATTTTTATGAATTATTACTGAATTAATGATATAAATAGGGGGAAAATGCTACGCAATGCTATGCAATATCTTAGAGAATGTTAAGTTATTAAAACCCCTTACATTTTCCCCTGTTAAATACCAGATAGAGTGAAAAAATATGCGAACAACATGTGACGTTATTAATGTTTCAGCGAAATACATTTCTTTTCCATTAGAAATCTCTCTAAAAGATCCGAACATTCCGTGACTAAATCTGAAAAGAAGAGCTAATAAAATGGATAAAAGAAACTAAAGGAATGCGATATATAGGATAAAATTCTTCATCTCTTCAAATTTCAAAAAATTGAGGTTATTTTTTGACCACTCGTCTCCTCTAATACAACATTGTACCAAATGATAGCGTCACAAGCAAAGCGGGCAAGCATGAAATTGCCCGAATGCCCTTCAAACTTTATCATCACCAACTGTGATTCCAAAGCCTTGAGAGAAAAAGAAGCCTTTATATTTTAGAAAATATATGTTTGAGAGGAGAATGGTTAGGAGAGAGAGGCTGTTTTTCAGAACGACTGAATAGGTGACGGTTTAGAGTCACTAGTTTTCGAATTTATTCTTTATGCCTTAGAAATATTCTGAAAGACTAGGAATAAAAATTAAGCAATGTTTAAATGCTTAATAAAAATGTGTTTTGAATGGAGTGATTAAGGAATATTAAGTACGACAATTAAAATCATAGACAATGAGCCAAATTATAATTTTCATTCGCCATTAATTTACTGAAAAGATATTGAAAACAAATGATTCATTTCGAAGAATTGCATCTATTTTTTTATATTAAAAATAATAATCGAATCTAATAAAAAGATTTTTTAAATTCAATTTACATTTCAATTCATATTTCCTTTTATTTTTTTTCTCCATTAGGAATGAAAAGTAATAAAAAAATATATGAATACTAATTCCCCCTTTAGCATACCTGCCAACTTTTACGCATTTGGCGTAAAATTTTATTTTTATATTTAAAGTGGTAGTAAATATATACTATTTTTCTTTTTTAAACTTAATTTTCAAATGATTTTGATCACCACTATTCTTAAAAAATTAAGCACATATATTAGTATGCGTTACTATCGTGGCTGTCAGCTTAAGTTTTTTCAAACACAACTTATTTTTTTGCTTAAAATTGAAATTTTAATTCCATTTTAATACCAGTGGGAAAAATGATAATGGAAGGGATTAAAAGTTGGCAGGTATGCTTTAGTTTCATAACTAAAATTTTAGAATAATGTTTGTTTCATTTCATTTATTTAAACGTTTTCAATGGAACTAGCTTACCAATATTATTATTTAAAGTTTAAAGTTTTTCAAGATTTCTATTTCAATTTAATATTAAAAATTTTGATTAACAAAGTTATAAAGATAACAGAAGCCTTAAAAATTAAATTTGAAAAATTTTGTTCCATAAAATGCATTTCAATGAATCAAAGAAAGGAAAAAATATTCCCAAATATTAATAAGTGACTAAATAGGGTATACATATGATTCTCTAAAAAAATATTTTTTAATCTTTTTACACCATATATATTAAACAAATAAACCATAGCTAATTTGATGTCTTTCCTGTTCAATTAATCATCGTAGTTAAGAAAGTACATGCTGTATATATCAACTATCTTCAGATTATTTGTCATAGTTCTACAGCACCGAATGACTCAATCGGGTTTAAACCTTGCGATAAATGCGTTCTTCTGTCATTTTCTAATCCTTCACATTCGGTTCTCGGATTAACCATCTGGTTACCATAGTAATCGTTGGTGAGAGGTTTTCATTAGAGATATTTAGGAATGTGTTGGACTACACTAATTGTCTAAGATGAGAAAATTGAGGGTCGTTTATTGAAATGCTTTACTTGTCGAAGTATAGAGATGAAACCATTAATATGAATGTTACTATGGTTAAATGCCTAGAAGTTCTAAATTAACACTAGTTTTAACGATTTTCTGAAGGAAAAAAATACGAAATTAATTTTAAATTGATGCATATACAAAGTATTTTATACATGTTGAATAACTGAAATGAATAATTTTACACTAGACTTTATAAGGAAGTCATTTTGACTGCTTTTAATTTCAATTAGAAAAACAATGATGTCTATAATGACACAATTTCCTAGAACTTTGTACAACATATAATTTTTTATTGTTAATATTTACTAATAACTTGTTATATAACTGTAAATATTATAAAAAAATATTGAAAATTAATTTTAAACAAATTTCTTTAAACATTATTTTTTCTTTTACAATCCAGCCATTTTGTCTGCTTTTGGGCAATATAGGTATATACTAAGTTTCTGTCTTTCTAGTGTTAATGAGTAAAATATGTAATATATGCTTCTGTTTAACGTTAGAAAAACTGAACAATGCTGTATACCTAGGAAGACTGAATGGGCTAGTTTGGCCCTTTCCAGATTGTTTCTGTGTACATTAATTAAACATTCAAAATCTTGATAAAAAAACAAAATTTATTTCATAAAAATATGTTGTTGACTTTATCATCGAAATTCTAATGTATTTTATTTGATTTGGTTAACGAAAACATTATATTAAATGAAACACTGGCTTTTCAATTATACATTAGTTCTTTAAGCAAATGAGTTTCTTTTTCTCTATTAAATAATAATTATAAATATGTTGAAATATTTCATTTTTTCAAAAAAACTGGGGTACCTTATATAAACCAAAGGACATTCTCATGCTAAAATATGCATAACACATTTACTAACATTTAAAAATCAAATCATTATCTCATTTAATACTCTTTTAATAAATAAAAATCATTAATATAATCTTTAAACTTTTAATACCACAATCTTGAATTGAGTGCAGAATAAAATCTATTTTTAGAGATTTCCTCTACATCTGCCCAACACTTTAGCATAGAATTCGAAAACCGTCATATAAATGCTGATATAGGCAAGCAATTATTAATCAAAAATCATAAATTGCTTACTAAAGAATCAAATTATGATAAATAATAATTCTTTATTTCAGAAATTATATGGATCTCCAAAATAAAAAGAAAATGATTCATTTTTGCGTACATACAAATTGATAAATTTAGAAAATGGCCTGGAGGGTGTGGCTGCAGAGCTGAGATCCACAGGACAACTCCGTCCGCCAAGAATTCAAAACTGCGATTCTCTTGCGTATGCTAGCATAGTTTTCACATAGAAAAGCTAAGGAATCCATGTATTGGCTATTAATTGATTAAATTTAATGTCAAGGCTGTTTTTCTTAGCTTTATGCTTTCAAATGTGTTGACGGAAAAGAAAGCGTAAGAAAAAAAATAGAGAATCTTAATGAAATCAAAACATCAGCATCCGTATAACAGTTTTCGAATTCTATGCTAATGTGTTAGGCAGATGTTGAAGGAATTTCTAAATATAGATTCAATTCTGCACTCAATTCAAGATTGTGGTATAGAAATATTACAGATTATATTAATGGTTATAATGGATAATAATTTGGTTTTTAATTGTTAGGGAATATGTTATGCATATTTCATCGTTCATCGTGACCTTACTTTATACCCAAAACCATCTGGGGTTAAGGGATGCATACCAATACAATCAGACTTCTCTTGTCATTCTAAGTCTATCTATCTATATCTATCTATATATATATATCTATATATATATATATATATNATATATATATATATATACGCTACTATTAGGCTAACGTGTGAATAATGAAATAAGTACTTAAACTAAATTGGATCAAGTTATGGATAGTCAGAAATGAGATGGCCGCATCTTTCAGTAAGTTATTTTTCAAATTACATAGCAACAACAAGGAATGGTGGTGAATTTGGCCCCATGCGTCTTTCTGGTGATAAAACATTCTACGTACACTGCTCAAAGTTTATGTGTATATACAGTTCAAATTCGCTTCAACCTTATTATTGTGCTAAGTTGAATCATATTATTATACTTTTCAAACATGATAACACGATACTCTGGTTTTATTTCAATGGATTGGACCTTGTGCTATTGAATACTTCAATCAAATAATTTCAATTTATTTAAATGTAATCATGGTTCAATTTATCACTTAGAGTTGCACTAAATTTGTTTATTGATATGATTCAGTGGTGAGAACTAAAATTTGAGAGATTTTTAAGAGAACATAGTCTTTGATTTATTAAAGATAATTTTAGATTTCTAATGTTTACAAGTGAAATGTTTCAGAATAATTTTTGGAGTTTGATAATTCCTTTTAGGTTCATTAAAATACGAATTTAGGCGAAGTAAAATTTACTTTTTTAATTGCTTAGTTTTGATCAAATATCGTAATATATCGGATGGATATGAAGGCATTTTCCCGGTATATTCTTGGTATTTCCTACGCAGATGTTTTCTAAGGTTAAGGGCCATTGCTCAGTATTAACTTGCCCGGTATTCCTATAATATTGATGTTTTTTATGTTTAAGGGTAATTTACTATTCTGATGCTTTTTCTTATCGGATATTAATAATAATAACCAAACTATTTCGTCAAAGAAAATTTTGGGTTTCATAGTTTGTTTTTTTTCACTAAATAAATCAAATTTTATTTAATTCTATTCATCAATTTAACAATATCCGTTTAAAAAAAGATTAAATTCCTCAAGACTCACTACGGAGGCTAAGCTTAAGAGGCTGTTTGTTAAGAAAAAACCCAAAATATTTGTTATTTTTAAGTTTGTTCAACCAACACGGGGAAAAATTCTGGTAAAATTATCGTACTGTATGGTAATGTCATTTCTGGTTAAAAAAAACATTCTTGTAATAAAACCCAAAACCTGTCATCTGGTAATTTTTTTTCGTTCATATTGTAAAAAAATACCGAAAAGTTCTCTAGTTTTCAAAATTACAATTCTTATTACCACACACTTAGTAAAACATACAAAACTGAAATGTAAATTTAACCAAAGTTATAGGTTTTAATGAATCATGATAGGTCTAAAGGAATCATAATTGACCAAATTTTGCCGTATTTGTCAAACTTTATTTTATGGTTAATTTAATCAAAATCCCGATCAAAGCCCTTCAATTTAAATTATCGAGCTTTTTGATGTTCCCACAGAGCCGGAAGCACTGTAAAACTTACCATATTCTGACAGTTTTGACAATAATTTATTTCTCAATGTACTTAGATGTAAAATATCTAGAAAAAACCAACTTGCCCTAATTAGCTTTCACGGTATATTATATTTGATATTAATTCTATTTTTTTGGACAAGTTTTCAAATGCATACTTATCTGTATTACCAGCAATCTATTCAAAAAAACTTTTTTTCAAAGTTAGTGATATTTTCACGAGTGTGATTTTGCAAATGTATGTAAGATTCTGTAAAAAAATATTTCTTTGAAATGAGAATTTCATTGTCTTTTAAATGAATATCATTTAAGCAAACAAAAGTTTTTGGAGAAACATTCGCAAAAAAGTAAAAAAGTATTTTCACAATAAAATGATATAAAATGAAAAGTAGTGGCACTTTTTTGCTTGAAAAAAAAAGAATAATCAATCATGTGACAGAGCCCGTCTTAGAGTGCTTTTTGAGCAATTAATAAAACTTTTGTTCTTGATCAACAGCTTATGTTTTTTTTAATGTCTTCTTTTTATTTTTCTTAATTCGATTAAAAAAACTGACAAGAAGAAAATAAAAAGACAAAAGCTTAATCGAATTACAACACTGACATTGTTCATTTCTTAAAAAAAATTTCCTCCAACAGCTGCATCTAAGAAATTTGATTTTTTTTCTTATATTTTATTGAAAATGAAAAGAAGAAATATTATTACCTTCTACGCATTCAACCCGTGAAGCCATTAACTGGTAATTTAATTTTTTGAAAGATCTCATCACTAAGTAATCAATTAATTGTCAGCGTAAGAAATACGCAATATTGTCAGAGCAGTTTTTTTATTAAGAAAAAAGAAAGGGAAAATGATTTTAGAAACTATATTTTTCTGCAAAAAATGAGTTACTTTAAATAACCTTTTATCTAATGCTAAAATTTTTAATAATTTGCGATTTTTTATTAAGGGACTCATTTTTTGAAATGCAAGTTAGTTAAAGCTAACTACCAATTTAGTTATATAACTCCTTTTTTAAAAATGGAGTCTATTTAATAAATTTTATGCAGATTGCAAAATTTTTATTAATTTGCAGTCCTTATTGAAAGGACTCTTTTTGCTATACAAATTAGTTAAATTGTAGAGCTGCTCTTCAAGCAATTCAAAGGAGTCCTTCAGCGCTAATTATAAATACACACAATACACTTCGTAAGATTTTTCATTTGAAGAAACAGTGCACCATGCAGTGGATTCCCGTGCATGTTGGCATTACTGAAAAGGAGCTGGCTGATGCCTTGGCAAAGGAGGCAAGACAATTAAACACCAGCAAAGTTACTCATGTCACTCTCAGTGATATCAATATCAGAGTAAGGCAAAATTCAATGATAGGAAAATCCAAATCAAACATCAAATACCTGAAATCAGTACCAATAGAACTCTCACCAGCAGACTAACAAGACTCTGGACAGGACACTTTAGGAGGATGAAGATTCATGGTGACGGAACAAGGACTTACTGCCTCTGCAAAAATTGCCCAGACATAGAACTAACCCCCATACATCTTTTCAACTGTTCCGCTATACTGGCGCAATTGCAGCAAATAAGTGATAATCCGTGGGCGGACTTATATGAAGAAAATTGCCTTCAAATTGCAGATGTTGTATATAGGACCTTTGATCATATTTAAAATTATTTTCTGTTCATGACACGACACCAACCAACCAATTAGTTAAATCGCTAATTACCAATTCAGTCGCGTAACTCAATTTTTTTAAAAAAAAAATGGAGTCTACTTAATATATTTTATGTAGATTGCATATTTATATTCATTTGCTGTATTTTTTAAGAAACTCTTTTTGCTGTACAAATGAGTTAAATCGCTAGCTTCCAATTCAATTCTTTAACTCTTTGTCTTAAAAAATGGAGTCTACTTATTTTTATGTAGACTTCAGTAGTTCACTAGACCATTAATTTTGTTTCACGAAAGTTATAAAATATCAACAAATAAAAGTTCAAATTAAAAGCTTCCTTCAAGGGTTAGCTCGTTTAAAGATCAAAAAAAGATACACTATTACCATCTATCTATTTAACCTGAGAACTCCATATTTTGAAAGATCTAATTACCAAAATATCAATAGATTGTTTACGTTATTTTTACCATTGCCAACTTAAGAAATAAACAATATTACGAGATGCGGCTAAAAGAAATATTTTATTAAAAAAATGGAGGCAAATGATTTCTGGACATATATTTTTCAGCTGAAGAGTTACTTTAAATAACTGTTAATCTAATGATGAAATTTTTAATCATTTGCAATCTTTATTGTAGTAACTTGCTTCTGATATATTGAGAAATTAACTACTGATTAGGTAAAGGAAATCATACAACTGTCCCTAAAAATGTAGTCTACTGATTTTCTGTATACTGGTGGAAATTTTTCAGAAAAAATGGTTAAACAACAATGTATTTAATTGTTATTTTACCATATTTAAACATGGCAATAAAATAATCATAAATAATAAGATATTCAAACAGTTAGCTGTGAGAAAACTGTTTATCAACTGCTGTCACATATTACGGTTAAGCAACTAGAATTTTGCTGTAGCAACTAGACCCACTAAATGTAGCCAATTAATTCCTTGCAGATGGGTACATATTATAGCGGAGAAGGCTAATCTCTTTTTCACATTTTTGAAGCCTCGGTAGTGGTAAATGGTTAAGAAAAAATATAGTTTCGTATTCATGGTTTTCTAACCATACTAGTTGCAAACGGTGTCAAAACCTTAAGGGTTAAAAATGTACTTCGTCATAAACTTTACGGTTAATTGGACTGACAGACTGCTATTGGCAATTTCACCCTAATTTTAGAATGAAAAATCTAACAGTGTAGATGTTCTTTAGGCTATTAATTTTGTTTCGTAATAGCTATCAAAACTTAACTAGTAATGGATAGATTCAAGAAATTTCGTTTAGTGGTTTGCCTTTGTAAGAAAAATATGGGTTTAACTATCTTAAGCAGCCTTATTCTTTTTTTTTTATTTGTGACTTAGATTATTTAAATCGTATGTTCAGTATATCCAAATTATATACTACTGTTTATGTTTGGCAGAGCTCAACCGAATTTCGCTCCTAACGCCTTTGACGCAGATTTGGCACCTTTTATATGTTTTTTCCTGACCCTATAATTACAAGCGAATAATTAAATATTATAATTACAAGAGGTATTTTTCAATTATTAAAAGCAGTCTAATGGCTACTAAAAAAACTGTTAGATTATCGGAATAATATTTGCAATATAAAATCCAAAAAATAAATAAATAAATAAATAAATAATAAGTTTGAAAATTTCAATAATTGATTTTGTAAATTAAAATCTTTTAATGCTTAATAACTATTTCTCTTAGCTCTAAATAACTGCAAATTTGAAAAATTATTGTTGGAAGTGAGCTGTGCATGAAAGAATTTTTCTTTGATACAGAAAAAACCACCGATGTTTTATGCTGTACTTCGTAATAAAAAATTAATACTTTTCTTTAATATAATATTTTCACTTATTTTGACCTAAATTCATACAAAATAGTAAAAAAGTATGAGAAATAAGTTTACCAAATATGCTTTGTCAAAGGATTAAGAAAATAAACTCCGTGTTAAATTAATTTCAATTTAATTCAATTTAAATTCTTATTTTGACAAAAATATGCTCAAAAATGAGCAGCGTCAATCCAGAAAAGATACAGCTCATTTTAAAAAAATGGTACTGAACGCTATTATATAAATTCTTCAAAATTCAACGCTAGGTGTACAGATTATGGTATATAGTTTCTTTTTTAATTGAATAAAAAAAGTTAAATTTGCTTTACTGTCATTGCGATCATTTAATATTTAAATATAAGTTATTTTGTAAAGACATTACTGTACATTTTTAATCTATGCAAAAAATGAGAAAAAAATTTTTTAAGACATTTCTTTAGTATAAACTGCATTTTTAAATATAGTTCAAAGGATTTAAACTTGATTACTATGAAATTATGTTTAAAATGCAAGAAAAAAATTACTTCCAAAATAAATCTTAAGAGGGTTTCGCTCTTATGACAACACAAAACATATTTATTTTTTAAAAAAAAATGTGTCAAGCATATGTAATTTTGAAACATAAAAAACAACACGAAGACATGTTTATTATTTTTTGACAAAGAATCATAAAAAAGTAAATTATATATTCTTTGTGACATGGGTGTAAAAGTTTAAGGAATGTGTCACGCTTTTCTCTGAAGTGTTTGATATTAAAAGCTTTAAGCGAAATTTTTAGAAACATTTCGGCGATGATTCAAAATGAAATACAAACATTTTTCTTCAATTACACTCGTTTATTTATGATAAAAACAACTTTTTTTTCTAAACTAATAAGCTTTCTTTATATTTTAAAATTCTTTTGGAAGAAAGATATTTAATCATTAATAATGAATGGCATTTTTTCTTATCTTGATATCATATGTCCATCAGTAGTTTAAAGTTTCATTAGACGAAGTTATTTTTTAAAATACATATGAGTTAATGTGTGAAAAATGCAATTCGTATGAAAAAAATTACGTTCAAAAGAACTTGTGATTCGTTAAAGATTGACACACACTATGTTTCATTTTAAAATATTAATTATTGGTAAATTGTTTAAAAATTCTAATTAGTATTTAGTTAAAAACTTTTGTTTGTAATGTTGAAAAGAATAAATATAGGGGAAAAAATCCTCTAAAAAGACACATAATTATTTAACGGAAAACGTTAAATAATTAAACGGATTGTTAAAATTTTACTTGAATGTTTCATTTAATACCATATGTGGCATTTAATAGATTTAATAATATTTACAAAATACTGAATCAAATACTTTCTTTATATTATACTTTTAATGACATTTTTACATTGCCTTGTCATTTTTATTCCAATCCAGAAGGCAAGAAAACTCTTGGTTTAAGCATTGGACAAAAACTTGCCTTCGTGAAGAACTTTTAGACGAAACTACCTAGCATTTTATTTATACGGGGTGGGAAACCACGAAAAGCCTCTACGGTAAGGTAAGGAATTCATTACCCAAGATCCTTCTACCACTGAGGATATTTTACTTCAGCACAGTGGTCAGTTCGAGCCGGAGCTTAATTCTTATCAATCATGCACCGCGTGGATTCAAACCTGTATTACGTCATCGAGGGGCGAGCAATCATCAACTGAGCCACAGCGGCTCTATTACATCAACATGGTAGCAACAGTGGGATTTTAATATTAATAATGAATTGCACTTTTTTTGAATAAAATTTCAAAGTTTCACCTGTATTGCGTGGCAGATGTTAAGTTAATCCATCTCTGAATTGGCCACCCTCGAATGACTCAACGACATATGCGTTTGGAGAGCCTCCTCTCCATTACAGTTACTCGTTATTATGTTGTTGTTGACACATGCCTGTTTAGGCAGAGAGGGTGCGATTGTTCTTGTTTTCCAGTGGCGCCATCTATGACCAAGAATTCGACTTCTGCCACACTATAAGTCACACCCGTTTATAGGGAGGACCCATTCATTCATCCACAGATCGTTATTTTGACCTGAATCAGAGAACGATCGATCTCCAATCCAATACCCCCAGAGGTATTCATTTGTTATGGGGACAAGGAGAACTTTTGCGACTCGACAGATTTAACGTGCATCAGTCACTTTACTACACGGAGAGTCTTCGGTCGGCGGGGTTTGAACCCACGAACTCTCGGACATGGACCCAGCACCCTACCGACCAGGCTACCTCGGCCTACTCGTTATCATATTTTAATCAATTGTTCAAATTTTTAACTGACATCGCCTTACCTCTTTTTAGTAGCTTTGTTTTGTCTTTAGAAGATTTGTTAGGTGAAACCCTTCATCCTAATATGTTTGTGCTTCTGCGTGCAATTGGTATTTTATATTGCATATAGCTATTTGACTGTATTTACAATTTAATCTATTTTTATTCACTTTTGATTCACTGTTTCGTCATGTAATGTTTTATCAATTTTATGTATTTTAGTTAGATAAATCTGCAGTTCGCATTTCACTTTCGATTGGATTTTAAAACCGTTTGTTTAGAGCAGCATGTCCAATTGTGGGCCTTATGTTATTGAGCTTTAAATTCTATTCAGTTCTTATTGAAATTCCTGATGCTTGTTTTACTCAATAAATGACAAAAAAGTTGTTACATACTAACAAATAAACAAGCCTTGTAAAACGTTTTTTTAGTTTATAGTTTTGCATTCAAGATATGAAAGCTTTTTTATGATGGAATTAAAGAATTGTTCGGAGCCTCTATTAATTTGCAAATGTGACCAAATTCAAGAGAATTTAAAACTATTCTTAAATCTAAATAATTTTGAACTTTTGTAAAAAGTGAAATTAAAATTGGACATGAAATGAAATTAATAGCATTGATTTTGAGATTGAGGGAGGAAACTAATTTTTTGATTTTATGTAACTTAAATTAAAACATTTATATTCTTTGCTTGTCGATCTCTAGAGAGGATTACACGTTGAAAATAAAAGAATGTAAAGCAGATTTCAAAATAAAATCAGTCAGAGATTTGTTTTTTTCCCTGCCAGCCACAACCCAATACATCTTAGTTTGAAACCCCAGTGTCCCTTTGCCATGAAAATGCCGAGATTTTATGCCCTCGGAGTTAGACAACTGCTTAGTATTTTGCATTGCTTCGTAGACAAATAACAAGGGCGAACGAGCTTCAGATACTCAAGAGAATTGGTTTTAGATTGGATTACTAAACAAACAGTATAGCTTTTATTTTTTTCAGCTATAATTTTGCGAGACTAAAACAAACAAATAGTAATTTCTTAGTGCTCTTAAATAGTTAATTTTTCATATTCTGTACTTTTCATTTTATAATCTAGTATATCAAAAATGAAATACTTAATCTAACTTGCGAAAAGGTAACTAAAATAAATAATTTAAAGTAAACATATACTCTATATGACATATCTATAAGCGGACCAGAACATTAGATCACTTTTGCATTTATTTTTGATACATAGAATACGTAGAATACAAGGTAATTTTTGTTAAATGCAATAGATGTATTATATAAATTATTCACAAAATATAAACAAACGCCAAATTTTATTTATTAAATTTAACTTATTGCTTTAATAAGGGCGAAAGAGCTTCAGATACTCAGGAGTAAAGGGTTTAGATTGGATTACTAAACAAACAATATAACTTTTATGTTAGCAACTATAACTTTAATAGATTAAAACAATCAAATAGTAATTATTTAGTATTCTTAGATAGTTAATTTTTTGTATTTAGTTTTCTTCATTTTATTATCTAATGTGCCAAAGATAAAATACTTAATCTAACGTGTTAATCGATAACTAAATTATTTAAATACCATATACTTTGTATGATATTTATATAAGTGAACCAGCCCACAAATTTGCCTATTTTTTCTTTTTTGTTAAAAGTAGTTTTTTGTTGAGTATTTTTCATTTTTTACAAGGAAGTTTTATATGATACATGGAATACAAGATAATTTATGTTAAATTTAGTAAGTGTATTATGTAAGTTATTCACGAAAATATAAACATAAATTTTTGTAGCTACTTTACAATTTAAAATAGGCTTTTTTTTATAAAGTAAGCTTGCAGAAATTATTCAACAGAAATAAAAAAAGATTCTTAAAATTGGTACAGATAGAAAGCACTTTAAATGCAGATTTTGCAACGAATGTACCTGAATTTGTTGTAAAAAAATATGGTGTACAATAATGCTTCTTTTAAACGTTACATTCTGTTTTCAACACAAAACAACAAAACCGTATATAATGATTTTATCTTCTTGCTGCACACTTCTTTAAAGAGAATTTTATGGTTTAGTTACAATTTATCTGATTTTTTTCTTCAAAAAAGTAAAAAATAATTCTGACAAAAATAGCGTGTGAAATTTGTCCTAAATATATTATGCTGTCGGATATCTTGTTTAGAGTATTATAAGATGCTTAGAGCGTAGGAGTCTCTTTTAGTTTTTTTCTAGTAAATATTCATTACATGCCGATCTAGTTTTGCTTAACAGTTTTATAAATCTTTATTACCAAGTGCTTCGTTTTTGGAATGCATTATAGAGACAAAACTAAGTATATAAATTATACAATCACTTTGCCAATTTGAAATCCCTCTATCGGATTGTACGTAAACTTGTAAGATTCGTTTTTAACTTCGAAATTAAAACCATGACTTTGGCAAGTGGTTGTATTCCTAGTCATCGTTGAGTTTCTTCAAATAAATATATGAATAAATGTATGAGAACTTTTTTACATACGAACGGTTTTCATACCTCTGATTTCCTATATAGCAGTGCTTAAAATTGTCACAAATATTTTTTTGATTTTTTTTATGAATAGATATTTTCAAACTGTTTATTAAAACATTGTATAAATCTGGATATTAAACATCTAATAATTGATACTCTCTATATATTTACATTGTCTTATTAACTCAATACTTTTATTTCATATCTAAAAGTTTTTATGAGGAAAACATACATCAAGCATTTTAAATCATTCAGATTTTTTAAAACCCCATCCATCCCTCTCATTTGAGTAATTGGAAGCACTATTCTAGAGTTCTGTTTTTAATTGGTTTCCTTTCAAACCGCCTAAAGCTGTCTTTTAATGACATTCTCCATTTTTTATTTCTCAATGGATTAGTAAGAATCTCTTTAGAGGTCGTTAAAATGCTATTCGACCAAATACAATTAGTCTGGTAGCTTTATCGACAGATTTTCGTTTTGCGAAAAGAAACATATAATAAGATTTGTGGTTTGTAGTTTATTCTTTCAATTGCTCCTTCTTTCTAGACTAATGAAGATTAAGACAAAATATCTAAAAGATCCTTGAGTTTTTCACGTTTTATATGATATATAATAAACAATATTTATTTTCATGCATTTTAGATAATAGTAATTATAGTTATTTTTCATGAAATAAACATCGATACATTTTAATAATAACATTGGAGACTAATTGTTTGTTGCATTTATACAAATGCGACAAATACTTGATCTTGTCTAATTCGGGAGTGGAAATTTCAAATCTGAAATTAGTTTTGCTCATAAAGCTAAAGAATTAAAAAAAAAATTCGTTATATTTACGCCTTAATTAAAATATTTTAAAAATATATTTACGCGTCACCATACTATATATGACGTTTTTAAACTTGTACATTTCGATAAAAGCTAGACTAAAAATGTAATTTAAAAAATAAGTAGCTTAGAGAAAGAAATTAATTGCAGATTTGAAATCAACGATACGAGAGTATATAAGATCTGTTAAATATCTCATGCAACGGAAAAAGAAAGTTTCCCAGTGAAATGCATGTTTATCATGAAAAATTAAAAGTTTTTAAGTATTTATTTTTTTATAGTTTAAAATGGCAAGAATTATTCAAATCTTATGAGGGATCAGTCAAGTCTTAATTAGAAAAAAAATCTGAATCTTCTTGTTATTTTTGATCCATTGAATCTGAACCAAATTGTTAAAAACACTGTAAACCATGTTTTTTTATTCAACTGCTTCTTTCTAAGAAAAACTGGTTTAGTATTGAACCATTATTTCAAAATTCTGAACTATATTACAGTAAAAATCTCTTGAATCTTATTAAAATGTTAAATTGGACCACAGTGGTATGTAATAAAGTAAAGTAAGGAATAATTTCCATAATAATCTGAGTTATTTTGGCACTGTTCGAAGAAATTTGTAAGACATTATGGTGCACTTTTAAGCCATAGCTAGATTGTGGGCTATTAGGGGGGGGGGAAGTAATTACTCCTCTCTTTTTCTCAAATTCTCTCCTCTCTTTAGACATTTTGAGGATTTATGACATTTTGAGGATTTATTTGAATTAAAACGTTTGCCCATGTTTTAACATCGTTTGCCATGTATCTATTTTGTCATTTCTATTTGACGGATGGGGAAAGTATCGTACCATTTTCGAATTTTTACCTTTTTTCATGCTGAAAGTAACAATTTAAAAAAAACTTAAGAAATTTTTCACGAATATAATTTATTTTTGTGATCAAATTTTTTCAAGTGCTACAAAAAGTAAATATTTTTTTTGGAAGGAAAATCAGCTTAAGGTACAACATGGTGTTGTATGTTAGAAAACTATATATTGTACCTTGAACCTTTTGATATTTCTCCACTCATTCCATGTTCTTTTCTTCTAAACTTAATAATTGAATGGATTTGAGTATTTAAGCAGTTAATACTTAGTTTTCAAAGGGCCTGAGTTTAATCTAAACTAAATCAAATTGAAACGCAATATTAAACAATATTTTAAAAGTTTATAAGCTACTAAAAGTATCTTATAAACTTTCAGTATCTTATAAACTTTTAAAAACGACTTTTTTCTTGTTGTGAAAAGTAATGTCCTTGGGGTAAATATGTTTGGGCTAAGTGAATCTGCTATTCATATTAAACATTTGACTGGTTGAAGGTCAAGCACAGATGGTTTAGATTTTTTTGGCCTAAAAATTAAATTCTTTTTTTTTTAAGATATTGTATTTTATCTTGAGAATAGTGATTTTCTACTTTAACGATGTTCTCAAATGTAGGTTTTATGGAACGCGCCAGAAAACCTTAAATGGTCGCCAACACAGCAAAAATTGCCTGTTTTTGCGTGTATCAACTTCATGTACAGAATGCAATTTTTTTTAACTAGGGTAGCAAAACTTTACCGTGGTCCAAGGTACAATACCTATGCTGAAAAATTAAGGTTCAAATTACGGTATCAAATACCGGAACTTTGGGATTATCATTTCTAAAACTCCTTTTATCGTAATATTATTCCGTAAATTCCGAAAATTTCCGTAATTATTCCGTAAATTTACAGTAATATTTATTTAATTAGAGTGATGCAATGGTATTACGGTAATTATTACTGTAAAAATGACGATATATAAGATTTTTTGTTCCGTAACATGCCCTGAAATTTTACGGTAATTTGATTTGAAATTTTTTTCATTGTCGAGGATTTGTTGAAAAAAATACTTCATCGTAACATCTTTGAAATTCTCTACCTAATTGATACTCTAAAGGGCATGAAGCAGTTTTCTAATAATTGTAATTATATGACTTATTCCTTTTTTAAATGTGTCTACGTACGTTTTAATTTTTTTTATATATTTTAATCAGTTCGAAACACAAATCGATTGTACCTTCTCATATCTCTTAAACCCTTTTATTTGTCACAGCATATTTTTTTTCTACTTTGTTCAATTCAATTCTATAGCTTTTGCTCAAGAAATCAATTACAAACATTATTTTCAATTCCATTTTTTTGAAACTGTAATTGCATTTTTTATCATAAGATGTTAAGGATTGCAGAACTTAGCAACGACTTAGGAATTACATACCAAAAAATGCGCCGTTATTTTTCGAAACCGTTTATTTTTACCGTTTTCCAAACTTGCTAATTTGTAAACTTTTTCTCCTATTTATAATGTTTTAATTCTATTCGTTGGATAATTTTCCCTTTTTTTCCTTATTTAAGCATTTTTTTTGAAGTATATTCGGCCCTATTGAAATTTTTGAGTGTCTGAAAAGATTTATAAATGAATATGATAACTTTTTTGGTTAATCGGCAGGTTTGGCTAGATAGATTTATAAACATGTTCATATTTTATTTTTTAAACTCGTCTCTTTCCATTCGTTTCATCCACTTTGAATGTTAAACATAACCCAAATTTATGATGTACAGATAAAAGCAGGTAGGTCTCTTGTCGCTAAGTTAGATTTCTCATTATTTTCTTTCCCTTTTGTTTTTGCACCAGATATAGTCAGTAGTAACATTTCATTGTTTGATCTTACAGTCTATGATGTTTTAAAGTTTTTTCTTGAGTCTAGAACTGTATAGCAACTTTTGTCCCACCAAACTTCACATCCAATGCATATCCAATCTATTTAAATATTCTGTAAGCAACCATTCTGCTTCAATCCCATTATGTGAGCACAAACTTACTTATTTCTATCTAGTAAATTTGATGCGCATAAGAGAAACACGGAATTTTATCTTGATAATCACGAACCATAGCTAGATTTGACTTTCGGGCCATAAAAATGTACAGTTGTTTAAAACTCTGGGCTCGGTTTTGGAAAATATTCCTTATTCTTAACGACTTTCAAGACTCACTAAGAATTGTTGCAGACAAAAACAGGACGTGCCTCGAATAAAAGTAAAAAAGAATATTAGTGGAAAAAAGAATACCTTAACCCTTCCTCATTAATAACTCTTTAACAGCTAATCTATTTTTATTTCATTAAAACGAATATCCAGTATCTCAAATAAATATTATTAAACCCAAATATATTTATTTACCAATAAATTATCAGTTTAATTATGACTCTCTATAAATACTTTTTTCAATGTGTCTATCACGGTACATAAGCTGTTGTTATTTCAAATATAAATTCTCATGCTCTGATTGCTTCGTATAATTCAGTTATATTAAAGAACTACAGCGCATTAAAATTTATTGCATCGATTTCTTGAAATTAGATGCTTTTCCCAGAAATGCTGGATAAACGATATTCTTTCCAACAAAGTTTTGATTAAATTATGTTATTTACGGGATTGAAGAGTACTCTTAAATGAAATAGAGAGCCGAATACATGAAATAGTAGAAGAAAATACTTTATGTTTACCGGTAACTGGAATCACTACCATGAGAGAAAAAGAGAATTTTTATCCCCTTGGGAAATTTAAGACTAACAGAGGTAGTCTGAGACTTGCGTATGGTACGACTTAATGATGGCTACGTGATGTAAATTTCTGAAGCTATATACTTTACCTTGATGTTTAGATTCATTAATCGATTGCTTTTAAGTGATCAGCTTTCCTCTTATGTTATTTAAGTTTCCATCTTTCGATCGTTTATGGAAGAATATCTTATGAACATTAAATAATTTTGATGCGAAGTTGTAAAGGAAATAAAAATATTTTATATATCGTGGCTAAAATTCGTATTTTATGATAAATTCTTAAATTTTCAATTTTCTTACCGATAAAAATGTTAATTAAATTTTTCGGCAAAGCATGAGAATAATATATTTGTTCGCAAAGTACGAATTTAAAAAGATAATTTTGTTTGATAGTTAAAAGAAAGAATAATTTATGTCTGATAATGTGTTTTCCACAATTGAGCACCTTAACCTACCGATTTTAAATGGAGAATGAAAACTGAAGGCGTAAGTGGATAAAGGAAGTAAGTATGATGTTGATCACATATTTTTTTCTCTTCCTTTATTTAATGTTATTTGTTTACTTTTATTTTTAAATTTGTTTCGAACTTGTGGTTCGAACTTCTCAAGATAAAATTGTAGTATGCACTTTACTTTTTGATCTGTTTTAACGTATTGTGGGGAGCAGCACGTTCCCCTTTGGATTTTGAGCCATTATACCCTACATTCAACTCAACTCAGATCTTTGAAAACTCACTGCTTTATCATTTCAATTAAATATTCTGAGAGCAGAAATCCATCTCAGATATTCTCAAACTGAATTAATTTTATTTTGAAAAGTAAAGAGGTGAGTTTTGAACGTTCGTTCAGAAACTTTGCTTACAGTGTTTTTAATTTTAGGCAGATACTGGTTAGCTTAATCTTTAAAAAATATATATATTTCATAAATATGTATCTTTGCCTGAAATATCTTTTTTTGTGTAACTTCATTTGGTATTAATTTAATTCAAATTTACAAAAACTCTGAATAAACTTACAATTTTTTATTGTACCTTCACAGAAGACGCGTCCATTTTTAATTAATTTTTAATTAAATAAATTTCACGATTTTTATTTAACTTCGTTTTTAGAAATCTATTTTATTAATCAAAGTTTCAAACTACATTAAAAAATAATGGTAAATTTAGTTTGGCATGAAAAAAACTTATGTTCTTGCTTTAGGGTTAAAATCAATGTATTAGAGGTAAAATCAATGTGCCTTTTTCTTGTACAGTGCTCTTGAGACATTTTCTCTTTTAGTTTTGTTCCTGTTTAGTTCCTACTTTACGTTTGTTTTTGTTCTAGGCGTAGTTTCCCTGTTAGTTGATTTTGTTTTCTCGAGCAAGTGTTAAAGGCTTTTTTCTATATCTTGAATTTGGTGTGTTAAAGCTTAATGGTCCACTAAACTATGTACGTACAATTCAATCTTTTCGCAATTCAATCGTTGTTGAACAGCTTAAGCAATCTTCTAAATTCTTTAATAAAGTCCATTATATTATTCTAGTAGGAAAGAATGATTAAATAATAAAAAACGCTATAGATCTAGTTTTTTTTACTGCAGGATATAAATCAGATAGATGGATAGGTCAGATGACTGCTATAAATCAAATATCGCAATTATGTGACATGAAAGGAAATTTTCCAGTCATGGCAAAAATTTTCATAAAAAAGCTATTCACACACTTAGTGTGAAAACATTATGTGCTGGCATCTTATTTAAAGTAAATTAAACCTATTCAATTTACCATTAGAAGGATGGGTGCAGCCAAATTGGCCCCTCTCGCTTTTTGTTGCTTTATAATTCGAAAAACTTACTGGAAGTGTCGAGAATTTCTGACGTATCATTCATGTGTCAGCCTTATCGGAGCATATATATATATATATATAAGNTTTGTATTCGTAATTGGTATTTCCTTATTGAAAAAACAAATGTTCTTAGTGAAAAAGGAGTTTTATTTTTATACAGCAGAAAATTCTTTAATTTTAAATTTCATAAAGGGCATTGAAGCGTAGACTTTTTATAGAAAATACTTAAAATTTAAACCAGTATTACCTTAAACCTTAGAATTAAAAACTGTAATGATACAAAAAGTGCCCTTGTAAAATAGGGCTCCTTTATTCCTAATAGATATTTCGCTCCATTATCTATCATTTTAGCATAACGAGACACTTTGCTTTTATTTCAGATGAAAAAATATTATTAAAATATTATGAAGGGCTATCTTGTTTCGATAAAGTAAATGCTAATAATTTGCATTTTTGAAAAAGGAACCACTCATTTAAAATGATGACGAAGAATGTGAATAAAACGCACTCTCCGGAATGGAGAAATAAGACACACTCTCAGAAATTACCCTTTTGATGATTCAGCTATCCTTGAGCTGTATTTCGTTAATTTCGAGAATAATTTCGTCACAATATCACGTGGTTTGTGATGAAAGGTGAACTCTCAATATATGACGAAAATTTTTCCTTCACTCGAAACTTCATCGTGGGAGATTAACTAGAATATCGAAACTAGAATAAAGACTAGGGGATTGAAATTAAAGAGACTAAACGAGTTGGCCAGATATATGGTGGTCAAGGAATTGACCTAGTATCAGGAAAATGCCCGGTTCGAATCTCTCTTCGGGCATTCTGTTATCATTCTGTTCTGTCTGTCCTTAAGTTATTGGGATGACATTGATTATTAGAGATGTAGTTACATAAAGTACTACGTTTTTTTTTTTGAAAAAAAATATAATAGCGAATTATTTAATTTTGACAAAATTCATTTTCTCGATGAAGAGATATTTACTTTGTCACGAAATTTTAGCTCAGCAGAGCATATACTAGAAAACAGTTTCGTCAAAAACGAAAAGATTTTTTTTTCGTGATGTTTGAGTGCCCATTTTTTACAATGCCTAAAGTTTATTAAAAAAATACAAAATTGTTTTGAAAAAAACAATCTTGCAATTTATTGTAAACCAATGTTTATTGAATATCAAAAGATATTTAAATACTTTAAATCCGCTTACCTTTAACCCATGAGGCGTATTAATAAATATATTTGAATGCATAACAGTTAAATTATTAAGTGCATTGTGCCTATTGAATCATGCAGTTTATAGTTCAGTAAATTATTGATTCATTCTTAAAATCAGAGGAGACTTTAAAGCACTTTCTCATTAAATGATTAATAATCTAATTTCCAGGTAGAATGTTCGCTTACTGATAAGATTTCTCGACCATTGAGCAGTTATATTTCAGTTTTGGGAACCATTTCTGGGACGATATCAATCGCGCTTCATGTTTCCTTGCTTCAAGACATTTATCGTTTCAAACGTTATTTTAGAGCTTTGCCGCCATAAAAGTGTTGATTAATTAAGAAACTAAGAGTTGAGAGGAATTCCAGTTATTCTACTTCAAAGATCTTCTTGGAATTGCTCATTAGAATTAAAATAGTTTAAATAAGAACATTTTAATGTAACACCAAAATGAATTTCAGCTGCTTCTAAGAGAAATATTTTTATATTCTGTATATTACTTGAATGTGATCTTTGTCATCGATATAGTTTTATATATTTATGTTATTTATATTCTTCATATAAATATAAACTTTATGCCATTAAACTCTACATTCAATTAAATTCGAGTTCTTTTCACAAATGTAGGTGCTCTAACAATGGGCTGCTCTAATAAACACTTCGAGTATTTTATTTTGTAGTCTTTTTAACTACTGTTTTTGCGTCAGATGTAGCTTCCATTCCTGTTTGTTTTCATTACCTTCTTTAAGTAGTTTGAAGCAGTATGATCGGGATCCACCATTCATCCCAATCTATAAGTAATAATCTATAAGTAATCTAATAAGTAATAATCTATAAGTAATCTATAAGTGATTATAGTAATTTTTTTCCACTTTTGGTTCATCAAGGTGATTCCATGTCAGACTGACAATTTGAAATTATAATCTTACACAGGTTCTTAATGATTTTTAATAAAATTATTTAAACTAACCAAGAAACTAAGCGTTTGAAAGAAATTGAATTATTTTACTTCAAAGATTTTCTTAGAATTACTCACTTAATAATGTTCATGCACATTGCGAAAAAAACTAAATGAGAAATAATGACTGACTTTTGATCTAATAATTTGCTTTTCATATATTAGGACTTAACCCATTTACTTGTGCGCTCGAGTTAATTCGAGCGAGCTAAAGAGTCCAAACTGTGCACACTCGAAATAATTCGAGCGGCGTTGTATTTAACGCTGCTATAATTTTTCATACTCGAATATAATCGAGAATTGAAAATAACTATGTGAGAGCTAAGAAAAGAAATCGTTTTATTGATATTTATCATTTACATAGGATTGTAAGCTATAATACTTATTTATTCAAGAATAAAATATAGCCTTTTTCAATGGAACAAAAGCGCAGCATATCAGAATTGTCCTCCAAAAGAAGAGTTGAATCAGGAGTGGAATCAATTTTTTTGCATTAAAAAAATTGATTTTTTTTGGCCTATTTTTTACAAAGAATCTGTGGGTCAAGGGGTTAATCTAGACGTTTCTTCGTGCCGTCAAATATGCTAATTAATGCAGGCGATATTAAAAATTACGGAAAAAGACTCAGAAAGTACATACTGTTACTGATATCTGAATAAACATACTCTTTTTTTTTTGACGGATTAAGATTTCTGAACTACAAGATGTTGGGGGTAGCCATAATTTGAGAAATATGGTCCGAATTGTTTGGTCAGGAGAGCTGTCGGAAATTTGAATGTTATATTTCCCTTTTTTTGTATTTCTTCATATCTCTAGGACTTTTCAAGGGTGTTGAAAAATGTTTATTCAAAAATAATTCCCCGCAAAAAATAATTTTCAATAATCATTTATTATTTAATATTATTTTAATTAAAAATGGCTGAAAATATTTTTGACTTCGTAAGGTATACAAATTTTTATGTCATTTTATAGAATGTAATTTTTAAGGCCAAATGCAGAGTTTGAACAAAATCGAAGGAAGAGTTCCTGAGAAATTGGATTTAAAAAAAAAGTATTTTAAAATTTTTCAGGAACTACTTTACCGATTCTGCTCAGATTTTGTATTTTGTCCAATAAAATTATGTTCTTTTAAATTGTGTAAAAATGTGTATATCTCATAAATTAAAAAATGCTCGAGTATTGTTATATAAAGTTATAAAAAATAATAAATAATAATTGAAAATTAATTTAAAAATTTAGGTGAAAGGATTACTCTTTACGTGTACTTAAATTTACCTTCTTAAGGAATATTCTTTTCTTAAGAAAGGAATACTCTTTACGTACTTAATATACATCAGCAATTCACTTTGAGCTTGTCTAATACTCATTTACCTAAACAAATTGTCGCAAGGGTATTTATTTTTATTGTTTTAACTATAATAAAAAAGGAATTTATTTTAAAAATAACAACATTTAATTTCAACAAAATCAATTTAGTCAGCAACTGATAATATCCAGCTGGTCAGTGTTGTTGTAAGATAGCCGATGGACATCAAAGGAATTGGAAATTAGGAATGATGGATCATTCACTAAGATTTAGCTAAGCGTAAGATCTGTTACCGTTTTATGCTATACTCATTTAAGGGCGTGAGACGTCTGTATTTCAATTAATCCTTACAGGGCTTTCAATGATTCATTCCAGGATCTTCATCGACATTGTCAACTGTTTACAGTAACGAACTGATGTTATTTTGAGGGAGAAAAATATCACGGAAATTTCTCTGATTTATTTTCTGCTTCCTTTCATAGAACTTTTCCGAAACACCCTGTGAAGGTATTTAATGTATTTTGAAATTAATCACTGTTTCTATCTGCAAGGGTTATAATTAGTAAAAATTTTAGAACTTCATTGAAGTAATTTGCAGTAGTTGCGATGTAAAAGTTTTTATTTGTTAAAAGTTTCTAAGTAAAAATTCAAGGTACATTGTTAACAAATTCTAAAATATTCTTTAGATCTTAATTAACAATTAAAATTTTACTGTAAGCTGTAATTTAAATTGCATTGTACCAAGTTCCCCCAAACAGTTAGAAAAATAGTTTTTTCCTAGAATTAATTATCCTTAGCACTTAACCCTTTGATGCAGAATTTTTATTAAATACATTTTTCATTATTTAACATTAATTTAGGTCAAAATAAATGAAAAATATTATATTTAACATTTAAATAATTAACGGTTATGAAATACAACAATAAACACCGGTCGTCTTTTTCCGTGTTAAAGGTCTTCCAAACACTGCTCACTCCTTAGCAATATTTCTTTTTAATTTTGCACTTATTATACATTATAGCTATTCATCATTGAAATTTCTTTAATTTACAAAATCAATTATCGATAAAATTTTGAATATGAATGAAAAAAAATTTCCTTTCATTGTTTTTGCCTTTCATTATTATTATTATTATTTTTTTGAATTTTAAGGCAAATATAATTCGATAATCTAAGAGATTTTTTAGTAACTAGCAGAGTGTCTTTTAATAATTAAACAATTCCTCAATGTATTTTTGCTTTTAATTAGAATGTAAGAAAAAAATATATAAGGACACCTGTGTCCCATCTGCGTCAAAAGGATAAAACAAGAAATATATTTATATTTTTTACTCTTTGAGATCATATTTATCTTTAAATAAACTCAAAAACATTCTGCGAATCTTTGAAAGTTAAATATACATTATATACGCGGAATTTTCAAAGAAAGTTTTTATATTAATCGAGGAGACTGAACTTAACAACAATCCTCAGCTAAAAAAATCTAGAAAAAAATGTCAATCAGCTCTTTGTAAAAAAATCATGGCATCATAATAGAGTTAATTTTAAAGCATGGATAATCGTCATTTTCTAAGCTGATTAGTGCTTGTTTGAAACAACATGATTTTTACGTCATTATCTGAAAATTTTCGGTTTTATTTTTTAGTTATCCTTGATTTATTTTTCATTTCTATGGAAGGATATAGAAAACCTTGGAACCTTTTGAAGAAGCAATAATCGGATTAAGTGTGTTTTGCAAATGGAAATTTTTTCAGGAATTCTACCAAAACAAAATTACACTATAAAATAATCTTGCAATATCTAAGACATTATGATCGGATGATTTGATTTTAAAGATATGGTGCACAGTTTTTGCAAGGAAACAGTCGCTTTACAGCACTTGTTGGTTTTGAAGGTACATGAGCTTTACAAGATTCATTTATCAGAAAATCGAAGCATTTATTGATGCAAATTACGCATTTATTTATTTTACTAAGAAGAGAGTTCTCCTCCAACGGTACTGCAATTTGGATTAGATTTTTCTCAAAGAAAGAGAGTTTGGCTTTCTGGAAATTAAAACTTTTCCAGAAATAAATAAAACTCGGCTTGGTCCCGAAATGCCCAAATGAACGTTTTCTTCCTAGTGCAGTTCTTCTCCTTAGGGTTTTGATCAGATATGCAGAACCTTTTAATAATAATACTTTAAGTATGTAAACTCAGAGTAGTTTTGTGCAGTATAGCCGCATCTGGCATGCGTCATTGAAGTCAACTTTTTATCCATTCTAATGGGACCGCTTCAAATCAATAAAAAATTTAACTCCATTAAATCAGATATTAATCCTTTGACTGTATTGCGTCTGCGGCATACATAAGTTTAGCTAGCATACATAAGTTAAGTTAGCCTCGATTGCGGCATACATTGGTCGCACTCGATTTACTCATCTTCGTTTGCTGTTAGGAGAACCTCCTCCCCAATAGATAAGTTTTAGTCGGTATTCTAGATAAGTTTTAGTCGGTATTCTTCATATGTTAATTATTTTCTCGTGTTTTAACTGACATCGTCTTAGTCTTTTTTGCAGTTCTATTTTATCTACTTTATAGATTGAGTGCATATTTTAAATATTATTTGAATAAACATAGTGAATTTTTTTTGTTTAATTTGCTAATTTTGGTTTCATAATAAATGTTTTCAAAAATAGTTTTGCTCATGAAGCGTTAAAAAAACTTAATATCTCTTCCGTAATCCTTAGATTTTATATCATTTTACATTCGAATCGAAGCAATAACTAAAATATTATTCCTGTACTGTCACGGTGCTTTCAAAAGTATTATTGTTGGAATTATTGAGGTGTTATCCCCATGATATTTAATTTGGGGATAACCTCAAGTATTTAATTCTATTTATTCAGTGTTAATAATAGTAAAAGTACGATTTTTTTATTATTTTATGATATTCCTACATTTTCATACTGTGGAAAAGGGAAAAATATTTCCATTTTTAGGTAATTTTCTTCTGTTATCTACCATTTTGGATTTGGTAAATTACGTAATTTTATGTGAAGACTTTTTTTATGAATTCATTATGGTAGATAGACAGATTTGCTCGCCAAAGGTTAATTGCAATGAAATTAAGTAATGACGTTGAATGCCAATGAGTTAAACACTTGAATAAGTTACGTTCAGAGTTCTCTTGGAGCAATTTATTTTGCTAATAGTGTTTCCAAAAGGTTATAGACCGGTATTTAAAGAATGTATGAAAGTGTTGATTAGACGCAGGAATCATCCTTTTAGTTTTCCCATACTTGCAGTTCTATAAATTTAAAAGATATCCACACTATGATTTGAAGTATACTTAAACATTTAGCACCTCTTAAAGTAAGTTTTAAAAGTCATTTTTCTTGAGAATAAATAATTTTAAATATAATTGTTTTTCTCGAGTGTTTTATCGTAGTCGTATTGTAACAACTATACGGAGGAAATGAGTGTAAGTGAATTGCGTAATCAATCCGTTATTTCTGCAAAAAAAACAACGATACGGAGGAAATGAGTGTAAGTGAATTGCGTAATCAATCCGTTATTTCTGCAAAAAAAAACAACGATACGGAGGAAACGAGTGTAAGTGAATTGCGTAATCAATCCGCTATTTCTGCAAAAAAAAAAACAACGATATGGAGGAAATGAGTGTAAGTGAATTGCGTAATCAACCCGTTATTTCTGTTAAATAAAAAAAAATTCAAAAATAAAATTCTGATTTCTAGCCAAAAAAATGCTTGCTATTTGACAAAAGCGAAAATTTCTCAGTTTTTATTTATTCAGAAAGAACTAAATGAGAAATATTGTCACAAGCTGAGCATTAAAATAAATAATCTGAAAGATTTGATTCTTTGTGTTCGAAATGGCATTATTTTATGTTTCTTATGAAGATAATAGTTGAATACTTATATATCTCGCGATTTATTTTTATTTCATACACCAAAAGTCCCTTATTAAAAATTGAAACATTGAAAACTCATAAGAATGACATCATTAAATATTGTATTTCACTGCTCAGAAGAATGAAAACAAAATCAATTCACTAAAATGAAATATAAAGGTATCTTTCGAACTCTTTTATTTGTTCTTTATTATAAAATAAACATTTATTCTCTTCACTCGTATAAAATACATGATTTAATAATAGTTGATTTGTGGAATAAATCAAATAAAAAAAAATATGTTTGAAACAGTACAACCCTCGAGAAATGCATTTATATTGGTAAAGTAAACTTTATTACACTCGAATGGTTGATGGTTTCTGAATTTCACGCTTCACAGTTTTTCAACCTTCGACAACAGAGCACTCGAAATAAATATTACTTAACATTTCTTGGCAACAACCCAAGAGAGAACTAGTAAGAGGAAGGAAGGAACATTTTAATAACATAAAATATACTTCTATTTTTTATACATTTCTTTGCTAGTACTGTTTTTTTCTTGGCCTTCTCTTTTTTTAAAATATATTTTAAATAAGTGCTTAAATTAATAATATATGAGTCTGCCATTCCATTGTAGGTAAAAAAATTTTTTTTGTGTGTAATAATTCATGCCAGCTTCGAAATTAAAATTTTAGATTTTGGTGTTTTACTTTTTAAATGTAACAAGAATATACAGGGTGTCTCAGTTAAGCGTTTCAGAACTTCTAAGAGGGGTAGGGGGCATCCTGACGACTCGAAATCATATAGCAATGTGGGGTCGGAAATGCTTTCTTGAAGCAGTGACGTACACAGAAACACCATAAAGAAAAGAGACCGTAAGTGAAAAATCGTTTTAATAATACATTGAAAAAAGCATAAGGCACATGGGTCGAAGTAAGTGTTCGAAGTTTCTGCCACCGGCGACAATGCACACCTCACATCTCCGGTGCATGGACATCCGAACATTCTGCGATACTCCAGGCATATCTCGAATTTCCCCGGCAGCTACTGAGATTCTTGCAACCAGCTCCTCAGCATTGTCAACAGGGGTGTCATATATTATAAATAAGGCATTGAATAATTCATGAGATTTAAAATCTCAGTCGTGATATAAGCAAAGTATTTGTTTGCATTGCAATAATTTGGATAAAGCAAATAATTAAAAGAGGTAATTTAGCCTTTAAAGATAATATTTGACTGGTACAATGAGTAAAATTTTATCAACGCTATCACAAATATATTGCTCAAGTTACAATTGAGTTTTTTTTTCGGCACGATATTATAGTGCTGAATATTATAGTCTTCTGCATTCGTCTTTAACATTGTTATATTAATTTGTTTTACCACTGTTAAAATATTTTTCAAAATCAAATGGAATTTGATGTCATTAAAACTATTTATTTTTTTCCCTCCAAAAAAAGTTCCCTGATGCAAATGTGCGTTAATAATAAAAAGATTTCAAGGAAATGACTTGTATCATCTTTAGGTTGGCAGTTTTTTTTAAATGTCAATCCTCGTTGTTGATGTTAAACACAAAGGGCAACTCAGTGACAAGAACAAAAAAAATTTTAATCTTTCATGTCGATTTTTATATCCGGGCTACTAAAACTGTTCCTGTGTATTTAAAATTTGATACAAAGGTATTTTAGGCATAGATCAACATTTATGATACTTTTTTTATTGCTAAAATAATTGCGTTCATGCGCAATTGTGAGAAAAAAATTATGGAATTTAATTGAAACGTTTTTAAATTATTTTCTACTACTCTTTCACGAAATTTTGCTTAATTTTTGTCCGAATATTTGTTCTTAAAATAGCATTATTTCATTTCACTTAGCACCTAGCAAATTAACCCTAGGATGTAGGGATGAAAATTTATATGATGTAATTAAATGCGCTACAATAGGTTGTTTTTCTCTTGGCTCGAATTTTCTTCGAGTGTGTAAGCCAGGTTCCTTAAGAATAACCATTCATTTTTCGATCTTTACAACCTTAAAAGAAAGGTAACAACCTGAAAAATATTTTGACGATAAACGTCTAGGTTTACAGTGCCTTCGTATTCTTCGAAAAGTATTATTCTTTATAATTTAGTGCAAGCTTAAATTGAATGAATACAATGATTACAATGAAAGAATACAGAGTTTTGCGATATTAGATAAATGGCGAGCACTGGAACTTTCTGTGAACCAGCATCATTTGTTTTAGTTATTATTAAGTTCTTATGTATTATATAATAAGCAATTTATTATTAATGGGAATGTTTAATTTTAATTATTTTTTGAGTAATAGGATCTTATTTATTTCATTCAATACATTTTTCGACATCGCAATCTGCTACTTCTGCTTTAACATTATCTGTACGACAGACAGATAATGTTAGATATCTGTATCCGACATGACAGATATCTCAGACATTAAACTAAATATTCGCATCTTATCGTGGCTCTTTGGCAACAACATTGGGATCTTCAAACTGAAGTTTCAAATCCCAGCGATGGCTCGTCGATACAAATTCGACCCTGGCTCGCACTGACCATAGTGCTGACTTAAAATATCCTCAATGGTCTACGGATCATGCGTTAGAGTACCTTTGCCGTCAGACTAACCATAGGAGGTTTTCGTGGTTTTCTCTCCATGTAACGCTAATTTGGTTTAGTTTCATCAAAAAAGTCCTGCAAGAAGGCAAATTTCTCCCATTACGTGATCGTGGAGTTTCCTTGTCTTCTGGATTAGGTTCAAAATTACTAGGTTACAGAATTGGTAGACATAAACTTAAACTTGGGTCTATTGTTCAACGACGGTTCTAAAATAAAACATGTGACTTAGAATCTCGGTGGCTCAGGGGAGGTTGTGTTCACCTCCCAATAAGATCACCCAGTTTCGAATCGCAGCGATAGCTAATTAATACGAATTCTGCTTCCAGCTCTCACCGACCACGGAGCTGACGTAAAACATCCTAAGTGTTAGATGTATCATAAGTAAGAATCCCCCAACTATCGGGCTAACCGTGGAAGATTTTCGTGGTTTCCGTCTCCCATGTACCAACAGAAAGTCCTCCATGAGGGCTAGTTTGTCCCTATGCTTGATCAATGTCTTCCGGATTGGGTTCAAAATTACAAGGCTGCGGAGTTGAGCATTGGCAGTCCTAAACTCGTAATTGGGTCTGTTCAACCCCTGTAATAAAATTGAATAAATGAAAAAAAAAATACGCGACCTATAATAATAGAAAAAGACGAGTGAAACTTGTAAAAGGAATCGAATGAATTGATGTTAACCGATCAATAAATTGGCTTAAAAAGTCGAGTATTTTGAGACAAAATCCTTTTTTAAAAGAAAACATTTTATTTCAACAAAATGATTTAGAGATATAGCAAGTATATTTTAGGGGAAAAACTTTCTGAGTAATAAATAAATTTTATAAACATACATAAGTTTTAAGTGATTAATAAACTTTAAAAAAGTTAAATTTAATTCTTTAGAATTCAACGAGTTTTAATAACCCATAAAATTCCACTCTATTATTATTGAGCATAAACGGTTGCAGTGCTTGTAAACTTCTCGCTTTCTCGTGTTTCAGTTTAGCAGAACTGCTTATATGTAGTACTAAAAATAAGATAATCTTCTGTCCTTTTGCAGTTAAAAACTACATTTTGATACTGTTAATGACCTTTAAAGTGCTGTTTTACAAAGTTTTACCCAGCTTTTAGAGCTCATAATGTTTTACGATTTCATGAGACTGAACTAGTAAAAGAACAAATATTATGTTAATAAAAATGCTTTATGTTAAAGATAAGAAAAATAGGTTTCAAAAATTCCATAAAAAGGAGCTAAAAAAACCAATATTTTAGAATGAAATGAAAATGCAGTTTTAAACAAAGCTTTAATTTTTTACAAAGTTATAAAAATCTGAAATATATGAAGTTATTGGAATTTATTTTTAATTCGTTTAAAATTATTTTAATGCCTTATGTTTGTGTTGGAAAATGAATGAGTTCATGTTGCATCATGACAAAAGAAATGACCACTTTTTAAAACATTATTTTAAGTAATTACAAACTTTTTTCTTCAGTTGATAATTACTGATTTAGTACATTAGATTTAAAGTAAATTTGCCTACTATGATATATAGTTATTTTAAACATACGTGTACGCCACTCAGTTCACGTTATTTTATGGCGTGTCTTTTAATTTCAGAATGAATAATTTTTAACTCTTTACCACTTAATATGATCTTTTAAACCAAGCGGAGCAGTTATTACTTATTTTTTATTTACTTGCTTTATAATTTCTAATTCGTAAATACATATTTAATCTTTTCTCAATAAACATATTCTTTAAATTTCCGGGTATATTCCGAGTGGAAATCAAATTCTATAAACATATATTTTTTAATTAGCTTAAGTATTAGAAGAAAAATTCTATTCCAATACACTCTTGCCATAAACCTGCTCTATTCTTCAACTCTCCTATCCTTCACCAAATAATTTTGAATTTTAACTATACTTCTTTAATTAACTTGACAAATCACTAATTAATAGCCCACTGACTCAGCTTATTTTTAACATCTTCCTCGACTCCCTTTAATAAAATTTTCATACAACAGGTCAGGAGGGGCCTTCATATAATCATATGACCTGTTTCGTGCAGCGATCTTGTTTTTTATTTTTTTTCATAAAACTAAACCAATTACTTATGTTTACATAACTACTTATTACATCTGAAGCGCTAATGAAGTAAAGAAATCTTAAGATGAATCATTTTATCTGTATTTTTTCAATATTTTACGTTAATATTGATATCAGAGAGATTATAAAAAGTATTGAGGTAAAAGAAATTTGTAAGCGTTCAGTGATAAAATTTATTATCAAATCATGATATTCAATAAAGTATTCCCGCAACAACTCGTTCAGAGATACTTTACTTTAATTGAATACTTTAATTATTAATTGAAATTGGGAATACTTTTTAACTATTAATTGAAATTGGGAATACTTTAATTATTACTTGAAATTTTGCTGGCTCATTTATAGAATGAAATGCAATCATATTGATTAACAAGGAAGATATTTAAAAATTTACTTATTTTCTAGCAGACGTCTGTAAATAAGAGATACACTAGAGGTTATTTTTGGTGTATTTGTGCTAATGGATTTTACTTATTTAGTTATTTTCGTAATTAAATGCATATATCATTTCATTCTCTTTAGTGAATCAGAGCATTAATGTATGTCTCTTAGAAAATACATTTGAGTGGGAATTAAATTCTATAAATATATTTTCTTTAATTGAAGGTACATTTATATAAAGATTCAAAACCTTTTAAAGGTTATTGGAATGTTTTAAAAATAGTCGCGGTGTGCAATGATCTTGATAATAATTGTTAGCTAATATCAGCCTCATGGATTTGAAACTCATTCTTGGCTGAGTATTTTTTATCGTCTAACTGCCCATTGTAATATCTTGTAGAAAAGATGTGCTTGTTTGGGGTTTAGGCTTTTCAACCGCTCTCTCCTTATCTATTTCAAAAATAAAAGTTTATATATATATAATGTGCGTTAATA